>NC_069382.1:67141285-67458785 GCF_027475565.1 Acinonyx jubatus
CCAAGTCAATAAATGAAAAGGCTGCTACAAGCAATGAGGGCTGCAGCTGAGGCTTGAAGTTTTAAATTGCACATTTACAGATTTCAATAAAAAATGCTTTAAAAAGACTGGATAAGCTTCAATGCAGCTTTTTGTTTTGTTTTGTTTTGTTTTCAATGGAGGAACAATTTCCTCTCCTGCAATAAAGAAAGGTAAACCTCCTAACAAAATGCTACACAAACTCTTTTGGAAACCAAAGCATTCAGACAGACATATATGTGGAAAGTTAGCACAGAAATACCGTTACACATATTTGTCACATGGGTGTGGGGTGCACGTGCCCACTTCTAAAAAACTATAATGGTTGAGTTTCTGATCCAAAGGTTTTTAGCACTTCAAATGTAACTATAAATTAAACTGAAATCGTGAGGATGGCTGGCCCCTAAAGAAAAACTGAAGCTGAAAGGACATACTGCTTATCTCATTTCTTAAATTCTTCAGGCAAAAATATCCCTAAAGTTCCTCAGGTTAGGAATTTACATCGTGCAACTTGGTACTCCTAAGCAAGCAAAATAGCTAGCACATAGTAGATAACATGTGAAAGGAAGGCAGAAATTACTTGATAGTCTCATCCACTGTACTAAGTTCAACTACTGTTATCTATCTTTCTAGTACCAATATTGAATTCTAAGTGGTCAAATTCTAAATTTTTACAAATTCAAATTTATCAGAACCACAAATCTCCCCCTAACCTTGATACATCTTAAAGTGGCATTTTTGTCATCCTGTTGGTTTATGCTAAAACAGGAACACCATGGGAGTTAGACATCACTACCACAATTCCTTCAAACAAAAGTTTAAAGCAGCTAAAAAATTGGGAGACCAAAATGTAAATTATCAAAACACTGATGACAATGATAGCATTTTTATACACTTATTATGTATGCAATGCTCTACATATTTTACACATAGTACTGATATTATCCTAACACCAACACTAAAGGGTAGGTACGAATATTATTGTTTCCATTTCATAGATAAGAAAAATGAGGTACAGAGTTGGATCAAAAGACTATTACATTTACCTGGTGAATGATTAAAGCCATAGACTTAGAAGTTACCAGTACACAAACATAATAAGGAAAAAAAAATACTCATCTCTTGATCATAAAACCATACTCTAGAAGTCTTTGATAGTCTGACTAGACTATTCTTGAAGCCCAAGGGAGACCAAGAACAGACAAGTCATGTCCCTCATGAGTTAATAATAACAGGTCCCAAAAAGAGGGACAGTATTATTAAATTATCACAGATTTATATACACCACAAATACAAGTGTTCTTTAATTTTCAAAGCTGCATTTACACAAATTGGTAAGAGCAGGAACATGTCTCTTCAAGGGTTACAGAAGAAAATGCTGCAATTACCCTTCATCACAAGATTGGCCAATTACTAGGAATCTGATTAAGTGATCTACATAAGTCTCTGTGAATTTCTGGTCTTACAAAATCATGATCTCCTGAGTATCTAAAGACTTTCACTGCTCACTAACACTGTCACCTAATTCTAACCAGTCAAAAATAAGCAACTGCTACAATCAACTTTATGTACAAACTCTAGCCTAATGCAATCAATTTAGGGTTATCTAACACATGGCTTTGCATTATCAGCAAGCATAGCTCACATTTACTGTCTAAACTGACTTAAAAAAAAAACTCAGATATATTTAAAGACACTGTAAACTTCAGTTTAAATGAACTGTATGTAAGAATTATTAGGGACTCAGAATAATGTAGGTAGAACTGAAGGTGGGTTTCATCACCCCTGGGGGAGCCAGCAGCAGGGAGAGATGATGTGCTTGTACTAACTTGCACACAAGAAATATCCTTGTTTTATGGTGCCATTCTTATGATGGCATGAAAAAGGCCGGAAAAAGGTTGGTGATTGGCATAACAGCTAACATGGCAGAATCACAATGTCCAGGCTCAAATCCATATCACACTTTCAGCAATGAGACCTTAGCAAGTTCCTTAGCCTCTGAAAGCCTCAATCCCTTCATGTGTAAAACTGGGTTGATGATAACAGCTACCCCACAAGTCAGCTATAAGGAATAAGTATAATAATGCATATGAAGCACTTATTAGAGCATGTGGGACACAGGAAGTACTTGTTTAAATGTTTGCTATTACCTCACCATCATTACTACCAAAACCATGTTTTAAAGGAGGACAAATTAATAGAAAGTTTGTCACTTACTGCCACTAGAACTTCTTCAATGAATGTTAATACTATTCATCAGAGGTTTCCAACCCTGATATCTGTACACCCATTCCACTGATAGCTTCTAATTGCTCCTAAAAGAAACAAATATTCTAAGATATTTATATCTTGAATTCTTCAAGAATAAATACAGTAAGGGCTTTGCCTCTTGTTAAGTTTTCTCATTAGCAAATATATCCTGGTCACTATTCTTCTACATTTGATGTACATTCTTTTAAGCTCTAGACTGGATATTTACAATTGCCTGTTAAACAGCCCCTAGATGTCAGAGTTTCAGAAGTTCTAACTTTACATCCTAGGTCAGCTCCACCTGCATCTTCTTTCTAAACTCCATCTCTGACTGCCCCATTCTTTCAGTTGGCCTCAGTTCAAGCATCACCCCTTCATGTTACTTCAACTGTCTTCTCACTAATCTCCCTGCCCAGCCACTCAATCAAATCTACCTTTGTATTTTCAAGTATCATCTTTGAGAGGAAGAATGGGGAGGCATTTGGTCACATCATTTTGCTGCTTGAAAACTGGCAACCTAGCTACAGATTAAAAGAGACTAAAGAGTGGGGCGCCTGGGTGGCTCAGTTGGTTAAGCATCTGACTTGCAGCCAGGTCATGCATGATCTTGTGGTTCGTGAGTTCGAGCCCCACGTTGGACTCTGTGCTGACAGCTCAGAGACTGGAGCCTGCTTCGTATTCTGTGTCTCCCTCTCTCTCTGCCCCTCTCCCGCTCGCTCACTCACTCTCTCTCAAAAATAAACAAAAACATTAAAAAAGAGAGAGAGACTTAAGAAAAGTATCAACCAATAAACAAACTGTACAAAAAGATGTTTTGAGACAAAGAGATTTTGAATATTTTCAAGACATTAAAGAATTATTTCTTAAGGTTTGGTGATAATATCGTTGGTTAAGATTTTTTTTTAAGTCTTTATCTTTTAAAGATAAAGATACATAACAAAATAAAAAAATATGGATGAATTGAAATGTCTGGATTTACTTAAAATAATCCAGTAGAAGGTGGAAGCAGGAATAAGAGATGGAACATAACTGGCCAGCAGTAACAATGTTGGATGATGCGTACATAGGGTCCATCATACTACTGTCTCCAATATTGTGAGCATTTATAAATCTCCATCACACAATGTGATTTAGGAGGAGGAAAAACTCATTTCCAATGGCCTAAAGAATCACGACCGGTATTTTTAACAACACATTCACAAGCAAACATGGTTGCAGCCTGACTCTTGATTTGTCATCTTGACGCACACCGCATGTCAGTTGCCCTAAACTTGCCATAATATTCAAAACATCAGACCAGGCCCCTTCCCTCTCTGTATCCCCACACTTAGGCTGCTCCTTCTGCCAGGAAAATCTCTCTAGACCACCAGATACACTTTTGAGACCTAGTTCAGAGGGCCGCACCTCTGTGACTCTCCCCATTTACCTCAAGGCTTCCCCTGTACTTCTCCATCCCTCAGTACCTATCTGTATTCTCAGTTATTTTGGTTGGTTACTTTTTGTTGTTGTTGTTGTTGTTTTCCTTTTATTCTATTTCTGCCCCCTTCAAGATACTATAATTTTACCCTCCTTAAGGGGAGAAGCTGGATTTTATTTATTTCAATAAATATTCCCTACAATACGTATGGAAAGCAGTAATTATGTATTTAATAAGTGTTTTGAAAAACAGAAAGTCAACAGAACAACAGTGAGTCATGGCAAACATAAAATAATATGCCCAGTAATCCAGTTTATATATCCTTAATACAATAATATTTATCTACTATATGCTTGTTACATTCTTTAAAAAAAATTGTCATTTTTTCAAGGTAATGTTATACATCTTGAAAGAAATATCAGTATTATTTCTAGGACAAACTATGCCCAAAGGGATGTGGGCAGGCTATTTTCCTATTTCTGAAAGAATTATAAACTAAAATATGACATTTATGCTATCGTTACATCTCATTTGGTGTGGTTGTAGGAATATGTATTTTGTTCTGTTTGAAATACTATACTGTTTCTTATTTCATAAAGATAAAAATGTCAAAATACTCCATAATATGAAATAACATCTCTGAACCACAAGTGAGAGATATATGGGTATAGATGCGAACTTAGCAAAGGACTGTAAGCTTTTCCTTTATGACAGGTAGTAGTTGCAATGTTTTACGTTTCTAAACTACAAAAAAATGAGTTAATGCAAAATTAAGGTAACGATGACTTAGCCGTTACTAATACTTCTATGATACTTTAAGGAAATTATTTAGCTGCTGCAGTATCCACTATACAAAGAGAAAGGAAACACCTACTAGTATAAAACTTCATTCGCTTCGTGTCTTTCATATCTCACAGTTTCGCACATTAACCTGTAAAAAAAAAAAAAAAAATAGACATGAGTTCAACATACCTCATGAAAAAACATACTAATAGTTTAAAAACATAAAAGAGACATGTAGTCTAAAAAGTTAAGATTACTGTATATGAACTGTCACAATCATTTATTAGCCTCAAGACACATATTTTTGGTACCTAGGTGAACAAAATAAAATAAAATCTGGTAAAGAGATGCTAGAAAAAAGTTTGTTATATGTCAATTTTGTCATGTTTATTGTATAGGGAACAAAATTGTACGTGTTTTACACTTTGTAAATGACATGTGGACAAATTAATGTTCTCTGAAGTAAGCAGAAAATGAGGAATAACCTAAAAATCAGAAAGGAGAGCCTCTTAATTTAAAAAACGATAATGTCATTCATGCTGATGTTACTTAACAGCATGTAATTTCAGACAAAAGTAGGTTTTTATTAACTCAGTATTTTCATGACTAACGACTAACGGAAGGCTTTATAACTTTAAGATTTATTTTGGCTGATTCATTCTTAAGGAAAAAATTACAGAAATTATGGAAAATATGAATAAATGTTTAAACATTCAAAATTACCATAAGAACAGCATCTTCAGGAAACATCCTATTATATTAACCCCAAGTAAAATTTCCAAAAAATACAGAAATGCAAAAGAGAAAATGACCATTCCTACTTACGAAGAAACTAGCAAATAAAAAATTGGCCATAAAACGGATTAGTTCAACAGCACTTCCATTTTGGTCAATGGGCTAGTGGTCCACAGTTTGTGCAACACTGGTATTAGCCTACAGCCATCTTTCCTGTTGCTAAATCCAATAAACACCACATACTCTTGATTTTTCACTTGAAAACAACTCTCTTGGATATTCTTTTTCTTGTTCTTCTTACTCCACCACCTTAACTTTACAGGTCCTCGCAAACCCTTACTTGAAACATTCCAACAGAGTATCACTTAACTCCAGGAGACATCAAACCCTGAATACACATCATTAATATATATAGTTTTTTTTAATAGACTGAATCATACCAATTCTTCATAAGAAAGGATAAGAATCACAAGTGATAGGCCTAAAAATACCTGGTCTTCTATTACATAATAGCTCTGCCTTATTTCCTGTAAAAACAAAAGAATCCTTGCCCCAACCTCTTCCCTGGATCTTTCCTTCTCCTACAGTAGACCCTGCATTCCTTCAGGCTTACCTCCATCTCCAACATCACCATCCATTTCTACCTCTCTCCTGAACCACTTCCTTTAATATATAAACACATCTGTGGCGCCTGGGTGGCTCAGTCAGTTAAGCATCTGACTTTGGCTCTGGTCACGATCTTGCAGCTCATGGATTTGAGCCCCACATCGCGCTCTGTGCTGACAGCTCAGAGCCTGGAGCCTGCTTCAGATTCTATGTCTCCCTTTCTCTCTGCTCCTCCCCCACTTATACTCTGTCTCTCTCTCTCAAAAATAAACATAAAAACATTTATATATATAAATATAAACACATCAGCTTCACCTATTGTGTGGGGGAGGGGGACACCTCTCTTGACCATATATCCTCCCCTCCAGCTATTATCTACATTTTGCTTTACCCATGACAGAAATTCCCCACTTAGACTGTCTATATATTCTACCTCTATTTTCTCACCTTCTTATCACTCCTCCACCATTTGCTCCCTGAAAATGCATAGGCTCTAAAAGTTACTAGCATTCTCTGTGTTATCTTAATTCCACTTCTCAGGAACATTCGATGACTCCTTTTTTTCCTTACACTGTCATCTTCTCAGAGGCTTCCTGTCTTCGGTCTCCTGATTTTCCTCTTAACTTCTTGGTCATTTTTTCTGTCTCCTTTGGATTCTCCTCCCATTCCATTCCTGTACCTGACTTTTGAGTGTTATCAGCTCTCTTCTTCTCTGCACCGTGTAATTTCATGCTTTCTGTGATTTTAAATTTAATTTATAAACTGATGACTTCCAAAACAATGCCCCACACCTAATCTCTCACCATGATATCCACTCATCTAAATGCCCACTCAACTAGCCACTGGCTGTGTACTTGCCATTTCATGTTCAAAATGTCCAAAGAGATCTTAAATTTCTTCTCCAAAATTTGCCTTTCCACCATCAGTACCCAATTGTTTAGGCCAAAAACCTTGGAATCGTTATCCTTGACTCCTCCCTTTTCTTCATATCCCATCTTTCTGCCAGCATCTGTTTCCAAAATATATCCTCTCAAACTGACCGAGTCTACAAATGTAGATTTCTGCTTCTACTTTTGCACATCTCTTGTCTATTCTCCACATGGCTTCCAGAGATATCTAACTCAGATCATCTCACACCTCTGTTCTTAATCTCTGCTACCTTTGGAAGAAATCCAAACTCCTTATCCTTGGTGCCTTCATGCACCAAGACTGTTCCCATGGCCAGGCATCTGGGGCATCAATACACTGCAGAGATTTCTGCACAGCTGCAATGACTCAAATGTTACTTCCTTTGACTACAAAGTCAAAGCAGCCCAGCACCCATTCTTGCCATATGTATGGTAAGTGATGGAAGACTTGTTTGTACAAGCACACTCTGAATGCCCCTGTTAATCACTATCTTGTGAATGTGGAGATCTCATCCTCCCTCTGTGTTCCCATCAAGCAGAATATGCAGAAGAACATGTTATTCAGGGTTCAAGGTCAGGGTCTCAGGGAGTGGCTGACCAGGAACATCTCCTTTGTAACAAAGAATGTCTGGATGACAGGCCTTGAGCTCCTTGGAACACTGGCCATGCAGGGAGGGGAAGGGCTACAGATAGTTGCTAGGCTAGTTGCTACAGTATAAAAGCTTGCTGCATGTATATCCCTGCAACAAGATGCTTTGTGTCCAGTCTGTCACTTCTGGACTCCCTATCGTATATTTCCCCAATAAACCTATGTCTCACTGGCTATCTCTAGGTCATTTCTTCTGCCTCACAGAACAATCACCCACCCCTGACTTAGAGTGTGCTGGGGTATGATCACACAACTGGTGAGCCAGCCAGGAAGCCAGGAAAAAAAACCCATGAGCACCAAGATGTGGGAAAAGGGAATAGGGAAATTTGCAGGGGAAAACCCAGGTTGGCCATCCACACCTACGTGGAGCCCTATAGCCTTATCTTTGATGGACAAGCCCACCACATGAGTATAGGGATGCCCCTGAAAATACCTAAGGGTCTAGAGGAAATATTGACCAAGATTAATTTGACTAAGAAAAGGATGAATGGTCAAGTGGCTGCTGCCACAGTTGGGTGACCCCTCCTAATGGCTGCCCATGTAGCTGTCGTGAAGAAAGTTATGCCAACGACAGAAGAAACTGCATTTAAAGAGGAAAGCTAGATTAACACAAATGAAACCGCAGAGACCTTGATAATCTGCTTGAGGGAACAAGATGTTAAATTAATAACTGTTGGCACACCCAACTGAAGGGTGGTAAATTGCCCGGCAAACGAGTCCGGCAGTTATCTCTTAGCCGGCCTGGGATCCCAAGTTGTAGGACGCAACTAGAGTTCTACTGAGGAACAGACGAATTAGAACAAGCCCATAAAAATCCCAATTCTCTTGGCTCAGCCTATTATTAACAACCAAGATGAAAGCAGAGCAGTCATGCCCATGGAGTGTGGAACCCAGAACCTGCCGGCGCCTGAGCACTGGCGGATACTGAACTAGCAGAATTGGGGGATAAATTCAGATATAAAGGAAGGGAACCCATGGTGGCATCGTTGCTCCGTACGTGGCACGTAGGCACTGAAGGCCGTTTGCTTTCAGCCGGAAACATCCAAGACGGTGTTCATTATCACACACCTTGTTTTACAGCAGCATCCCCACCAGCGCCGTCAGTAAAGGTCACGTTACCCTTTTACTCTCCTCGGTGGTACAGGGCTGTAAATTAGCTTGGCCTAGCAAGGCAGGGGGGTGGGGGGGGGGGATTGTGTACTGACCTCCCCTTTACGATGGCAAAATATGGAAGAGCTCCAGCATATCCTACAAGAGCTGGGGATGAAACACGCTGTCTATGCTGAACACCACAGAGATCCTGATAATTAACAGTTTGCCATGGATATTAAAGATATGTGTTACAGTCTGCCCCCAGTCACTGGTAGAGGGCACTTGTGTCCATCTTGAACCCCTAATGGGACAGCCTGTATTGTGGGTTGGGCAAGCCGCCACAGGTCAAGGGGAAACAGAAAAGATCAGAAAAGAGGTATCCAAAAGGCAGAAATGAAGGCAGAGGACTCACAGGAGAAGAAACAAAGAAGGGGCCTATGCATGTTACCTGTTGCCAGATGTAGTGAGACCTCAGGGCAGTGGGGACCCCCTTTAAGAAAGCAGACAAATAATTCAATGAAGTCCGTGTCGGGCTCTGGCAGAAATTTAATCCTGAACAGCAAAGGGGGTACAGATATAGCCAAGGGCACCCTCAGAGGGAGGATGGCAGGCCTCTTCTCTATGAACTAGGAAAGAGGCAAAGGACATGGACTGCGGTTCGACTGCTGCCATCAGGGTGTACGGGGACCAGAGGCCACAGGTAAAACTCACCATATATTGGTCTAAAAGAAACAAACAGACCGTTTTAGCTCTGGTTGATACTGGTGCCAAATTTACTCTCCTTTATGGAAACAACCACTTTCAAGGGCCCATCTCTGCCATCGATGGGTAGGGGGCTGGTGTCGTCCAAATGAAGTAGGTTGTACTAACTGCAGACAGGATAATGCCCACCAAAACCCTATTCGGTGTATACAGCCCCAATACCCAAATACATTCTAGGAATGGATGTCCTCTCAGGACTAACATTACAAACTACTGCAGAGGAATTCAAATTGAGGGTGTGCTTGGTCAAACAAACAAGAGGAGATGCAAAATGGACACTTGTAATACTACCTGTCTCACAGAGGGTAATGGCAATTAAACAATATTCCCTCCCAGGAGGCCACGAAAAAACCACAGGCACAATTAAGGAATTAGCCAAGGTGGGCATTACATGACCAACTCACACTCGATATAAAAGTCTTATCTGTCTGTAAAGAAACCAGATGGAACACAGAGAATGACTGTGGATCATAGAGAACAAGGTGGTACCCCCTCTTCATGCAACTGTGCCCAACGTGTCTCTTGTTGACTCCAAAAGGGGAAGTTCTGGGTACATACCATGATGTGTTAGACCTGGCTAATGCCTTTTTCGATATTCCCAGAGTTCCAGAAAGCCAAGAACAATTCTCTTTCATCTGGGAAGGAGAACAACAGGCATTCATCACCCTACCACAGGGGTATTGATAGAGCCCCTCAATCCGGCAAAGCATGGCAGCCAGCAACCTAAGTTGTCAGGCAATTCCAGAGGCAGTCTTTGTTTCATTACATTAATGATATAATGTTAACGTCTGAGTCTTTTTACAGTTTGAAGACCACTATACCAGCCTTGCCTTCCCACCTAACAGGTCAAGGATGAATAGTCAAGAAAAACAAAATACAGGGCCCTGGTTTATTGGTAAGTACTTTGGTGTTACCTGGTCGGAGAAGACAAAGGTTGTTTCTGCAGCAGGTACTGATTAAATACAGGTACATCCCACACCCCATCACCTCAAAGCATTTGCAAACTTTCATAGGTCTCTTAGAATATGGGCATCAGTTTATCCTTTGCCTGGCTCAATTGCTCCTGCACATTTATAGACTGATTTAAAAAGGAGCCCAATGGGATTAGTCCTCAAAGACAAGGCAAGCATTTCAACAAGCCTAGATGGCTAGTAAACAGATCCAAGCCTTAAGTGTTCTTACACAGGGACAGCCATATGAACTGGATGGAGCCAGTTAGCCAGAAGAGTTTGCATGGAGCTTGTGTCAACGGCAAGGGCACAAATGAGTACTGCTGGGTTTCTGATCACAATTATGGAAAGGAGTCAAGATGTGACTTGGTGTTTTAGAACAAGAGCTGTGTGCTAATTACCATGCTTTACAGCAAGTAGAAGACATAACTAAAGGCATCCGAGTAACTCTTCACACTCAGTATCCCACAGCAGGATGGCTAAAGGATACATTCCAAAAGCCCAAGTCAGGCAGTGCCCAGACCCACACTGGCCAAATGCCATGCCTACTTGCATCAACGCAGTACCTTGACAAATAGCCCCCTTAGTGAGAAGCTGCACTCCATTCTCAGCCCCATAACTTACATCACCTCTGAAAAGCAGCCATTAACTGAGGCAGCAAAGCCATCACAGCTGCCATCCTATGTGCAGGAAGGAGACAGACCAATCCCTGAGCACGCCTGGTATACTGATGGCAGCAAGGGGCCTACCTGTGCCTGGATGGCCACTGCCATCCAGTTCTCAACGGGAAATATCTGGATAGACTCCAGAACTTGACACAGAAGTCAATGGGCCAAGCCTTGAGCAGCCTGAATGGTGATGCTCCCTGAGCCTGACCCCATGTTATATGCACAGAGAGCTGGACAGTCTACAAAGAACTGATCATGCGGCTTCTCCAATGGGAGGCACAGGACTGAGTGGTGGCAGGGCACCCACTCTGGGGCAACAGTATGTGGAAGGACATTCTCCAGCACATACAAGGTATGAACATCACTGCTTACCATGTAGATGTGCACAGAACACACACCCCACCTGGTAATCAACAGGCTCATGAGTTGACCCACGTCTGCCTCCTTGAAGATATGTCAACTGAAGATGTAACCACCTGGCTACATGAAAAGACATCTAGGACAACGGACCTTGTGGGCCATTGCTAAGAACTGGGGCTAACCTTGGCATACAAAGACGTTGTAACCATCTACTAACAATGCTCAACCTGTGTCCAGCAATGACCATGACCTTTGCCAAGAGACACTGGACAGATAGCAAGGGGGCAGCACCCTCTTCAGAGATGTCAGAGATGGCATCGGTCCCCTGCCCTTCCCTGACGGCTGCTGTTATTCTTTGATATATACTGACACTTATTCAGGACTCCTGCAAGCCCACCCCAGTAAGCGTGCTAACCAGAAAGCTACCATCCTTGGTCCAGAACAGTTGTGTGCTGCCTACAGGGTGTTCACTGACATCAACATCGACCAAGGCTCCCACTTTACAGGACATGAAGCGTAAGAGTGGGCCAGCACTCAAGACGCCCGTTGGCATTTGCATCTACCATGCAATCCCACTGCAGCTGGACTGACAGGACATGTGAGTGGACCATCAAAACAACTGCCACAAGAAACCATTCACTGGCCCTCTGGACAAGCCACCTGTCAACAGCTGTAGGACATTAAATGAACAGGTACATTCCAATCGGTCCAGTGCCTGTACTGTACTCACTCAAGGACCTGATGTCACCCTTAGAATGCAAGTAGACAGCAGGCAGGAAAGATGTTCTCTGCCATAGGTAGGAACACAAGGTAACCTTTTATTGTCCTTGCCACAAGATCTATCTACAGGGGAACATATAATTAAATGGCCCTGGAAATGGCAAACAAGTCCACGGTGGTTTGGATTTTTGGTCCAATGGGGAATAGGAATAGGAAAGGACCTAACCATCACCCCATTTCTTCACCCCACTCCACCGAAGACAATGAAGGCACACAACCCCAGCTCTCATTAAGAAAGGACACTATCGGGGTGCCTGGGTGGCTCAGTCGGTTAAGCATCCGACTTCAGCTCAGGTCATGATCTCACGGTCCATGAGTTCGAGCCCTGCGTCGGGCTCTGTGCTGACAGCTCAGAGCCTGGAGCCCATTTCAGATTCTGTGTCTCCCTCTCTCTCTGCCCCTCCCCCGTTCATACTCTGTCTCCCTCTGTCTCAAAAATAAAATAAAAAACGTTAAAAAAAAATTAAAAAAAAAAATAAAGGACACTATCATAATCAACTTATAGAGCACTGTTAGACCCCCACTATCCTTTTCAGGTTTGCCCCATCATGTAACAGAGGGGCAGCCAACGACTGGGTACTATAAACCTGGAGCCAAACCAGTCAGGGGTAGTGCAATCCCAGAACACCACCACCTCCCGCATTCTGTTAGACAATCATGACTTGCCTCTTCCAGCGCCTACTGAACAGCTTGACTTTTCACCCTTAAATTCTGTATAGGGAACCTATTTGCCAACTGGGCCCAGACCATAGCTTCCATACAGAGTAAGACCAACTATTGAGTATATGGTGAACTCTCCCTGTTGGTGACTGCAGGCTTCCCCCCGCAAAATGTTTTCTATAGTTGCTTAGCCTTTTGTGTTTCCTATTATTCGGAAGCTATGGCCTACGCTGTTGCTGTGGGATTTGGTTGCAATGCACCTCGGCATAGGTGGCCCCAGGGACATTGAGAAACAAGAGCGTATAAAGAATGTATTGGCCATCCAGGGTATGCCTGGGTGGAGTATATGGTACATGCTAGAAGACTTGTTTGTACCAGCACATCCTGAATGCCCGTTAGTCACTACCTTGAGAATGCAAAGATCCAGTCCTCCCTCTATATTGCTATCAAGCAGAATATGTAGAAGAATGTGTTGTTCAAAGTTCAAGGTCAGGGGCTCCAGAAGGGGCCAACCAAAAGCATCTCCTTTGTAACAAAGAGTGTCTGAATGGCAGGGCTTTGAGCTCCTTGGAATGCTGGCCACGCAAGGAGGGGAAGGGCTACAGACAGTTGTTAGCATAAGTTGCTACGCTATACAACCTTGCTGCATGTAGATCCCAGCAGCGGGTGCTTTGTCCAGTCTGCCATTCCTGATTCCCTCTATATAAGTTCCCTCAATAAACTTATGTCTACATCAATGTCTCTGGGTCTTTTTTTCAGCCTCACCAGACTATCACCCACACTTGGTTTGGAGTCTGCTGGGGTACATCTACACGCCATGCTGAACACACTAACACCTGAATAAGACATTGATTCATTTACCTAAATCTTGTCTGCCCAACCAGGAATATAAGCTCCATGATGGCAAGGGTATCAATGCTATATCTCCATGGCTTACATCAAAGTCCAGCACATAGCAGGCACACAATCAATAATTGTTGACTAAATATATAAATTTAACCAGTGCTCTCAGAAAACCATGATACAATCTTCTGTAAGACAATGTTGTAAATAAATGAAAAAAAGTACAAAAGAATGGTTTTGTCTTTAAACATTGCTGGAGAATGTTTTATAAAAAGCACACTGATATTCCCTGAATTCCTCAAGAATACAGTAAGCATAATTTAGTTGTTTCTTAATGATCTAAGACTGTTTATTTGGGGTGCCTGGGTGGCTCAATCGGCTAAGCATCAACTCTTGATTGGGCTCAGGTCATGATCTCATGGTTCTTGGGACAGAACCCCACATCAGGCTCCGTGCTGACAGCATGGAACCTGCTTGTGATTCTCTCTCTCTGCCCTTCCCCTACTCGTGCGTGTGCACTCTCTCTCTCTCAAAATAAATAATCATTTAAAAATAAGTAACACTGCTTAGATAACAATAATTACCCTTATCCACAATGCTAAAGAATATGAATTTATTTATTTATTTGTTTATTTTAGCAGGCTCTTATTTCTAACACTGAATAGGCCCAGATAATTATTCTGCTTTTTCAGATTTTTGGCCTCCACCCCTAACTATAGCATCCTCTGCCCCTTTGGCAAATATACTGCTTCTACCCATGTGGATTAAGGGAGCAAACATTAGAAAAATAAAATTGTAGTGAAAAAATATATAGTTCTTAAGATTTGAAAACCTGCACATTGCATAGAATATGTGATCTTACAGCAACACAATTAACTGCATGCCAATTAACCCTCAGAATCACTTTATTGCCTACAAATGGATAGGCCACAAAATGCATAAAGCTGAAGCTTTCAGATAAATGAGAGCCCCTCCCATCCATCATAGAAGACTAATGTTCTATTAGCCAATACTGAATATACAGACTTTCAAAATCTTGACGAAGACCTGTTTTTCTTCCTAAAATTGGACAACTCTGTATTATGTGGAAGCCTTAACTGTTCTCTGTTAATCCCAGGAATAAAACTTTTATTTATAAAATTCAAAGAAATTAAAATATCTAAATAAGATCTATTTTTCCTAGAAATGGTAGCTATTATAAAACAGTTTATCTAAGTCAGTGGGTTTATCTGTACCTCTTTTGTTGTTGTTGTTATTAACCATGCTGGTATCCTGATCTCGTTCTAAAAAAGGACTTAAGTTAAATTCAGTTGATGTTTCCCATAAATATCAGAAACAAATGGCTTTTCAACATAAGCAGAATAAGACAAACATCTTAAAGTTCCTTCCCTGTAAGTTCGTGCCAACAAACAAAACTGTACAGTCTCCAAAATAGACCTTCCAAGGTGTCAATAGGCTAAATTATACCACTGAACTAATCAGTTCTTTCTAAACAAAATTTTCCTTTGAAACAGTGGAAAGCTGGGTGATGGGTTTATGGGACTTCAATGTACTATTTACTTTTCTAATTTTGAAAATTTCCATAAGAAGTATTAAAATTTTCCTTATTCTATTACACAGAGTTCCTGTTACTACATAATTTTATAACCACATACTGTAGACATATAATCAATGTGTAAATATTATCCATGTGTGTACACATGGGAATGTGCCACTCATATTTGCTTATTAATTGCATTTAATTAAATAGACAGCACTATGACTTTCTCTTAGGATAGTTGTCATCAAAAAAACACAAAATGAAAGTTAGACACTTTAGAAATTATTCTTGCTCTAATTTGAGCCATCTTCTAAATTCCCAATGGTTTTGCCCTTTCCAATAAAACTTGAATTTTTAAACACCTAACCTGCAATCTACTTTAATTTAAATGATTTTCATTAAAAATTAAATTTTAGAAGTATTCAATCCTCTTGACACTTTTTTCAATTAACAACTAAATATGAAATTGACATGCTTGCAAATTAATTAGTGTTTAAACAGTAAGAGGAAAATACATAGAAGTATCCCCTTAATAACTAAAAACTGCTGGTACCAAAACCAGCTATAGTTGGAGCAAACAAAACCTTTTCATATGTCCTAGCCAGGGTTTATGTACAACCCAGCTTCCCAAGGTCCTTGATTTTCTGTTCCAGTTGAGGTAAAATCACTGGATTATATGTTTTTGATCTTTTAACATAGCCCAGGTAACCATAAATGAGGTTACTGTAGCACTGCACAATAGTACCAATAAAATGTTTATGTGTCTCCAAAAAAGGGCAGTCAACTTAATGCAATAAATATATTACATACAAAGACCTAAACATAATAATAACATAACGAACCTAATCATTCTTTGAATGGTTAAAAACATTCTGGTTTCTTATGTACCTGAACGCTAACAAGATCATTTGCCAGGACAGCAAATAACATTCCTTTTGGGGGATTCACCAAGTGGGGTTTATTCCTTTGGATAAGAGGAGCAGGGAGTGGGATACAGAGGAAGAAAGGATATCACTATGGCAGAAATGAAAGAAAATTATTATGTGGATATAAACTTATAAGGCCAAGTATAAATGTTAGATCAAGCAGAGTTTTCTTAAGTTATCTTTTTTTAAAAAAAAAATTTTTAATGTTTACATTTATTTTTGAGACAGAGAGAGAGCATGAGCAGGGGAGGGTCAGAGAGAGAGGGGGGGAGACACAGAATCCAAAGCAGGCTCCAGGTTCTGAGCTGTCAGCGCGGAGCCCGATGTGGGGCTCAAACTTGTCAACCGCAAGATCATGATCTGAGATGAAGCCAGATGTTTAACCAACTGAGCCACCCAGGTGTCCCTCATAAGTTATCTTTAATCCTGCTTCCTAACCATAATAAATGATCATTTAAAATTCCCACATCCCAGTATGAGTAATTGTAAAATGACTTACCTAAGTTGGTGTTCTCTCAAGTTTGATAAGGCTTCCATACCATGTAAATAGGAATATACTATTTCCAGATCCTGTATGAAAAGAAGGACAGAAATTATTAAACTTGTCAGGAAAAAGAGGCTTCTAAATTAAATCACTATATTTACAGTCCAAGTTAAAAAGAACTTTTTTTTTAATACAAGTTTTCTTAGACATTAAAAATAATATTATCAAGAGAAAAGCTGAATCACACAAATGTCATCCATTCATCAACCACCTTTGGGATATATACAAGGGTATTAAAATATAAAATAAATTGGCTTAAACTTATGAAAACAAATTCCCAAAAATTATTCTTCATCATTTATTTTCTGCCTTTTACATCAAAATATCAAATAAATAGTCTTAATTTTAAAGCACAGATATTTGCGAATATTGTGATTAATCATTCTTGGTCAATACAAAAATCAATGCATGTTATTTCATGACTACACTTTAAAATGAGCATAAATTTGGGGTGCCTGGGTGCTCAATCAGGTAAGCACCTGACTTTGGCTCAGGTCATGATCTCACAGTTTATGAGTTTGAGCCCCATGTTGGGCTCTGTGCTGAGAGCTCACAGCCTGGAAACTGGGTCAGATTTTGTGCCTCCCTCTCTCTCTGCCCCTCCCCTGTTCTCCCTCTGTCTGTCTGTCTCTCTCTCTCCCAAAAATAAACATTAAAAAAATGTTTAAGTGAGCATGAATTCAATTTATTTTCAATTCTTATCACAATGACATTTCTTTTATATATAGTTATATTTAAGTTTAAATATTTTCTTTAAAAAGGAGAGAGATGTCTTATTTTTCTCAATCATACTATAACACTTAGGAAAAAGATTCAAAGTTATTCATGAAAGTTCAGAACAGGTAAGTTAAAAATCCCATTTATATTCATTTGGATGATAAGGTAGCAAGTTATTAGTATTTCAAGACTCTAATATCTATAACATCTAGGATCACACAGTTTGTGATATAAAGGGTATGAAGAGGTATTCATTCCTCTCTTATATCTTAGTTAAAATCTAAAACAAAAGTATTTTAAGAAACTTATAAAATTATCCTTTTT
Organism: Acinonyx jubatus; assembly: GCF_027475565.1. Classification (NCBI taxonomy): domain Eukaryota; kingdom Metazoa; phylum Chordata; class Mammalia; order Carnivora; family Felidae; genus Acinonyx; species Acinonyx jubatus. The sequence goes on from NC_069382.1 coordinate 67,158,818, forward strand.
TGTCTTAAAATAAGAGCTCTATTGAGATAGAATTCACATACTTTTTTTTTCCTCCCCAGGAGGCAACAGCTGTGCTGGGTCACTGCACACAACGCAGCGGAGGCCATGTGTACGATCCTCCCCTGCCCTCTGGGCTCATACCCACTGTCCCCTCCTCACTCCAGAGGGAAGGAGTGACAGGAAGTGGCTATGGGTGGGCAGGTTCAGAACCCAAGAGAGCAGGGTTGGTGGGCAGGGAGTGGGGGTCTGCTGCCCTCCTCTGACAGGGCAGCTGGGTAAACTAAAACTCAAAATTTGGCATTTTTTAAAGTTTTATTTAAGTAACCTCTACACCCAATGTGGGTCTCAAACTCAAAACCCCGAGATCAAGAGTCGCATGCTCTTCCAGGTAAGCCAGCCAGGTGACCCTCAAAATGCATCATTTTAAAGCGAGTAATTTGGTGGTTTGTGTATAATCATCATCACTAATTTCAGAACACTTCAACACCCCCCAAAAGCAACTCTATACCCATGAACAGTCATTCACCATTTCCCCTACCCCAACTCCTGGCAACCACTAATCTACTTTGTTTCTATGGATTTGACTATTATGAACATTTCACATAAATAGAATCTAACAATGGAATGTTAGATTGTGTCTGGCTTCTTTCACTTAGCACAGTATATACAAGGTTCACTTATGTTGTAAACATGTATCACTGCTCTCCTTTGTATTGCCAAATAATATTCCATTGTGGAGATGTACCGTATTATTTATCCATTCATCAGTTGGTGAGTATTTGGATTTTTTCTGCTTCATGGATGCAATTAACAATGCTGTTATGAGCTTTCATGTGTAAGTTTTTGTTTAAACACCTGTTTTCAGTTCTCATGGGTATACATACGCTTATGAGTGGAACCGTTGGCTCATATAGTAACTCTACGTTTAGCTTTTTAAGAAAGTGTCAAATTGTTTTTCTTAAATGGCTGCATCATTTATAATTCCATCAGCAATGTATAAGGGCTCCAATTTCTCCACATACATCATTGTCAACACTTGTTATTGTGTGTCTTTTTAACTTTAGCTCTCCTATTTGGAGTGTTATCTAATTGTGGTGTTGATTTGCATTTCCCCAATGACTAAGGATGCTGAGCATCTTTCATGTGTTTTTTGCTCATTTATATAACTTATTTGGATAAATATTCAATTTCTCTGTTCAATTTTTAGTTGGGTTGTCTTTTTATTATTGAATTTTAAGAATTCTTTGTGTCCTAGATAGAAGGCCTTTATCACAGATATAATTTGCAAATATTTTCTCCCATTCTACAGGCTTTCTATTTTTTCATTTTCTTAGATGGTGCTTTTATCTTTAAGTTTATTTATTTTTTGAGAGAGAGAGAAAGAAAGAACAAAAGAGAGAGAGAGAGAGAGAGAGCACAGTATATGAGCAGGGGAGGAACAGAGAGAGAGGATCCCACGCAGGCTCTGCGCTGTCAGCATGGGGCTCAAACCCACAAACCAGAGCTGAAACCAAGAGTCAGACGCTTAACTAACTGAGCCACCCAGGTGCCCCTAGATGGTGCCTTTAGAAGCACAAAGTTAATTAATTTTAATGAAGTCCAATTTATCTATTTTTTCTTTTGTTGCGTATGCTTTTAGAGTCGTATGTAATAGGGCGCCTGGGTGGCTCAATCAGTTAGCATCCCTCTTCAGCTCAGGTCACAATCCCACAGCTCATGAGTTCGAGCCCCATGTCAGGTTCTGTGCTGACAGCTCAGAGCCTGGAGCCTGCTTCAGGTCCTGTGACTCTCTCTCTCTCTCTCTCTCTCTCTGCCCCTCCCCTGCTCATGCCTGTCTCTCTCTCTCTCCCAAAAATAAACATTAAAAACTTTTTTGAAGAAGAGTTCTATGTAAGAAACCATTACTTAATCCAAGGTCACAAAGATTTACTAATACATTTTCTTCTAAGAGTTCTTACATCCACGATTCATTTCTGAGTTATTTTTTGCATTTGAGTTAAGTATCCAACTTTGTTCTTTGGCATGTGGATATCCATCTGTCCCACTACCCTGTGTGGAAAAGACTATTCGCTCCCCCATCAAATTGTATTAGTACCTTTGTTAAAGATCAATTGACCACAAATACAAGTGCTTGTGGACTCTCAGTTTTATTCCATCGGTCCATATGTCTATCTTTATGCCAGAACCACACTGTCTTGTTTATGTAGCTCTGTAGTAAGTTTTGTAGCAACTTTTAAAATCAGAAATTATCAGGGTTCCAACCTTTTTCTCCTTTTTTCAAGATTGTTTGGCCTTGTTTGGGTGTCTTGCATTTCCATATGAATTTTAGAATCATTTGTCAATCCACAAAAAAAAAACCTTTTTTTTTTTTAATCTGCTGAAATTGTAAGAAGGATTGTGTCGAGTCTGTAGGTCAGTTAAGGTAGTACTGCCACCTTAACAGTATTGAGTCCCCCAATCCATGACAGGGATGTTTCGCCATATACATAGGTCTTCCTTAATTTCTTTCCACAATGTTTTTTACTTTTCAGTATCCAAGTCTTGTGCTACTTTGGTTTGATTCAATCCTCTCTTTTAATTAAGAAAAAATTTCTGTAGCCTTAGGAATACCTTTCCGAACAATTCAAAACTATATGTGCAGTTAAATTTCATATATTAAAAGCACAGATAAGGGACAGTGACAACAACTAGAGAAGAAACTCAGAAACTTGAAGAAGATACTAAGGAAGTTTTCGGCCTAAAATATTTTATTGTAATCCTTAAAACAATACTGTGATATGGGGGGGAGGGGGGCGGGGGAAGGGGAGAAGTAATCTTACTGATAACTTTAAACTGTCACCATTTAAATTGTCACATCATCTAGTTAACAAAGTTTGCATTCCTTGAGAGCTTGTGTGGAGGTTCTAGCAGGGGAGCGCAGCTACTCGTATACCCTTGAGGGAAGAATGCTCCTGCTCTATCGGGGAAGGTCGTCCTCTTCCAGAGCACGCAGCTTCAGGAGGGATGCACTTGGAGCGGTGAGGGAGGAAGGAAGGGGACACCCGCCTAGCCTGCCAGACCAGTGGAATCAACCCTGGAGATCAATGGGGTGAGAGATGTCACAGCCAGATCACCCTCACATCCCAAAGTTTGCATTCCTAAAGCTAATAAATTCCTTCTTCAGATGCAATCAGACTCCAATCATAATATTCTATTTGCATATAGGGAAAAATCAATAAAAAATGCCCTGATGAGTTTCTTTAATATCTGTAGTAAAAGGTCTTTCTGAGCAATCCTAAAAAGTTCATTCTATTTTAGATATTATAAATATATGTGCTACTTGCAGTCATTGAATAGTGCAGAAAGACTCCCCCTGCCCCCCCCCCATTTCCAAAGAGCTTATATTCTGAATCTAATAGTAAAGTCTTACATATTTTTCACTGAAGTACCTATCAACCTTGGGTTAGGACCTGTCCAAGCCATAAAACACTCTTGTCTAAAAAGCAAACAGACAAGACTATTCACATTCATTTAACAATCATCAAGCAAATAAATTTACAATGACAAAAAAAAAAGGTTATTGGGAAAGCAGCAGAAAGAAATACTTTTTTTTTTTTTTTAAGCTGGAGAAGGAAGAAGTCTAGAAGAAACATGATAGAAGCAAGAATTTGGAAGCTTAGAAATAGAATGGAGGGGAAAAACAGCCTTAAGCCTTAAAAGATAATAGGTCTTAAATAACTGAGTCTCTTCTTCAAACCAAGCAAAATCAAAGTAGAAGAACATGTCCCTTAATGAAAGGGCACTTTATTAATCTGTTGCTTTTCAACATTGTAGTTTCATAGTTGTGCAGGGGTCACATTCCTGAATAAGTTATGTCACACCCATTACATGTGTCAGTAATGCAACAACTTTTGAGTATGAATGTATAACCTCTATAACTATACAAAATATATTTAAGAACAATAACTACCACATTATTTAAGGCAATATGTATAATTATAACCTGCAAATAAGATCGCTTATTAGTTAATAAAATTGTAGAGAACAGTGATGTATATGCTCAACTATAAGTCACTGACATAAGTAAATGGATCAGAAAGTTGTTACTTAGCCTGAATAGAAAACTCTGAGTGTGAAGAAAAGGACTGCATTATATCACCACCTCATGACCAAACAAAAAAGTATTTCTCTTTCTGTATGTATGTCACTGCATAAATAAAACATTTGCAGCTCACATAATCATGATGCTTTCTGGGGAGTAACTTGAAACGTGTCACTCAAGCAATACACTATCAGGGAATCCTATGCAACTGTTTCATGTGAGGATTTCAGATATGTAACGAGCCTATAAACTTCTTGAATTGAATTCAATTCTTGAAATGAATACAACGATTATGTCCAGAGTTTCTTCTATTATTCTTAAAATAAACCATCTCAAAAGAAACTTGTTTTAAATGGTTTATGCCACAAGGAGCCGATAAACTCAAGGAGCAGACATCATTATTATACATGAAGCTGTTAAAAGGAAGGCAGTATTATCTAGCTTGAATTAGAGGACTCTACAGATACATTCTATCTAAACTTGAGATCTCTTCATTGTAACTAACAGGAGGAATGGTAAGAAATGATGTCTAGACGGCAGGCAACAATCAAGTCAATGTGATGTTTCACTGTGCAATATGGACACAACCATCACAGATTTGGGTAGGTAGGAAAAGCAGAAAAGATTTGGAAAAGGCATCAGGAATACTCTGCTCTTGGACTCTGAGGAATGAAACACTGACTAGAGATGAACAAAAGAAATACAAATGGAAGGAAGGCCTATGGCTAAATTTTTCTTCAATACAGGGTCCAGCAGCCAAACGTTAGGCTTACCGATGATCAGGGATTGCAAGTAAGGTAAATAACACTGAAAGATAAAAACGAAGACAAGCTCTCTTATTTTCTCCTAGGAGCAAAACGGACTGAGCAATATTTTGAAATAGGCAAATATGGCCTTCTGAATCTTCCCAGGCAATTTTTTCTACCATCTCTCCAGGTGTCCAATGATCTCACGTTACCCCAAACCCCATTCTGAAGCATCAATACTCTGGTCTAAAAATTAAAGGCCGGGGCACCTGGGTGGCGCAGTCGGTTAAGCGTCCGACTTCAGCCAGGTCACGATCTCGCGGTCCGTGAGTTCGAGCCCCGCGTCAGGCTCTGGGCTGATGGCTCGGAGCCTGGAGCCTGTTTCCGATTCTGTGTCTCCCTCTCTCTCTGCCCCTCCCCCGTTCATGCTCTGTCTCTCTCTGTCCCCAAAATAAATAAACGTTGAAAAAAATATATAAAAAAATAAAATAAAATAAAAAAATAAAAATTAAAGGCCTAAAATTAAAATTAAATCTGAACACAAATGCAATGGGAGTGATTGGTGGGGGCGCTTGAATCTTCTGTGAAGAACTGTCTGCCTCCATTTGCATCTTCATAGTCCAAACAAATCTGTAAATGGCACGAGATTTCAGGCAGCACAACCAAGAGAAATTAAAAATATCAGCAAAGTAGGGGAAGAAGATATGGAGGGTCATGAGAGGCCAAGTGAAGCAACCCAGCTCTGCCCAGAATCTACCTCCACCCCTTCCTTGCCCCTAGAGGTCACCCCTAAGGGCTCTGCCTTCACGTTTCACATGTAAATTTTAACCCTCATTTCCCCTTTAATAGTTGGCCTTTACTAAAATAATCTATGAATTGGCACGGGATTGCCTTTAGCCAGCAAAGAAACAAAAAGACAAAAGGGCGAGGTGCTGAGGAAGATTAGCTCAACCTGAAATCTGCAACGTCAGTGAAAACCAGACGTGCTTGCTGCATCACAGAGTAAGGGCTTTCTCCTAAGATAAACAAGGAAATGTATGGCCTTCAGGGAATTATATTCTTGGATTATACATTTCTTTCTCTATGCAAACAGACATTCACAGAATGAAGTTATGTTTCAACAAACTCGACTACAGAAAAACAAATGCTGGAGCATTAAATCACCGAAAGTATTCCAAGTGACATTTCTGTGAGCAAACCACAATATGCAAACTGAGAAATCCCCAACTGCACCTCCTGAGGCCAATAAAATCCACGTGACTATTACTATTTTAAAGGACCCTTAAAACATGTAAGCTATTTTTTCCCCAAAATTTTTCTAGTCTTGAATACAAACAGGATGATATTGCTCTAACCAGGAAGCAGCATTTTTTGGAACAATAAGCCTTTCCTTCTACCCTAGGAAGGACATCCTTTTTTCAAAAATAGTTGCTATTTGAAAGCAGATTCAGCAAGTGTAAAACCACAGTAGCCCATAGACAAGAACTGACAGATCGACTGAAATGCAGTTTTCCATGAAAAGAAACAAATAAACTTTTGCCCCAAACATAAACCATGTATCAAAACCCAAAAGCATTCTCTAATTGTTCACAACCTAACCTACCCTCTTGTTCAGAGTCTATAAACACAACACAGGCCTACTAGGAAAGAAGTCCGAGGGAAAGTTTTCTGCATCTTGGGCTCCTTCTCTAATTTCTCCTTAGAGACGCATTCGGAATATAATCAGCCTCACAGCAAATGTATAGTCCATTTAAAACTAGCTTTTAATTTCACTTGTTCACCGGCATCAGGGATTTGCCAACAACTTAAAATATATTTTAATACAATCTTTGGAGATCTGAGAGAACTATTCTACCTCCTTTCCCACAATCCTCCTCCTCTCCTCTAGAGATTCTTTGCAAACAATGAAGGGAAGGGGGTTGGTGGTATTTTGCACAGCACTATGAAAAAACGTATGCAACTTTTTCCTTTAAAATGAGTTGTATATATGTTTTATATATGAAGCTATGTATTTAATTTTTTAAGTACTCTCTCCACCCAACAAGAGGCTCGAACTCACAACCCCGATATCAAGAGTTGAAAGCTCCACTGACTGAGCCAGCCAGGCATCCAGACTTCCCAGGAAGCTGTGTGTTTAAACGATAATCAGCAAGGTAGTCAAAGGGTATAACCTTCCAGGTACAAGATAAATTAAAAAACAACAACAACAGTAAGGTTGATTCCTTTAAAAAGGCTGTATCTCAATCATCAAAGAAACTAAGGCAAAGATTGTGCTACAGTTAAGCAGGTCTATGGAGACCCGAGTAGTAAATGCCTCCAGATTTAAACACAGACAGAAAGAGAAAGGAGTACCTTGCTAAGTGGAGGACTAGAAAATATACAGATACCGATTATCCTCCCTTGCAAAGGCAAAAATCATTTATCCTCATAGGCCAAAGTTCACCAGTGAGGAATTTGAGAGCTATGTCTTGAACATTATTTGTAATAAGGTTAAAAGCTAGACTATTCAAGGCTCCAACTCATGTGCACAGCCACATGGGAGAGAGGGCAGGAAGGCGGGAAGGCTGCAAGTCTCACTGTGTTTGCTGACATGGCAGTGAAGCTAAAAAGCTTCATTTGGCAGTTTCTCAATCTGTGCACACTAAAATATATAAAACTGTGTAAGAAGAGGGGCGCCTGGATGGCTCAGGTCATGATCTCACGATCTGTGGGTTCAAGCCCTGCATCGGGCTCTCTACTGTCAGCACAGAGCCTGCTTTGGATCCTCTGTCTCCCGCTATCTCTGTCCCTTCCCCATTGACACTCTTTCTCTCCCTCTGTCAAAAATAAATAAACATTTAAAAAAATAAACAAAAAAAAAAAAACCTGGGTCATCTGGGTGGCTCAGTTGGTTAAGTGTCTGACTTCGGCTCCGGTCATGATCTCAGTTCGTGAATTCGAGCCCACATCGGGCTCTATGCTGTCAACTCAGAGCCTGTTTCAGATCCTCGGTCTCCCTCTCTCTCTGCCCCTCCCCCACTTGCTCTCTCCCTCTCTCAAAAATAAACATTAAAGAAAAAAACTATCTAAAAAGGATAACAGAAAGAACATAGGTTTTAGTGTCAAATGGAGCATAGTTCACATCCTCATGCCCATCACTCTCAAGACGTGTGACCCTGGGTATGTTACAGAGACTATATTTGCGAAACAAAGTACATAATATCTACTTGGTGAGGCTGTATGGCTAAAATGATATCTAATTTCAAAACAACACTTGGCACATAGAGACCCTTGGAAAATGGTAGCTGATTTTATTAACTATGATTTCATTAACTATGATCTGAAAAAAGCACACAGTAACTACAAGAATATGAACTAAAAATATTCCTGAAATGTATGTATGTATGTATATACATATATATATCAGAATTTTTACAAATTAATGCATCCTTTTCATATGTGAGTATCTCTATCCAAAAAAATCAAAATAAATAAAATGAACTATTTTTTTTAATTTATTTTCAACGTTTTATTTATTTTTGGGACAGAGAGAGGCAGAGCATGAACGGGGGAGGGGCAGACAGAGAGGGAGACACAGAATCGGAAACAGGCTCCAGGCTCTGAGCAGTCAGGACAGAGCCCGACGTGGGGCTCGAACTCACGGACCGCGAGATCATGACCTGAGCTGAAGTCGGACACTTAACCGACTGCGCCACCCAGGCGCCCCTAAAATGAACTATTTATAAAACATATAAAGCATCCCTTAAATTGTCTGCTTTATAAATCCTGATTTTTATATCAGGTTTGCTGGGCAGAAGATGCTATTATCTCTAGAGAATCCACCTGTGCACTAATCCTACCATGTCACATTCAAACCTCCTCCTTCCAAAGCTCCCCAGGACGGCTTCTGAATAAAGCTCAAACCCCAAAGTCTCTTGCACCCTTTCCAAAAAAAATGACCAACAATCTTTGGGTCCCTCAAAAAGCCCCTCAAAACACACACTCCTTTTCCTCTCACCCTAGTGAAAAACATGTCTCTGAGACCCCATTTTGCACAGGCAGTGTGAGCTTCCTTTCTGAGCCACTGAAGTTCTTACTGCCTGTGTCACTCACGTGTGGCCCTTCACCCGTGCTCTGTGCAGCCACTTTACTTTCAAGGGCTTACATTTTATCTCAATTAGAGAATAAACACCTTGAACAAGGTCACTGTTCTCTTTTGTTACATCTTTTTTCTCATCTGTATCAAGCAACAGACTGTGGCTGCACTAGATGCAAAGAAAGGAAAGGGCAACCTTCCTGTGGGGGTGGTGCTATTAGAGACCTAAAGTGAATATTCCTGAGAATAATGGTGAAAGAAGGAAAGGGAGAAAATGTGTTTTCAATCTTGGTGTTCAGCGCTATGGGAAACTCCTATCTGTATAGTCTGAAACAATTCTGTAAATGGCCACAAGGTGGCAGACCACACCAACAGTCCTTTCCCACGACTGGAAATCTCAGTCCTCGGTCTCAAATGCATTTCCATTAACATATACTTAAGAGAAAGGAGTGTTTAAAGCATTCCTTAAGATCATCTGAGAAAATATGCCAAGTCCTTTCTCCTCATGCCTCTAATGAAAAGGGGAGGGGAGGGGAGGGAAGTCTATCAGCATGCCTATTAAAATCATTTAAGTCCTGGGTGGCTGAGTTGGTTAAGCATTGACTTCGGCTGAGGTCAAGATCTCAGTCTGTGATTTCAAAACCCACGTCAGGCTCTGTTCTGACAGCTCAGATTCTGTGTCTCCCTCTCTCTCTGCCCCTGTCTGTCTGTCTGTCTCTCTCTCTTTCTGTCAAAAATAAACAATAAAAAAAATCATTTAATTCCAATCATCCCTAGCATCTTATTTTAAAGCAGCTTCCCAGTCCCACACATCATAGTAAGGCAACAGAGGGACACCTGGGTGGATCAGTGGGTGAGGCATCTGACTCCTGATTTCAGCTCAGGTAGGATCCAGCCCTGCGACAGGCTCCACACAGACAGCCTAGACCCTACTTGGGATTCTCTCTCTCTGCCCCTCCCCTAAATTCTCTCTCTCAAAATACATAACCTAAAAAAAAGTGAGGGGGGGGGAGAGCATTTAAAACAAAAATGTCAAATCACAACACTGCTGAGATGTTTTGTGCTATTCAAGTCCTTCATATCCCAGAGTTACACCATCACATACTTCAGGAACATGTAGGAAAAAAATCCATGGTGGAGTATACGATTTTCAGTAAAATTCTTAAATGTTATTAAATAGCAATTTCAACATCAAATCATATGACGGCTGTTTCTGAGCCTACTAATTTATACCTGAAAGGAAACAATCTCCCAGAATTGTAGTTGTATTCAAATTCACATGTTAAAACCCAGGGAAATTATATTCCTGTCATCTTTGACATGGCCCGGATATAATTCTCCACCTTCAGGTTCCTCAGCACTGTATCTTTACCAGATGCGTGCATAAGGAATTCTGGAAGTAAAAGGTACATATTCAAGCTCTTCTGTTTGTCTAGAATTTCCTCGGGTGTTTTCCCCTGCAGAAAGATCACTTACACCTTGGGAAAAAAGAGAGTTTTTGAACAGTTGCTAAATTTGAGACAAAAGTAGTTATAAAGTCACGGTCTCCTGAAGTAACCATGACAATTGACAAGACAGACATGTAGGTTCAACGAAACACACCCTTGTCACCCCATGGCTCCTCTACTTCCAGCTGGTGCAGGAGCCTCAAGAGCAGGTGCTTCAGGGGAGAAGGTAGAAAAGTTGAAGAAGGTAGAAAATACTTTGTAAATTCTAAGAGACAGATGAAGGAGGGTCGCATCTTATCCTCATTCTCCAAGAGTCTCTTACTGAAGAAAATGCACGCGGAGTTAAAAGATAAGCAACAACAGACATCACAAGGCAGCTTTTCCAATTACTACAAGAGCAGCATGATGTAGAACAACTGAGAATGCATACTGCACCCTGTGTTCACTGTCATATCCTATGGTGAAAAACACCCATCGCGACAATTAAGTTTCATTTGTGAAGATTAAGATTTCTCGTTAGAAAAATCAACAATTTAGTTGTAACCAAAAACTCATCTTGTGCACAAGTGAGAAAAATATCAAGTGTCTAAACCAGTCCACAATTCCTGTTTTCAAGAATCTGTATAAATATTTCCCCTTCAGAACAATGCATTACCACCAAGTCCATAGCTTCCCAGAATTCGCATCTCCTAGGCAGCAGAAACAAAATATATCTTCATTTTCAAGTAACTATCTTACTTTAATTTCTCAGAGTGCAAAACTTTGTATTCAAATTTGAATCTCACATGTACAGATTAACACACTAGAAAATGATTTGCAGTAAATTTACTGCTAGCCTGATTTTTGCTCTCCATGATCAAGCTAGCAGGCAGTGAATGACTACCTTTTAAGTTACCATTTAAACATTTGATTAAGTGTAACAACAAAAGTCAATCAGCTGTACACAGCAAGGGTGTGTGTGCGCGCGCTCGCGCACACACACACACACACACCGCTCTAATAAAATGGTTCCTGGACTATCTTTCATTTCCATTTAAAAAAAATTAACTAGGGGCGCCCGGGTGGCATAGTCAGTTAAGTGACCAACTCTTGATCTCTGCTCAGGTCAGGATCTCATGGTTCATGAGTTCCAGCCCCATTATCAGGCTCTGCGCTGAGAGTGCAGGAACCAGCTTGGGATTCAGTCTCTCCTATCTGCCCCTCCCCTGCTTGTGCTCTCTTTCTTGCTCTCTCAAAACAAATAAATAAACTTAAAAAAAAATATCAACCAAACATACTCCCTCCTCCCCAACTCTCCTCTAACAATACACTTAAAAGCTACAGCGTGGTGTTCAACTCATCTCCCACAGACAGTCTGGCTCTGGTAAACCCTGTAGAAACCTTCGGAGAGTCAGGGTGGGCAGAGGGAAGTTGACATACACCACTCCACTGAACATAAACTCTGCAACAAGGAGCCCCAGAGTCTACAAAATTCACCCTCAGGACACCTCAAGTTTCAAATACCAACTTAATTCCAGAGGCTCAACTAACAGTACTTAGTTTGAATCATTCACTATACAAATGTCAATATTCTTACAGCAGTAGAGTTTGACAGTCCTAACATAATAAAAGCAAAGCAGAACAGGTCACTGAGGACACAGGCTCTTTATTGCCTCTTAGCAGAAAGGAAGAGCTTCTGAATGGAAGCAAGTTTAAATATAGAAAACTTCACTGCTGCCATTTTTCTAGGACAAAACACAAAAATAATTTGACATCTGTTTTTCCCATCTTGAATGTTTTACTGAGGAGGCAACCACCAATATTATGCTGTTTCTCAAACTTTTCTATTTCTCAAGAGGACAGAAGAAACAAATGAGAATTCTACATATGTAATTAGAGTCTTCCAACTTTGTTAGTCAGAAATTAACTAAATACTAAAAAAATTTTAGGTACCGCTCAAAGTTCAGATCTGTCCATAAAAGGTAAGGTGGCAGGAAGGGGGGGGGCAGTTTTAGGGGTGGCAGTGGCAGTTACAGAAAAAGAATATATTATTCAGATACAGAAAATAATTAGAAACATATAAATATGTATATTATACATTGTACACACATTTATATAAAACTTGAATCAAGGGATCCACTAAAAAAGATAGCATGTCATGCTTTCTGAAGCATCCCACCTTTCAATCATGTTTCGAACTCTGATGCTAAAATCTAACATCTTTACTTATCCTACTACAATTGTTTTACCTTCCCCAATCGTACAGGATGTACATGCATGCATGCACGACAGGTTAAATTTGTGCATGTGTACTTTTGATTTATATGGTGGACTCCATGATATTCATAAACAAATAAACTCGGCCTCCACAACAGCAATACTCTGACATCAACACACACACACACACACACACACCCCTGAAGCCATGGGGGCATCGTTACCCAGATTCTCCAGAAATCAGAAGGATGCAAAGATCTCTTCTGTGGCAACAGTGACCGTCCCGTGTAGTCAATTATTGCAGACAAGCCATCACAACCAGAAAGGAAGATGACAAGGAAAGGTGGGAAGGTGGCTCCCAGCTCCACATTTCCTAAAATACATGTTCACAATTTAAACGGTGTGCCACTTGAGCCAGTGTTATGAAGGGTTTCTCCACCAGCCACTGCATCCTAGAACTAGAGGATCCATGTAGGAAGAAGGAAAAGGAAGCTGTACAATTTCCCTTTCCTGGTAAAGGACAAATTTCAAAGAACAGTGAGAGGGTTCCAAATGTAGGTCCACAGGAAATTTTTGCCGAGTGAGTGGCAAGATGAGAAAATAAGGACAATGTAGTGGGACTCTTAATGAGTTAAATACATTCAATTTAAAAAGTTCTCCTTTATGTTAGGGACTCTTTTTATGTTAGGATCATAACTATATACATATAGTTATGTGTGTATATATATATATATATACACATATGTGTGTATATATATGTGTATATATGTGTGTGTATATATTTTTTTTTCTTCTTTCTTTGAAATTAAATAATCTAAGGCCAGGGTGCTGCAATGGAAGAGACATTAGTAATTCTCCAAAATTTGTCAGGCTACAAAGACCACCTGGCAACATACTTAAAATAGCATTTTAGGTGTTGTTTTTGTCTTCTTACTTAGACAATTTCTGGATTTAAAGTAAAATACAATGTTGTAACACTCTAATAGTAGACAGTCAAAGAGGAACAGCTGGATGTGAAAAGTAACAGATATTAAATACACCTCATATTTTGTAATACAAATGAAGATTTGTACTTCGCCCAAACTTCAACACGGGTTGAGGGTAGGGAGGATCCCAAATCTGTTTAGACGGCACCCCTTCCCTTCATTCACAGTTCCCACGTATTGTCGGTATTGAATGTCCTCTTGGAGAACAGAGACTAGAACAGCACAACTCTGGTCCTCAAAGACACTGGGTCTGTTAACACCGATAAAAACATCCTCACAAACAGCTACAAAGCATAACAGAAATTCAGTTGTAAGTCATAGGTGTCAGAAGACGCGTTTTCTTACTCCCAAATTCAACAAATGCTTTCTGTCACTCTACCATTGCTGCCAGGCAGTATCAGAACTTCTGAACCGCATCACATATTTTCTTCTCCCGTAGGCTCTTGATCCTCAAACTATGTACTGAGAATTAATTAGGTGGCTCAGTTAGGCATCTGACTTTTGATTTCAGCTCAGGTCATGATCTCATGGTTCATGGGATCGGGTCCAGTGGGATCTTATTTAAAAAAAAAAAATTTTTTTCTTTAAAATAAGAGAATGAATTATACCAGAAATCTTAAATATCTAGAACCTCACTCCTTCATTTGACAAATTGTTATTGAGTACCTGTTATGAATAAGGAAAGGTGACTGGATCCCATTTTTAAGTTTATTTATTTTGAGTGAGAGAGTGAATCCCAAGTAGGCCCCGTGCTGTCAGCACAGAGCCTGATGTAAGGCTCAAACCCACCAACCCTGTGATCATGACCTGAGCCAAAATCAAGAGTCAGATACTAACATTTAGTATAAAGTCCTTTTACCATTACAGAAAGAGTATCATTTCCAAAGGGTATGCGTATTGAGTTACTTAAATTTATTACAGCTCAATAATAAAATATTCAGTAATGCCTTAAAAGTACAAATAAATTTAACATGACTCTGGGGATAAAACCCAACTCACCAGCTATGCTAAACATGTGTGGGGCCCCGCCTTCCACTGCCCTGCACCTAGTCTGCTGTCTGTTGAAGCCAAGTGCCATCTGTAATGAACTGAGAAGAAAAAAAACAAGGGAAAACCAAGGACATAATCACTTCCTCTCCAGTCACTGGCCACTCACCGTTATTCATAGACATGGTCTAGCTATTGAATGTATTCATAAGGTCTGTGTGCTTTAAGAATATCTGTATGCACATTCTTTTGAATATTATCATTAGTAGTACTTTAGGGAGATTTGGCTTTTGAAAACATCCAACATTTACCTAGAACTAAGCCTAGTGAACAAGTTGATTATTTGAGCCCAAGCAGGCTCAAAAATAACATGCAATTTATGAAGTAAAGAGGTAGTAACTTCCTTGTAGGATTCACTAAGCAACTCCGATAATAACACCGAGTTACAGTCTAAAAATGTTTTGAACGACAGCAAAAAGGTTTTTATAAAAACTGTATTACTTGGAAAAGTAACAAATTTTAAGAATAATACTTTTTTAGACAGATAAGCCCCTGCCTTATTTTAAATTTGACTTCATTATAGCTGACCCTTTTTTGGTAGAAAAAAGTTAATACATCAAAATCAAATAACATAATTATGGAACTAAATCTACTATATTACCATCACTTGTACTTATATGTCATTTAACCCTCCTTAACTCTAAAATATATGGCAGGTAACACTAACTATTCTATTTCTTATTCTTCTGGAATCAACACATTGTTTCATTCATAGAAGTAAATATTAGATGCCATTGAAACAATCCACATGTAACCTGTCCAAACTGTTACTTCATCATGGCAGTGAGGATTCTACCAAACACACAGGAATTGCCCAGGAGGCCAGCTACCTTAAGAATAAAAGATTCTGTGCAAGAAATGTGAAATTCACAAAAAAAGTGTGGTAGACCAGTAAACCCCTCCTCATAACCCTACTACCACCATCACCCAAACACTCATGTTCATCCTGTCCTTAGTATTAGTATCCTGAGCAAAAATTAAAATTTTACAAATCAAAAAAGAACAGAAAACACACACACACACACACACACACACAGAGTAGGAGTACTTTTTCTTCATCACCTTTTTTGTCTTTTCTAAAATTGGTAAGTCATTCAAGCATAAAAAAAAAACCAGCACACACCCAGATTTTTAAACTATTAACATTGTTTTCTCTGTATCATTTTCCATTCTTTCCTTAGAAATGAACAAGTTTCCCACCTTGGAAAATCTTCACCTAACCCTTCCTAAGTCCTCTACAGCAACAGCTCTGTTTCTTAGCCAAGACTGTGGAATGAGAGGTACACCCCTTTTGTCCATTTTCTCAACTGTCCAGTTATTGTATAACCTTTTGGAATCTGATCTTTGCCCTTAAGTTGACTGAAAGTCATTTCTCCAAGATCACCAATAATCTGTCTAAACCAAATTAATTTTCTCTTTTCCCCCGTGGGGAGCACTGTTGTAGATGCTAACGATGCACTAGTATACAAAGCAGACAAAACCCCCAGTCCTTGTGGATATTACAGTCTAGTGGGACAGAAGAAATTGCATAAGCAAAGTGTAAAAACTGTTGGTAGTGATAAGAAGAAGAAAACATAACAAAGGAAAGGAGAGGATGAAGTGTCATGAAAGGTGGCCCGTGCTGATCACTCCCTCCCCCTTGGGTCTTCCCTGGCCCCCCTCCAGGGGCTCTGCAAGCTGCACCAAGTCTCTTCAAGGGGACTACTCAGAGGCTGGTCTCTGAACCTCATCCTTCTTAAAAGGTCCTTTCACTTAGAAATCACATCTGCTCCCAGCCTACCTTTACAAATGACCACAATCACCAGCTGATTAGTTACCATTCCAAGCTGCTGGAGCACTGCTCAAAACAGTAACTAAAATCCACACTAAATTTCCCCTACCTAAACCTTTCAATTCCTCTTCTTCTGCCACTGGTACACGTGCCCCAGCTGCTCCAGGGAAAACCCTGGGAAGTTCTCCCCAATCTAGAGCCGCTGCCCGTAGCACCTCTTTTCTCCTTTGTCACACATTTAGTTTTTTCCAATCCAGGTAAGTCCCTTGTCATACTTTGGTTTTTGTTGTTGTTGTTGTTGTTGTTTCATTCTATTTTCAATGGCATGGACAGTTTCAGGCCATCCCCCTTTCATCATGCTTATCATAAGGCACTCTAAACAGTTGTTTAGGCTGTCCTGCTCCCCTGGTGAAAAGCTTCCATCGATCACCAAATTTCAGGCATATCACATCTGCATTCAGTGCTGCTACACTCTGTACCCGAGGTCCTGTCCCAGCCTTCTCCCACTCTTCCTCTACTCCATCCTCTACTCGGATGGCTCTTCTGCCCAGCAGCATGCCATGCAAGACGCGTGCCTCCTTCTGCCTGCACATGTCCAATGCCCAATCCATCCTGATGGGCATCGCAGCTCATGTCCTCTGGGAAGCCTTTTCAGACCACTCTTACCGCTCTACCTTTCCCTAATATCCTATATATTTATTAATCCATCATTCATAAGTAACTTACCATATGTTCGTTTGTATTGTTGGTATTTTTTAACATATATGTGAAATAGCTGTGGGAACAAGTCAATACAGGCAATACTCAATAAAGACCGTATACTCCCAGAGAGGTACCATGTCTTATACTTCTTTATCCCTATAATCCTTAGGAAACGTCTAGAATTAGTGAAATCCAGAATCTGAGTGGCAGAGGGCTCTACACCTAGTAGTTACACTAAATTTTGTAGTTTGTTCCTGAGACAGAGAGAGATCAACAGTGATCACACTAAGATCCCAATGCAGAAGGTAAGTAAGAAAGTGTGTCTGGTCGCTATTACCTGAAAATAAATATGTCTTTCCTCTAGAAGCACTCACCCTTCTCACCCAGCAGCCCTCCACCTCCACCACACCTCACTGCCTGAGCTTCTAAAGGGGTTGTTCGGTTTTAATTTATGTCTCTGCTCTCTTCCTTACCTCTTTAGAGCACTAATCCACGTTTGGCCAGTTCCCACTTCCTGATTATTTTTTTCTTCAATTCTTTTGGTTTTTCTCTTTAATCCCATGATTTTCTTTTTCAAATCTAACACAATACCCATGGTTTACACAGTTTAAGTGTCTGACATGCTGAAATAGAAATACCTGTGCTTCTACTCACTCTGACATGAATTCTTCACTAATGATAACTTGAGTTTGAAAACCCTTAGACAAAGCGAGGATACACTAAATTCTATTCGTGTATACACACATAATATATAGAAAATCATCGCCAAACCCAGATTTGAACTGTATGTTTTCCTCTAAGTTAAAAACATACTGATTTTAAAATAGCAGTGGTACCAGGAAGAATTAGAACTTTGTACCAGGTGGCCTGTTCTAAATGTTCTCATTGAGGCAACACTACTTTAAACAAGACTCCTTTATAAGTCATCATTTAATTAATATCCAAGTACCTTGAGAACCAATAATAGTTCAACAAACCAGCTGGAAATCCAATATCAGATATAATTACTCACAGCTGGCTTTATTCAACTGATGTCATATTAAATAAACTTATCCCACAGACCTTTTCCCCTCCCCCCGCCAGGAAAAAAAAATTCCTTCAAGAAACATAGAAGGCTCTTTGTGTTGAGTTGTCTTATTTTTTTTAAGTTTGCAGAATATATTCCAATATTAAAGATTTTCAGCAAGAGCATATAGTAGTAACGATTTTCAGTAGAGCACATTGTTATTTTTTGTACTATTCTCTGTGCTTGCAATACTTCAGATCCTGGGAGCTTTGTTTTCCTTAAGACTAATATAAAAATACAATGAACATCTGTATTTTTATGATCTGGCATTCAGTTTACTGTTTCAATATCAAGCTCTATCTGTAATTTTTGTAGAGATGTCATGTCTCAACAGCTTAGTAATATGAATTATCAAACAAAAATATTGGTTTCAAACCTACTATTTTTAAGACAATATTTAAAACGTTTTACTATATTGTACTACCCATGGTGTATGAAGAGTAACTTCTTTATAAACAATAACTACTACCCATTATATTCCAGGCATTGGGCTGGATGTTCTATACCTATTGTCTCTAATTTCCATAACTCCAATCTTCCAGTAGGGATGAATACCTACTAATCAGCTATCTGTTCTGGAATAATATGGCACAAATTTTAAAACAAAACAAAAATTAAGCACTTTACACAGCTCAGCAAAGTGGTGCCCAAGTCACCAGAAATGCTTCCTATCTGAAGAGGTGTTAGCAAGTAAGAGGGTAGCAAGTAACAAAAGATTATACTTTCATCTTACAGTTATATCTGTAGTTATATATATAGACAGTGCCTATACTATGGCATTAAACCTATTTACTTCTTCCCTCCCCGAGTACTCTGTCTGGAAATAATATTACAAGGAATGACAGAAGAGACTACTGAAATGCATTTTGTAATATGCCTCGCAGGGTAGCACAGTGGGTAGGAGACTGAGCTCTGGTACCAGGCTGAGTTAAAACCCACAGCTCGGCCATGTGCATGTTCTGAACTATGGACAGAGTAACTTACTCTGAGAGTCCGTTTCATTTGAAAACTGGTGGTGAATGCTCAACCCATTTGGCTGTTGTGAGGATTAAATGAGATAATGCCAGCAAAACCCTCAGGGGCTATTTTGATAGTTGGGAGGTATAATGTACAGATATAGACAGAATATATGTGGGTTCTCTCCTCCAGGTTCATTAATATTTACAACAACCCAAATTTTAAGTGTAAAGATTTAAAAGTATGCTTCCCAGGAGGTTGAAAACTATTTTCTAGTAACAATTACGACAGTTATCAAAGATGAATTTTTTTAATATAAAGACTCCCAGATTTTCAACAAACATTTTGAAATGTGTCAGAGATACATATAATGAGCAGAATGGAAACCTTAAGTCTGTTGCATGCAGCCTTCTGAGGTTTCTCTCCAGAATTTTAAAATGCGTGCTTTAAAAACTTATGAAAGTTCAGAATATATTGGGGAGATAATCTAAATTACTATCTCTCTCAAAAAACAAGTCTTAATTGCCTCAATTAAGCAACCATTGTATTTCTGAAAGGTATTCCCTTCTTGATTTATTCATCAAACCTGACCACACACCAGGGATCAAATTTAACATGTATGAAGATAAGCAATTATCTATGCCTAAGATTAACAAATTATCACAATTGACATCACAATCAAAATCATTTCTTTAATTCAAAAGAACACTTTCATGAAACAAAAACTACAAGGGAACTACAAATTATATATATGATGCAAACTTCTGAAAACATAATTTAACTATTTTAGAAGAAAACTACCTCCAAATAGTTAAGATTTAACCACCTGCTTTCTAAACCCAGCATCACAAAAGACATTCATTATAATATTCAATTTTACTAATATTTTTTTACAAAATTCAACTTCACTAACAATTTTTAATTCATATTGAGCAATCTTTTTTTTAATTTTTTTAAGTGTATTTATCTGGAGAGAGACAGAGACTGCATGAGTGGGGGAGGATAAAGAAGGAGGCAGAGAGAGAGAGAGAGAGAGAGAGAGAGAGAATCCCAAGCAGGATCCACACTGTCAGCACAGAGCTCGATACGGGGCTCAAATCAATGAACCAAGAGTTAGATGCTCAACCA
Organism: Acinonyx jubatus; assembly: GCF_027475565.1. Lineage (NCBI taxonomy): Eukaryota > Metazoa > Chordata > Mammalia > Carnivora > Felidae > Acinonyx > Acinonyx jubatus. The sequence continues at coordinate 67,179,021 of NC_069382.1, forward strand.
GCTGAGCCACCCAGGCACCCCTGAGCAATCAATTTCTAAGAAGTTAACACATGTATCTTAAAATGTTTAGAATGCAGGGGGTCACCTGGGGGGCTGTCTGTCAAGCGTCCAACTCTTGATTTCGGCTCAGGGCAAGATCCCAAGGTTGTGGGATCAAGCCCCAAGTCAGGCTCCACACTGAGCCTGGAGCCTGCTTAGGATTCTCTCTCTCTTTCCCTTTGTCCCTCTCCCCTGCTCACTCGCTCAATCTCTCCCACATAAAAAGTGTTTAGAATGCTACACAACAATCCAATTTTATGATTATATCCAAGATTTTTTTAACCATATACATGAAACAAGGTCCTCAATCAAATTGTTATCCTTTTTTTCCCCTCTCCTCATGATTTTCTCCAGGGTAATCACATTACCTATTCAAAAACACTGATGTATTCAAAACTTATAAAGAAATTTAATTTCTAATTAGTTCCAAATACGTAATCACAAGGAATTAGCAGAAAACAAAAAGTATGCCATAGGAGACATTATTGAAGAAATTGTTGCAATTTTTTAAATAATTTTTTAATGTTTATTTATTTTAAAGAGACAGAGAGAGAGAGAGAGAGAGAGAGAGAGAGAGAGAGACAGTGAGCAGGGAAGGGGCAGAGAGAGGGGGAGACACAGAATCTGAAGGAGGTTCCAGGCTCTGAGCTGTCAGCACAGAGCCCAATGCTGGGCTGGAACTCCTGAACTGTAAGATCATGACCTGAGCCAAAGCTGGAGGCTTAACCGACTGAGCCACCTAAGTGCCCCAGAAATTGTTGCAATATTTTTAACTTTTAACTCTCAACATGGATGAGTAAACTCCACTTGAATATTAATTCCTGCCTTGTACCTGAAAAGTTTTATTGTGAAAAGAGAAAAAGGAGATGATTTACCAGACTGCATAGATAGAGCCTGCATTACAAATTCACTTAAATCAAGTCTACTTCTTTTTGGACCCAGTACTTTAAAGCACAGACTAGCAAGGATGCCTGGGTGGCTCAGTTAGCTAAGCATCTGACTTTGGCTCAGGTGAGTTGTGAGTTCGAGCCCCACATCGGGCTCTACGCTGACAGTGAGGAGCCTGCTTCCCTCTCTTATCTCCCTCTCTCTCTCTTCCCCTCCCTCACTCTTGCATGTGCACAGGGTCTCTTTCTCAAAAATAAGTAAACAAAAAATAAATAAATAAAGCACAGACTGGCATGCTGTTAGCATGTTTCATCCATGTTGTTTGTTGCACATAGAAAAAGGTAAACTGCATACTGCATTAACTTAAGGATGTAACCAACTCTAGTCTAAGCTCTCTGGGCTTCAATGCAGTTGATTTGAAGTAGACTTTCTTCACATGTGTGCTACTGAAATAAATTAAATGAACACCCTGTAGCCATAGTCCCAACACCATCAAGGATATTCCTGTCTTAAGAGGGGGACTTTAAAATCAAAGAGGATGTTTGAGGCTTTGTTCCACCATTTACCTTGAGCAAGTTCCTCAATTTTCCTCATCCATAAAATGAGGATAAAAATAGAAGTATGTTCTTCATTGGGTTTGAGATGATTAAACTTGCTTAAATATTAGCTATCATTAAGATCTCATATAGAAGCATGATTATCAGTTATTGACAGGAAGTAGCAGGGAAAAATCAATTGATAAAAGGTACATTTCATAGGATAAATAACAAGTTAGACGTGTCCATCTATGGTATACCGGACATAACAAAAGACTTTTTTATAAAGTCTTTTACACAACTAGAATGCTAACATAAAGCTGAACAAAGACAGTTTCTTGATGAAAACCTATTAAACTAAAAAATAATGTGAGTGTCCAATTAATATGACTCCAATGCCACATTTCATACTTAGATAATAGAGTTAAAATGGATGCTCTTCTTTACAGATTAATAAAAGCTGGGTTGGAGGGACAGCGATAATGCCTGTGTTGTAACTGTCTTGCATTTTTCCACAGGAGCATTCACCTGATGATCTGAGGACAAGAGTCGTGTCTCCTAAGAAAAAGGATACAGCTGTTTCCATCTGTAAGTGGGGCACTGCTCTACAAGTTGACAACACTACTGTTCACACAGCCAATTAAAATTCTTTCCACACTGCTAATGAAGAGTTCCAGTTGCAGAGTTTTTAAATTCGGCTAATTAAAACAAAAAAAAAAAAAAAAAGGAGCAAAACTATTTAAGCCACAAGTAAGTACCTGACAAAAGAGCAAAAAAAAACACAGAAAGTAATGAATGGGTTGATAAATAAATGGGTGGTTCCACTATGGCCTAGCCAATGTACATATCCTTTCTAAATAACAGACCTCTGAAATTTTGAAGTCTGGAAAATATAATGCTTCAAATTTAACTTGCCATAATATATACAAAAATAATTTTACAGTGGTCAAACTTGATTCTGAACTATGTTTTTATCGACCTCTTGGACAATAACACTATGCTTAGTTTTCTTGGAAATACCGTAGACTGACCCCATTACAAGTCCCACAATCAAAAGAAAATTCTCTGCACAGATTCAGGCAACACATTTTTCTCAAGAGACTAATAATGACGCCTTGCCACTTTTGCCATATGGTGGAATCTGAACTTAGGAATTCTTACTCGTAGAGTGAAAGGAGGAAGATGCAAAATATAAACAGCTGCATGATCCAGAAGGACAAAGGCTGAAGGAGACTCTGCAAATAGACACTGCCAATGACAGAGGTGGCAGAGGACAACAATTAAGAGAACACATTTTGGCATCAGAACCCAGCCGCAATCCTGACTTTGCTATTTACTGCTGGGAGATACGGGAGAGTTACTTCACACTACTGAACTTAAAATTCACCATCCATAAACTGAGAATAATATCTACACTCTATAGAGCTGCTGTGAAAATCAAGATAATGTATATTAAGCACTTACTCACTGGTTATTATACAAGCTATTGCTATTATTTCAAATTTAAGGGGGAAAAGGATTGGCCAGACTCCATGATGCCAACCAAGACTGAAACTTGAGGAAGGGATTCCAGCAAGGTGGCCAGTGACAGTTTTGGCTTCCTTCAAGTTTTCACATCCTATTTAGCAAGCACTATTAGTAAAAATTGAATAAAACTGTACAAAATGAGCAAACTGAAAAGACTTAGTTTTGTGTGCTTTTCCTTCCTTTTTTTTTTTTTTTTTGAGGGGGGTGGGCAGAGAGAATCTTAGACAGGCTCCATGCACAGTGTGCCCGGAGCCCCACTCCAGGCTCCATCTCATGAACTGAACCATGAGATCATGACCTGAGCTGAAATCAAGAGTAAGATGATTCACCGACTGAGCCACCGAGACACCCATCGTCTGATAATCTTTTAAGTGTTGTCAAGAAAGATGGTTTAGGTATTGCTCCTGTGGAAGACTGGCGATTAACCAGATAATCCTAAAGTCCTTCCAGACCTGGGACACAAGAAAGAGAACCAAAGGACAGTCTCACATGCCTTCCTTTGCTTTTTGTTCAAATATAACCAAATCTGTATCTATATTTATACCTAAGTAATACTATTTTCCAAATAAGGAGGACAATGAAAAATAAAAGAACACTGAGCTGAAGTTCCTATAATTTATTATTGGATGGGGAGTGAAGAGGGGGAGGTGCAGGGAATAAGCAGGAACTTTCCTTCTTCTCACTTTTGGCAAAATGCAATGCAGACACTCTTAATAAAAATTATAAAAACCTGCTAGTTTATTTTTTTTCTGCTTTAAGAATAAAATACTACCAACTTTCAATAAACTCTGAAATTCTGAATAAACAAATTGGGAGAATAACCAATTGGCAAAATTTTTAAGTGATACAACCACAGGTCCCCTCTGCTAGTACTACTACAGACACTTCATTATGCTTTGCTATCACTGCCACCTGCCTCATTCCATACTCCAACTCCTCCAAAACCCAGGTTCCCTACCCCAACCACCTTGCCACTGCCATTAACTCAAGAGGAAAGGAAAAAGGTGGTGGAATGGCTTCAACTGCTTAAGGGATTGTCACAGGAGAAAGGTGATTCCTTTCGTAGAGAAAGAAACTCTAGTAGCAAATATATGTTGGGGGTCTTTTTTAAATTCCTAAAGGGAAAGTTGGTATTTTAAAGGACAAGGGAAGTCATGGCCTTAATACAAAGATTAAAGTTGTTATCTCTTGGGGGCGCCTGGATGGCTCAGTTGGTTGAGCATCTGACTTCAGCTCAGGTCACGATCTCACGTTCGTGGGTTCCAGCCCCACATCGGGCTTTGCACTGACAGCTCAGAGCCTGGAGCCTGCTTTGAATTCTGTGTCTCCCTCTCTCTGCCCCTCCCCTGCTTGCACTCTTTCTCTCTCAAAAAAGAAAACATTAAAGAAAACAAAAAATAAAGTTGTTATCTCTAAAGTTTACCCTCCATCCTAAAGAGTGGATTTGGTGAAGAATTCCTTTTCACAAATAGATTATAAATACCAAGGTCAACAAACCTTGTATTGTTGTAAAACCTGTTCGTCTAAGAAGCCGTTCATTCATGTTGGCCAGCAGGTATAGTCAAGTTAAGTCAAAGGCATGGCTTTGAAACCCTAGAAACCATTTTAAAAGGTCATAGGCTTATGATTCCCAAACTGGAAAGTAAAAAATACAATAAACACAAAATAATTCAGCAATAAAGTTTAGTATATATCAGCCATAGTAGATGAATACAATAAACACATAACTTAGGAATATCACCAATAATAGATGGAACATAATGGCCCTACCTCTCCCAGGTGTTTAGTAACAACCCTGCTGGCTTTTTTTTTTTTTTTTTTTTTTTTTTTTAAGACTGACACTGAATTGGTATACCCTGTAGGCCAGCATTTATATTGCTATTACATAGCAGTTTCATTCAGGCTCACTCAACTACATCTGAGATCCCTACAATAAAGGGCAAAGCTGCAGTCCTAACCTCATGGTTAATGGAGTCTGCGTATGTTTACTGATATTTATAGATCATGAAGTTCCTTGTGAAGAAGGTACAATTGAGCATTATCTTTTCCTCACCTTGCATGGACAATGCGAGAATCTTGACTAGCCAAATAAAGTGAACAGCCAATGAACCAAGCTACAGGCCAACTAGGGAAACAGTTCCTAAATTAACTGAGCGTCAGAGTCACGGGGTGAGCTTCTTAAATAATACATATTCCTGAGCCTCTCTCTCTAGCTGTACTAATTCTTTAACTCTGGAGACCTATGAATCTATATTTTTCATAAGCAGAATGCGTGCCTCCCCAACCCAAAGTAATTCTTATACTCAGAAGCAATCATTGGCTTCATATGGAGTGCAATTGGTTCCTTGTCAAAAGCACCTAATTACCATTGTACTTGCTAATCTTATGGTGTTAGATGACATTATGATACCAGAATTATGATTTTTCACATGGGGTATAAAAATCATGGTATTTGTTTACAGTAAGTCAGCTTTACAGCTATCATACAGTAACCTACCTAACCAAAGATGCCATAGACCAATTAAACTGAAACTGCTAACATAAGAAACCTTAATGATTACAGGAAGCTCTGACTTAAATTTTTGGAATAAATGTATATAAGTATTTGCTAGTACTTTAAAGAAAACAGAAACACAGCATATTGGGACATGGTAGGTGTAGCCTGACTTGGGGATCAGGATTTCAATTTCAGCTTTCCTACAAAGAAGCAAATGACCAAACTTCCCTGAGTCCCATTTACAAAAAGAGGTAATAATGATTTCATAGTTTTACCACAATTACATAAGGAATAGGTGTACCATCAATAAAAATCACAAACATATTTGAGCATCTGCCTTGTCCTAGAGACTACTCTAGGCTATCCTAACTACTTTTTATCAAAAATTTATCTCAAGTTGAATTATTTGTTTATAATTTCTCTTTCCCAGCTCTACCTAACTCTTCTCAGAATTCTAACCTAAAATGCAGCCATCATCCAAATTCAATTATTTGAGTTAGCAGTGTCAAATTCATTAAAACGACCTGTTTGAAAAAGGATCATTTTCAATCCTCAGAAGAGTCACATGAGGTAGATTAATCATTATCCCCTATTTTACAGATAAGAAAGTTCAGACAGGTATGTAACTTGCCCAAGTTCACACAGTTTGTAAAGGAAAGAAATAACCTAGCATTCTTAACCACTATGATAAATTCAATCTCTGCAGAATAAAACAACCACAAAAATAAATTTTGGTGCTTTCTTCCTAATCTCTGCTAATTCAGGATCCTGGGTGATAAAAACAGATCTCATGCTTCCAATTAGGTTTAATACTCCTTCCCCAGCACAGTAAATGAAATTGTCTCTTTAAACCATGTATCTACTCCATCTGGTTGGTCAAGGATATCCTGGTGTCTCTTGCCAATGTACATTTTTTTTTTTTAATTCTCCATAAACCGAAATTTCGAACTCAGAATGCTTTCTGCCTACTCTTTATTAATAATTATAATTTATATTAACAATAAATACAATCACCATTTTAGCTGGACTTAGAACTCCACTAACTTTATCCAAAGAGAGCAGTGAAAACCTGACAGCAAGCACAATTATCCTGCCTACTTTTGCATTTCTTGGTGGTTTAGAAGACAGCAATTCACATCAGGTAGTTTTCATAAGTTGGATGTTACTGAATCTAATAATTAAATTTGGACAATGGCTACATTTTAAGTTAGAAGAATTTGGTAGACCTGGAAAGGAGAAATTACACTCAACAACAACAAAAAATCAACTTGGTAATATAAATTTTTGACCGCCTGAAAACTCTGATTCTTTGTATTTTAATTGAGGATATTTTTTTCAAAGGCTTCAGAGCAAGGAAATTAGAAAGTGACCATTTTCAAAGTAATCATTTAGCTTGTTTATACTTTATAACAACATATACAAGTAAAATACATTTTTTTTCAAGATCAAAATGCCCTCACTGTTAAAAATTAGTTCACCTTGAAGCATGAGGATGCATTTACTAATTAAATGCCACAGGTTTGCCAAAAGAGTACTGTTTTATTCCTTAAGAAGCAATCAAAGGCATATATGAAAACTGTCACATCTTCTGCAATATCATTCAAACTAATTCCAGGAGTTTCTCCTGTCCTAAAGAGTCAACTCAGGTGGGGAACAATAATGCCCAGTAAAGGCTCTACTAGAGAAACAGATAACATCACATCTGTTCCACTACCTGGAAACTTTTCCCACAAAGAAGCCCATTATCTCCTTTCCCTTAAATACGTTTCTTCTCAAGACAGAATTGTATTACTGAACATTCCCACCTTTGTTCAAAGTCAAAAGGAAGAAGAAATGCCTAAACATTCCATTTTCTAATCCTCTTGAATCATGTCAAAACAAGGAAGAGGAAATAAAAAGAAATGCTCAAAAGAAATTGTCAATCAAAATGGAAAATCAAAACGGCTAAGTTGGAATTTCATGCTGACTTTAAATGCTAGGTTTTTCAACTTTTTCCCACCTATGTAAACTTTTGTAAATCTTAAAAATCTGTCTCCCCTTTTAGTTTAAGGTTGTCTGTCTGTCCTCTATTTCCAATTTGAGAATCACTGTAGCCACAACAGCTGTTTCCCCATGTTAATTTCAATGGCTTATGTTACAGAAGTTACAGGATTTTCTGGATTTCAAATATCAAATATAATATATATTTATATTATTAATATATTATAATATTGTTTCACCCCTAAAAAATTATGCTTTAAATAAATATGTAATCTATTAAAAAGTGGCATGTAGTGTATATTTATAAATAGATTATACAAATGACTGACTTCCTAGGCAAACAGAATTGTACCCATGGCACATGGTCTATCCTCATACCAATTACCATCAAAACAGAACATGTTTCACCCACTTAGTCTAATGTAGAATCTTCCATAACAGTATAGTAACATGGAAAGAAATCTGACTACAATCTGGAATCAAAAACTAGCTGAGATTCTGAGCAAGTTACTCATTTTCCTCTGGGTCTTTGATCCCAAATGTGTGTTCTAAAAATTGTTAAATTGGGGTGCCTGGGTGACTCAGCTGGTTAAGCATCTAACTCTTAATTGCAGCTCAAGTCATGATCCTAGGGTTGTGGGATCTAGACCCAGGTCAGGCTCTGCGCTGAGCATGGAGCTTACTAAAGATTCTCTTTCTCTCCCTCTCTTGCATTCTCTCTCTCTCTCTAAAATAAAAAATAAGTATTTATTTATTTATTTAGAAAGTAAAAATTAAAATATAAAAATTAAATTAAAATTAAAAAATAAAATGGTTCAATCAAGGATCTCTAAACTCTAAAATCCCCTAGTCAATCACTAACTCACCCTCTTACCAAACTCCAGAAAGTTTACTGTACAAAAGTTCAAATATATCAAAAAGAAAACCAAAAAAACCCAAATCTTCAAATATATCAACATAGCCAAATATCAATCACTAACCACTTCATCTTTTCTAAACACTAAAAGCAGTCACCTGTTTCTAGGGCAATCTGAATTTAAAACAAAGCTAAAACAAGAAACAAAGGTGACGTGAAACAAGAGATTACAAAAGAACGTGATTATAATCTGAGTTCAATGACACTAGACATACGTATTCTCCAAAGTACAAAGACAACTTTATGAGTGAAAGAATTTCAAAAGATGGAAACACACACACACACACACACACACACACACACACAAGACAATGATGGTGAGGCAATATCATGTGACTCCTTTACTTCTTAGGAGTACTGAACAAGAATTGTGCTGGAAGAGAATTAACCTCTATTATTGTCCTTTCCAAATTCTACCTACCTAGTAAATTTTCTCACATTTTGCCAATACACTGAATCTCACTTTCTTCTCTAGTTCTAACATAAAACAGGATTATATACTGATCAATTGACAAAAAGGTTGTGACCAGAGGCTTGCAGGAACTAACCTTGTATTTCCCCTATAAGCAATGGCTCACTATTTGCTAATTCAGGCTTCTCAGTAACTTCATAGAATATAAATACCACAATTAATGAGATAAATCAATACTAATAACAGTAACAATATAACTAATAACAAGATAATACTACTTGACGAATCTTCTCTTAGAATTTGCAAATTCCAGGGCAAAACCCAAAATATTTTAAGTAAAAACTCTAAGATTACAGAGGCAATTTTCTATACCAAAATTCTCCCTGTGCCCAACTGTTTTTAGGATAAAATTAATGTTCTAAGTCATATCTGTTTGTGATAACAATGTCTCCTATGAACTCTGATTATTATTGCTCTAAAGCTTACAAGGGAGAAACTATCCAATCATAAATAATTCTATTTTATGAAATGTTTACACAAAATAGGACAGTCTAAAAGCAATGTTTGAGCACTGTTATTACCAATGTACATAGAAATAATCTATTTAGGAAAATAAACATTCCGAGTCATTCTCTAGTTATTTTTCATCACTTGTGTAAAATATTCTTTTAAAGGGCACCTGGGTGGCTCAGCGGTTAAGCATCCAACTTTGTCTCAGGTCATGATCTCATCGCTCATGAGTTCAAGCCCCACCTTGGGCTCTGCTGACAGCTCAGAGCCTGGAGGCTGCTTCAAATTCTGTCTCTCTCCCTCTCTGCTCCTCACCCGCTTATTCTTATTCTCATTCTCTCTCTCTCTCTCTCTCTCTCTCTCTCTCTCTCTCTCTCAAAAATAAACATTTTTTTAATTTAAATAAATAAAAAGAAGGGATAGATGGATGGGGACAGAAGGAGGAAGAAAACTAAAACTAATATTTTAACTAAATATGCTATCCTTTAAAGTGTCCAAAATACAGTTTTACGAGCCAGTTTAACTTATTCAATGAGTAGATATTTTAGCTCTTTTTTTTCTTTTCTTGCTCTCTATATTTTTATTTAAAACAGTATTTCCCAGAGTGTGTTTCATGATGATTCTGCAAAAGCATTGCCTAGTCAAATAAATTTGGAAAGTGCATACTCTACTCTCTCCTGCCTTACAGAGGCATGATGCTGAGCTGAAATTCAAGAGCTCCAAAAATGCTGCAGTAAATAAGTATGTGTAATACAAAATTAATTTGGAGCCAAAAAATAATCTGACCATAACACCCTCTTTTCAAAAAACGTAGCAACAGACATTTTATAAAATGTCAACATTTGACAAATAGGTTATAGAGAGAACTTGCATGAAATAAAACAATGTGTTCACAAGAATTAGGTTTACTTTGGTTTCTTCTGGACTTATTCTTCACAGTCCCACCAGAATGCAACCAATAAAATAGAAAAATGTTCATTCTACTACTGAGGTGATGTAATATGAAATCCTGATTCACTCCTGTACCTAATGCCTAAGTACAAAGCTAAGAATGGTTTACAACAAAGAAAACCATGAAAATCACAATGAAATTCCACTTTAAATGGCAAGAGTAGGTATTTAATAGGTAGTTATTAAACAAGGACCACGATATGTGTTACAGATATTTCAAAGTAGACAGAGGCAAAATGGAAATAAAATCAGGAAAAATAATCAGAAACTGCATCATATAGAACCTCCAAAATAAGCAAATCACTTGATAGATTCTACTTCTCTTTATTAAGGGTCGCCAACACTTCCTGATTCAAAATATAAGAAATGATTAAAAGTAAAAACTTTCTGAAAATAAATATAAGGAACTAGCATTTGCAACTTTCAACATCTATTCTTTCTTTATTGAACTTCACCTAACCATCTAATTTAACAGTAAAAATTAAGCCCTACGATTCAATGAAGTCTACTATCTTCATAAATACTATTAAATGTAAATATACTTGAAGGGCTATTTTTAACATCAAGTGAGTGGTTCTCTAAATTTTCCAATTGAGAAAGCAATATAACAATTTCTGGTATATGTCTCATCTAACATCTAATCAATCTTTTTTCTCTTTAAGCTAAAAGTAAGTTAAGCATTTTCTAACTTTTTTTTAATTCACAAAACATACCTATTGTAGAAAAAAGTGGAAATACAGAAAATAAGAAATTTAAATTATTATAATCCCCTCACTCAGAAACAAGGTTTTTAAAGACTTTTGAAGGCCATTTATTAAACATATGTACCAAACACTACAGAAAACGGTTTAATTTAATCCTTCCAACTACCTGTAAATTGGTAATAGAATCTCTGTGAAGAAAATTAAGGCAATAAGAGGTCAGGTATCTTGACTAAAGTCACACACCTAGTAAGAAACAAAGCAAAAATTTGAACCTGACTCTGTTGAAGTGATTTCTAATCACATATGTATGTGAGCATATGGGTATATTTTTAAAAACTCAATTACAGTACGCAGTCTGTTTTGTAGTCAGCTTTCATCACTGGCCTCTATTATAAATATCCTCAGGAAGTAAAAGACTACAAGACAGGCTTTCACTCTAAACTCTATTCATTCCATCAAGCCATTCATTTGAGATGTTCAAGTCCTTGCTTTCCCTCCCCCCCCCCCCCCCCCCCCCCGCCGATTTCAAGCATGCTGCAATATACACCTGCCACCTGATAATGTGTGACCCTGGGCAAGTCATCTGACCTCTTTGAGCTTCTTGGGGTGCTGTGAAAATTGCGTAAGTCAAAAGGCAGAAGACGGCCTATACATTAAGCCAAATTAAGTTCAAATTAAGTTCAAATATCCTTAATTGCTTTCTTATGATAAATTCTAGACCAAAAAAACTGTTGAGTCAAAGGCCATGTACAGGCTTTTAGCACATATTACCAAAGACCTTCCAAAAATGTTATAAAATATTATGCTTACCATCCCTGTATGACAGTACCTGTTCCTTAAACTCCTAGGAAAACTGGGTGTTATCCATCGTATCAATTTGATGACAAAACAAAAGTATTTCATGCAAACTGTATCTTTAATTTGTAGTGAAAATCACTTTTTCATATATTTTAGGCCATCTGTATTTCTTCTTTTTGTATTTCTCCATTTTTTTTTTTTCTGTTCACTATTGATGTTTGCCTTTCTTATTGAGTTCTTTTAAGGGTAGTATCTTTGGTGCTGCAAGAAATTTTCCCCAATGATGTTTAGTCATTAATGTTTAGTTTCAGATTAAAAGAAAAGGCTGGTTACGGGAACAGTAATGTGAAAAATAAAAAAGAACAATTTTTAAATGTTTATTTTTGAAAAGTGGGGGAGGGAGAGAGAGAGGGAGAGAGTGAATCTGAAGCAGGCTCCACACTGTCAGCATAGAGCCCGATGCGGTGCTCAAAATCACAAACTGTAAGAGTCTGACCTGAGCAGAAATCTAGAGTCAGATGCTTAACCAAATAAGCCACACAGACACCCCCCAAAAAAACAATTTTTAGATTAATGTTGCAAATGCTGTCTTTAAAGGGGAAAAAAAAAACCAAAACTTTGTTTTAAAATAGTTTTAGCAGGTTTTGGAAAGTTCCTATATATAAACATCCATGCTCAGGTTTTTGTGTGGACATAAGTTTTCAACTTCTTTAGATAACTACCAAGGAGCATGATTGCTGGATCATATGATAGGCTATATTTAGTCTGTAAGAAACCACCAAAACAGGGAGCCTATGTGGCTCAGTCAGCTAACCATCTGACTTCAGCTCAAGTCATTATCTCACGGTTCATGGTTTCAAGCCCTGCATCGGGCTCTGTGCTGACAGCTCACAGACTGGAGCCTGCTTCAAATTCTGTGTCTCCCTCTTTCTCTCTGCCACTCTTCTGCTCGTGCTCTGTCTCTGTCTTTCAAAAATAAATAAATGTTAAGAAGGAAAGAAAGGAAAAAAAAAAGAAAGAAAGAAAGTGCCAAATCATCTTCCAAATAGGCTGTGCCATTTTGCATTACCACCAGCAATGAGAGTTCATACTGTTCCAAATCCTTGCCAGCATTTTGTATTGTCAGTTATAGATATGGGCCATTCTAACAGGTGAGTAGTGGTGTCTTGTTTTAATTTATTTTACTCTGATGACATTTGATGTGGAGCATATTTTCATATGTTTATTTGCCATCTGTATATCTTCCTTGGTAACTGGTACTTCTAAAAATTGTTTTGTACCTGCACTATCCAATATGGTAGCCACTAGCCACATGTGGCTATGAAATGCTTGCAAGTTTGCTGGTCCTAGGGGAGATGCTGTGTAAGTGTAAAATACACACTAGATTTTGAAGACCTGGTATGAAAAGAAGAAAGTAAAATATCTCAATATTTACTATTTACATAGCTTACATGTTGAAATTACAATATTTTGGAATATACCGGTTAAATAAACTGTATTGCAATGTTCAGTTTTACATTTTTTGATGTGGCTACTAGAAAATTTTAAATTATATGTGTGGTGTGCATTATATTTCCACTGGGTAGCAGTGATCTATACATATAGCCTATATCTTGATAACTATATTGAGCAACCAGAGTCCTAAACGGTACCTTCTGAATACTATCATGGTAATAAGGAAATTAAAAATAAGAATTAAAAGAATCCAAGTTGTTTAGCAAGCAAAATCATCAACAGAATTTGATCAAAAGTATTTTTGCTTTTGTTTTGCTTTCTCTAAATATCCTAGGCCCAAAAATGTTACAAACAGTTTCTTATAATAGGAATGCTGTTATTTACTCTTCTGAAAAATGCATAACTTGAGGAGATAATCAAAGACATCCTGGAACTTGGCCAGGCTACAAGTACCTGGGTAATACATATCACAGCTCAATTTTGCCAGGTTGAATATGGGAAGAGAAGGAATGACTGGAGGATACCTAAAACAACTTTTTAAAATAATAAAATAAACAGAGCTTAGTGGGGGGGGGGGGGGGGGGGAGAAACGGCAGAACAGATTAAGGATAGCTTATGATCTAGCCTTAGCCAAATCAAAATTAAATGGAATCCTCTACTCCACAACATGGAAAGGATAGGGAAAAACAGAACTGAGGAGTTACAAAGAAGTACAATGGGAAAACACTCTAAACATCCAAAACAAAAGCACAAGGTTAACTGTGATACAATACACCAGCTAAAATAAATTAATCAGACATATATCAACACGAAGAGAACTCAAGAAATATGGGCGAGAAAAAAGCAAGTTGCATAATGATATATGAAGCATGGTAGTAGTAAGATAACTTCAGAAACACAAAACACATATGAGTAAAAAATGACACATATGCAGTAAAAGAATAAAAACATCGCAAGGACACTCACCAAATTCCTGACAACAGTTGGTCTTCTCCTGAAAGGTAAGAGTATGAGACTAGAGAAGGAAAAAAGGGTTTTTCCTCTATACTGTTCCATTATTTCTATGTCAGACACACACACACACACACACACATAGGAAAAAAGAACAAGCAAAAGGGAGATTGCAAAAAGACCAATGGGCTTCTGGCTACTGCAAAATGACTTCTGTGAACAAACAGACTCTACACATCTGGACTGCACTCCACTCTCACGGCACCCACACTCAACCCAATGTCATCTTCCTGTCTGTTATTAGAGGCTGCATTTATAGAATCTAAAGGTCTCCATGGCAACAACATGGTCTGTGAAAAAGGGAGGTATTTGTTCAGATAGAGAAAACTCTGCCCCCCAAAAGCACCCTGCCCGTCCAAATAAACTCCAAAAAACAAAACATAAACAAAAAAGCCAGCAGGGTGCCTGGGTGGCTCTGGTGGTTAAGCATCCACTCTTGATCTCCGCTCAGGTGAGGATCTCATGGCTCCTGAGTTTGAGCCACATCAGGACTCTGAGCTGACAGCGCAGAGCCTGCTTGGGATTCTGTCTCTCCCTCTCTCTGCCCTCCCCCTGCTCACACTCTCTAGCTCGCTCTCTGTCTCTCTCTCAAAATAAATAAACTTTAAAAAAAAAGCGGGGAATACTTACGCCATACAACTCACCCTTCATCAAATATTAATATTTGCTTCATCAAATAAGCAACTATGTAACATTTGATGAAGATGTTACCCAGAGTATTGTATGTAATATATCCTTGCAGCTGTACAAAATTTACAAAATTTGATCCAAGCCCTCAGTCAATGTAAAATATCACATGGTTTTTACATATCCTCCTTTTACTAATCAACTAGTTCTGGGCCCAGTGGAACATTTTGTACCAAAAAATTCATTCCCCATGAGTATACCATAAGATGGAGAAAATAAAACATTTCAAATGTATAATTTTTATGTGTCTCACTTTTATGGGTTTCCATTAAGTTTTCACATAATTCCTGGGACCCAAACAAGGGAGAATTAAGATCTGAATCAAGAGTAGCACTAACACCAACATTTTTCATCAACAAAATTAAAGGAAATTGGTATTTATTATACAAAAAAAATATTCTTAATCCTTGAAAAGTGCTCAAGGAAAATTTTTTAGTACTTTAAAATCAGCAGGTATTTATTTTAATAATATAGGCCCAATCTTACAAATGGCATTTGTTCTTCTTAACGACTTAAACCCAATCTTACACAGTGCTTAACAGCACAAGTTCCAGAACAGGGTCCCTGGATTCCAACATCAGCTCTACCATTTAACACCTATATCAGCCCTGACAAGTCACAGCACTTCCAAAGCCTCTTCTGAAAAATAGGATATGTTCTTTACATAACACAGTAAAATGTTTCACACAGAAACTATTCAGTAAATGTTTGCTATTAGTTATTACTTTTTTAATTAGCCATTGCTTTCCGTTATTTGAAAAACTGGAAACCAAAAAATAAGGGCTCTTTTTAGAACTATATGTTTTCAGCAATCTTATTTATTAGCAATAACTTACTCAGTTTACCCTTTCATGCCCAAATGCACTTTGTATTATTTTTGCATGGGTTTGGGTTGGTGGGATTTTGGGTTTGTTTCTTTTTTCTCTTTTCTTTTTAATAAACCATGAAGTATTCTGGCAAATCCACCCTTCCTCCATAGCAGCTGTTGTGTGAAACTGACTCATGAAATGTAGATGTAGAAATGAAATATCTGATCATCTGGTCCCATCCACTTGCCAACGTGCCAGTAGGATTTTTCCATCCTATAATTTACTTTCAAATATTGCAAATAAATTGCTTATTGGTTTTGTCAGAAATCAATCTGGATTCATTATACATTAGAAAAAAATGTTCCTCATTTGCCAAAGCTATAAATCCATTACCTTTTCATTGTAACAAAAAGGAAAAAAGAATAAAACAAGCTATTACCATGATTTTTAACATTCTGAGTGGCATTAAGGAACTCTTCTTGCTTTCAAAATCAAAAAAGAAAAATAAATATCCAAATTAAGTCATTTTTTTTTCAACTGCTCTTTATAATGTCCTTTGCTAAAAAGAATAAAACGGTTAAACCTATCATCTTAGATGTATACAACATGGAAAAGATGTTCGGTCATACGTACTCAGAAGGTACAGGGAATTCTTTATGTCTTCCATGCCCCCAACCAACAGTAATACAATGAGATGAGCATTTCTCCTGTGTTATAGAGGAGCTAGGCTTTCAGGATTCCATGGTTTGTTGGGCGGTCTCCACTTAAAATGAAGCATTTCTTATTGATATATAGGTAAACTGGTTAAAACTGCCTTCAACATTACCCAGTAAACATATGAAAATATATTTAACCTCACTTAGAATCAAAAAATCTTATCTGAACACTGTGATATAATTCTTCACTTCTCAGATTGGCAAAATTAGAAAAGTTTAATGAAAATCCATTGTTGGCATAGGTTTTACACACTGTTGGTGGAAATACAAACTGATACAGTTTTTTCAATGAGCCATTTGGCAATATACTTAGACTTGGTAACTCTACTACCAGATATCTAATCTATGTATCTGTTCCACAAACACACATACACACATGCACAAAGATATTCACCACAACATTATTTGTCAGGGGGGACATGGAATCCAAAAAAATCCTAAATATCCACCTTGGGGGCTGCTGAGATAAATCACGATGCAGCCAGGAGAACACTGTACAACCTCTGTACAGAACATGGCTGACCTCGGGATCATCTCACAGGAATTCTGTGTAAAAGAAAAGGCAAGAATTATATGTATAGAATGATTACACTTGCATGCGTGCGAGTGTGGGTGTGTGTGCTGTAGGATCACAAAACATTTTTCTCAGTATATAAAAACTTATTAGAGACTTTGGGATGGTGGTATACAAGAGAGACTTACTTTTATTTATGTTGTTTTAGATGATGTTTTAGACTGTTTGCATTTTTTTAATTAAAAAACGTATTTCTAGGGGCACCTGGGTGACTCGGTTGAGTATCCAACTCTTGATTTCATCTCAGGTCATGGTCCCAGGGTCGTGGGATAGAGGCTGACATCAGGCTCTGTGCTGAATGTGGAGCCTGCTTGAGATTCTCTCTCACTCTGCCCCTCTCCCGCTCAAGCTCTGTCTAAAATTTAAAAAATAAAAAAATTTCTAGAAAAAAAATTGACGCACAAAACATATTCATCATCACGGCCTTTAAGATCTTCCATTAGACATTAAATTGGCATTATGAATGTTAAATACTCTCCCTCTCAGCCTCCGTCTGCTTAAATAATGTGCCACTCTTGATTTTGTTTCCTACTTTGCCTACTAGGGAATTATCACTGAGACCCTTTTCCCATACTGATCCCCCATAATTAGAAGAGCCTTCCACAACACTACATTGCTTATCCAGGTCTCCATTTTCCCAGCCCACAGCAAATCCTGAATTCTCTGATATTTTTAACGATTACAGCTGTCACCGCCCAAACCTAGTATTTGGCAATTACAGAAGAAACATCCCAAAAATATTTTTAAGAAATTGTAGTATCACCGGAATTAATATATGCCTTCCAAAAATAACTGCTTTGGAAGAGAAAAGTAAGTTCAGGTTGGTTTCCTCTTTATCTGCTGGGAGTTCCAGGAGGGGAGAGTACTTTTTAAATATAATAACTAGCATTTTCCCAACTTTCTTGAATACATATAAATATGTAAATATAAAAACATGTGGCTATACTAAAGAATATGAAATTCTACTAACCATTCTAAATTATACCTACCATCCAAATGAAAAAGTACCTTTCAGTATAAAGTATTGAAAACACAGAGGTTAAACACAAGGCATTAGCCTGTGAAAATACAACTGAATTAAATTGCAGAACTTTAATCTGCAACCTGCAATCCCAGTAGAGATCATTTGTCATCCATAATATTAAAGCAATGAGAAAAAAGACAATGTGGCACTCCATAACACTGCACATTCTTAAAAAAGTACTC
The DNA here is from genome assembly GCF_027475565.1 of Acinonyx jubatus. Lineage (NCBI taxonomy): Eukaryota > Metazoa > Chordata > Mammalia > Carnivora > Felidae > Acinonyx > Acinonyx jubatus. Next base: position 67,197,237 of record NC_069382.1, read on the forward strand.
ATAATGGTGGAATATTCCACTAAAACTCTCAGAGCATGGGCTTCTATTTCCCTTTCAAACTCTGTCTCTTAGGGTGCCTGGATGGCTCAGTGAGTTAAGCTTCTGAATCTTGATTTCCACTTGGGTCATGATCTCCCAGTTTGTGAGTTCAAGCCCCATGTCAGGCTCCGCACTGACAGTGCAGAGCCTGCTTGGGATTCTCTCTCTCTCTCTCTCTCTCTCTCTCTGCCCCTCCACCACTTAGGTTCGCTCACTCTCTCTTTCAAGAATTAAAAAAAAATTTTTTTAATCTGTCTCTTAGCACGCATTTCCTGTTTACTGGACTTCAGTCTTCCTGATTAAAGACTCCACCCTACGGTGTGACAAAACTAAAAACTTGAAGGAATCCATTTTTAGCACATCTACTTAGGTATTTTCTATTTAATCAACAGGATATAACATTGTTCATGACTGGCAAAAATCTGTCCACTTTGTTCATGGTCCATTAACACTAAACAAAGGAAAATCTCTTTAACAAAACTTACATGAAAAAAGATAACTTCAGAATAATTTGGAGCTTAAGATCCCTCCAATATTCATATTATTGGATTTTAAATTACCATAATAGCCTTTAAAGAAAAAATTAAAAGTACTCTGTATATTTTGGGGATTTGGATATATAATGACAGGAAATGTTGCTCAAAATGTCTTAGAATTTTTTCTTGTTCTATGCTCCAAATATGTGTTTTACACTGTGTAAGATGCTCTTCTCAAAGCCCTAAGTATTATAGAATTATACTTTCGAATGACATTGAGGAAAGTGTATAGAAGAGGCTACAGAGGAACCAACAATCCTTTCAACAGAAACAGTTATGGTGTCTGTCATTTGACACCTGAGCATTAAATTTCCTTTCATTCTTTTTCATACCACCTCATCACTTCCACAATTGTATGAATTCTTCTCCAATGAGTATTGCCTCCCTGAACTGTGAGTTGCCTGCACTCTTACTCATCTGAATATCTCAATGCACCTACTAGCACAGTGCCACACACACACATAAATGTGTTTAAAAAAAAAAAATAGTTGGCAAGTGACAAAGTACCTCAAGGGGGCAAGTATGCAGCTCCTAGAAGTTTACACTGTTATAATTTATGTTACATTCACCCATTCACTGAAAATGTACCAAATTGCTTGAGGCTCTATTTCATGGAAATTTTACAGTATTCTTCTATCCTACCAATTTCAACTCATTATTGTCTGGAAACTCCCTTCAAGCAGTAGTTATGCTGGGTATCCATTCAATGTGTGTGGACTAACTCTAAATTAGAACTACATGATTCATATCCTGGTCCTGTTACTTTTGGTTCAAGTGGTCTCAGACAACAGTTTTTGATGCTCCAGTGAAGTAGCAACTAAAGATGATTAAGATATGGGATAAGATTATTACAGTGCATTTCCTAATCGTTTCAATCTACCAAACTCAAAATATAAAGTCAAAATCCCTTTGTCTTTATCATTAAAAAAATAAGAAAAAATAAAAATAGGAGGAAAATATTTTCTCCAAAGACATATTTTATTCCTTTATATGAATCCTTCTGCTTCCCAAATATGAAGTTAACTAACTGACCACAAGGGCAGTGAACCACCTACCTTTATTGGTGTATTAGAGTCTGTTTATTAAACTCAATGAGATTTTAACAGCATGGAATTCTGACAAGGTTTGGCCTGCATCCTAAGGTATGAATTTATTCTTGTCTCCTCCCCATACTGCCTAAATTTCAAAAGCTGAAAAGAGATAAAATGTTATTCAATGCGGCAGTGAAAACTGTAACAAAACTATTGGTATCACAGGCTTTGTAGCTTTAGCCGGATAAAATGGACATGAAAATATGAGCTCTATCCTTTCATACTTTTTACCAAAAAGAACAGAATATTCTGTAGTAGTTATATATTTTGTGTATGTAGACCCATTTGTATATGGATGTGTGTGTTTATCTCCATCTATCTCAGATTACTGGTCCTTTCAGCAGGGTCAGGGTGGGATGAAACAGATATCAATGTAAAATGTCTATGGGGATACCTCTTATAGCAATACCTCCCTAGAGAAAGCTTGTGTTGATGTAGCAGGCCACATTACGTGGTAAAATTAAGCCATATTCATTAAGGATCCACTAATTAGCAATTCAGTCTGTGCAAAAGTCAATTACACCACGAAAATGCTAAGCAAATTAATAATGCAATTAAATCTGTATGTGGGCACATCTTCCCTACTTACGAAAAGAATTTAAGAACCCTAGTACATTAGTTGAATGTTAATTACAACTGAATAATTTAATTCACTAAAATCAATTCCATCAGGATAAAAAAACATTTTTAAAGTATCACTATTATTATTTGTGCTTATAGCTAATGAGTTGCATGAATTTAATATTCTACAATGTAAGCATCCCAGAAATTTAAACTGCCCTTCCCAGTAAACCTAAATCTTTGCATTATTTTTGCATTTATTTTTCACAAAGTCACTCTCATTCCTAGAAAGATGCCTCAGGTATCAACACCTAAAACAAAATATGTTTTTCCAAACAAAAGGAAAATTGCAAAATAACCCCGTATTTAAACAGGCTACCATGGTAACTGTGTTCCCTCCCTCACTCCCACCAAATTCAAATGGTGAGGTTCTAACCCCCATTGTGACAGCTGAAGATGGGGCCCTTAGGAGGTGATTACAGTTAGATGAGACCTTTAGGGTAGGGCCTTAGTCCAATGGGACTGGTGTCCTTTTGAATGAAGGAGACAGGAGGGCCCTCTTTCTCTGAAGAGAGGAAAAGTCTATGTGAGAAAACAGCAAGAGGGCGACCATCACCATCTAGCCTCCAGAACTGTGAGAAAATAAATTCGTATTGTTTAAGCCACTCAGTCTATCTTTCCTTTGATCTAGGAACAAAGATGGCACTTTTGATGATAATGAGGGGCAAAGGTATGAGGGAACTGCCGCTCAGATGCATGTTTTCCTTTTTAACATCTACATATTACTTCTTAACATCCACATACTTCCAGAAACTATTGCTTAAGAAGGGCAACTTATCATGACTTAATAAAGTTACATTTTATTAAAGTTCATTTGAAAGAAAGTACAATGTATTTCAAATACCAGAAACTATTAGAATAAAATATATCATTAGACAAAACAGTATTGAGACTTGAATTTCAAGTCCATTCATCAAATATTTATTAAATCTCCTATCAAGCACTATGCTAGGCACTCACATCACTAAGAGCAGATTAACGCTTCCAATGATAGAGAGATTTCAGGTGTGAGTTAAAAACCACTGTAGCCTTGGATTCCTATAGTCATCTCCCCTGTGTGCTCTAAATTAAACAAAAACAAACAAACAAGCCATTGTAGCCTTAAATCTCAGCAGACTCCAAACTACTTGCCTGAAAACAATTCCTTGGATCATAACTAAGTATCCCAGGCTCCACTTGTTCTAAAACTGAACTCCTGGTTACTATCACCACCAGCCTAGCCCATCCCTCTTCAGTCAAACCTAATCTTCCCAAGTCCTCATCCCCAATAAATATCATCCCCATCCTTTCAGAAACCATAAAGTCATCCTTGAGTCCTCTTGCTTTCACACACAATTCTAATATATCTTATCTGCTCTACTTTCATAATGTACCCAACATGTGACCATTTCTCCCTCCCACCACCTGCTATCACAGTTAGCTGACTACACTGGCCTCATTGACTGGTGTCCCTGTTTCTACCCTCTTCCCCTCTGCTGACTAGTCTCAACCCAGAATTGACCTTACCATACTGTTACGCAAATCCCTCCACTGGTTCCTATTCCCCAACGTGCTCAGAATAAATGCCAAAATCCCTACACGATCAGGCCTCCCCTGCTAATCTGCTGTCAGTACCCTTCATTTGCCACTAACTGCTTCAACCCTGAAGCTTCCATTCCTCACCATGACAAAACAAGATCCCACCTGAAGGCTTCGATGTTTTCTGTTTACCACTAAGCTGGTTCTATAGCTTCATTCAGTCCTTCTTCCAATACCACTTCAAATGTGACCTTACTTAGCTTAATATTTTTCTATAATACTTATCAACATGTGATGCTATACATTTCCTTCTTTGTGTGCCTCCCCTCACTGAATGTAAGCTCCACCTAGCAAGCAAGGGCTTTGTTGTTGTTCATAGCTGTACCCTCAATGGCTAAAACTGAGTGGCACACCATAGAACCCTGATAAACACTTGCTGAATTATTTAATTTCTATTACAAGGATACACAGGAGTAGTGAATGTTTACTGATATCTACGGTACAAATATTTCTGTAGTGAGATTCACTATAAAAGGAAAAAATAGGGGCGCCTGGGTGGCTCAGTTGGTTAAGCATCCAACTTCGGCTCAGGTCATGATGATCTCACAGTTCCTGAGTTCGAGCCCCATATCAGGCTCTGTGTTGACAGCTCACAGCCTGGAGCCTGCTTCAGACTCTGTGTCTCCCTCTCTCTCTGTCCCTCCCCTGCTCGCTCGCTCTCTCTCTCTCTCTCTCTCTCTCTCAAAAATAAATAAACATTAAAAAAAGTGTTTTTTAAAAACAAAAAGGAAAAAATAAAGGGGCACCTAGGTGGCACAGTCGACTAAGCATCCAGTTATTTGTTTGGGCTCAGGTCATGATCTCACAGTCGTGAGTTCGAGCCCCACAACAGGCTCTGTGGTGACAGTGTGAAACCTGCTTGGGATTCTCTCTCTCCGTCTCTCTGCACCTCCCCAACTCACACTGTTTCAGTCTCTCTCAAAATAAATAAATAAAGCTTTAGGAAAATAAATAAAAAGGAAAGGAAAAAATAAAAACAAAAATCATCTGCCTCATGCAAAGGTTCCTAAGGCCCCCTGACCCTTAGAGGCTTTCTGTGCAACCACATCTTCATGTTTGCAAAGGGTCTTTCCCTATGTGTATGTTTGTCAGAAAAATTAATCGTATCACACAGGGAATATTTCAGCAAGAAGAAAATATTCTGTTGAGAACATACCTACAAAACTATGGTGAAATCTAGAGAAAATATAATTTTTCACAATTTTTAGAACATACTCATTTGTTCTATAAGTGGAGAAACTACAGACCTCTAGTGTTATATAAATGTAATCTGCATTTAAAAATATACGTATTTGCATTTAGCTAAAACACAGAAGGAGTAATGATTCTGCTACAAATAAAAATTATTTTATTGAATACGATTTTGCAAAGTTACAAGTGGTATTCATCTGACAAAGGACTTGTATCCAGAATATATAAAGAGCTCTCACAACTCAAGGAAAAAGATCTAATATTTCAAAATGCTAAGTGCAATGTGGTATCCTCAACTGGATCCTAAACAGAAAAAAGACATTTGTGGAAAAACTGGTAAAATGCAAATAAAGTCTACAGTTCAATAAATAGTATTGTTCTCATAGTAATTTCTTAGTTTTGACAAATATATCATGGTTCTGTAAAGTACTAACCGCAAAACAACCTGACAGGTGTACTTGGGAACTCTCTACTATTTTGCAAACTTTTATATAAATCTAAAATCATTTCAAAATAAAATGTTAAAGGTGGGAGCAAAATATTCACAAAGACCTTCGCCAAACATATATGGATGGCAAATAAATATAAGAAAAGTTTCTCATCATTAATCATCAAGGAAATACAAACTTGCACATGAATGTTTACAGTGGCACTATTCAAGGTAGAAACAACCCAAACAAATGCCCATCAACTAATGAATGGATTAACAAAATGTGTCATATCCACATAATGAAATATTATTTGGCCACAGAAAAGAATGAAAGAAATACTGATACATACTACAACATAGATAAACCTTGAAAACGTCATGCCAAATAAAAGAAACCAGTCATTAAAACACACATATTATTACATCCACATGAAATATCTGGAATGGGAAAATCTAGAGAGACAGAAAGTAGATTCAAGGTTGCTTAGGATGAGGGTTGGGAAAGGAGAGGATGGGGTGACAGCTAAAAAGTGCAGGGAGTTTCTTTCTGAAGTGATGACTGTGTTCTAAACAGACTGTGATGGGGCACCTGGGTGGCTCAGTCAGTTAAGCAACTGACTCGATTTTCACTCAGGTCATGATCTCATGGTTCATGAGTTTGAGCCCCACATTTGGCTCTACACTGACAGCACAGGGCCTGCCTTGGGACTCTCTCTTTCCCTTTCTCTCTGTCTCTCTCTCTCAAAATAAATAAACATTTTAAAAAATAAAAATAAATAAAAAATAAAACTGACTGTGATGAGAGCTACACCTATCTGAAAATATACTAAAAACCACTGCCTGCATAGTTTAAATGGGTGAGTTCTATGCGAATTCTATGTGAATTTTATCTCCATAAAGCTATTAAAAAAAAAAAAAAGTAGCTAGACACCATTGCAATCCTATTAGATGGCTTAATAAATAAACCCAACAAATCCAAGTGCTGACTAGGATGCAGACACTGAAACTTTCATACATTGTTGATAGAAATGCAACATGAGACAGCTGCTTGGAAAAATAGTTTGTCAATTTCTCATAAAGTTAAACCTTCACTTACCATATATCCCAACAATCCCACACTTAGGTATTTGTCAAGAAAAACCTAAATATGTGTCCACATAAATACTTATACACAAATGTTTATAGTAGCTTTATTCATAATTGCCAAAAACAGGAAGCAACTCAAATACCCATCAGTTGGGGGATGGACAAATATTAGTACATCCATACAATAAAATACTTCTCAGCAATGAAAAGAAAAAAACCATGATATGTGGCATACGATATATACCACAGCATGGCTGAATCTCAAAAGCATTATACTTACTGGAAAAAAAAAGCCATACAAAAAGATTATATACTATATGATTCCATGCATACGGCATTCTGAAAAAAGAGAAACTATATAGGAATAGAAACTAGATGAATAATTGCTGGACACAGGGCTAGTCAGAGGAGATTGACTACAAAAAGGGACAATGAAACTTTTCAGGAAGATGAGAATGTATTTTTATAGCAGTGGTGGTGGTGATATGACTGTACACATGTCAAAACTCATGGAATTTTACACTTAAAAAGGTTAAATCTTACTATGGATTAATTAAATCTGACTTTTGAAAAAGTTGCATCCAACTTAGTTGCCACTTTTTTTTTTTAATTCTTAACACAGGGGTGCCTGGATGGCTCAGTTGGTTAAGCGTCTGTCTTTGGCTCAGGTCATGATCTTGCAGTTGGTGAGTTCGAGCCCCACATCAGGCTCTGTGCTGAGGCCTGGAGCCTGCTTCAGATTCTGTGTCTCCCTCTGTCTCTGCCTGCCTCCCCCCTCCCCCCCCCCCCACCTTGTGCGCTCTCTCTCTCTCTCAAAAATAAATAAAAACATTTTTTAAAAATTTTAATTCCGGGATGACTAGGTGGCTCAGTTGGTTGGGTGTCCAACTTTGGCTGGCATCATGATCTCATGGTTTGTGGGTGCAAGGTGCACATCAGGCTCTGTGCTGACAGCTCAGAGACTGGAGCCTGCTTTGAGTTCTGTGTCTCCCTTTCTCTCTGCCCCTGCCCTGCTTACACTCTGTCTCTCTCTCTCTCTCTCTCTCTCAAAAATGAATAAACATTAAAAAAAAATTAATTCCTAATACAATGCTGGTAGGTACTGTAAACTGCTACTAGAAAAACTATCAAAATTAGAAATGCAACCACCCTTTGGCCCAGCAGAAATACACCAGATCACACATGTAAGGGATATTCTTTGTAGCACGGTGAATAGCCTGAAATAGTTAAACACACATACATAGGCATGCACACACAAGAGAGCTCTTCATGTACTGTTCTAGAAAGATCCCCAAGTTATATTTTTATTTAAATAAGCAAGGGGCAGATGTATAGATATAATTTAGGAGCAGGGGAATACATTTTACATGGGTCTGAATATGGTTTAAGAAAAATCTTTGGAAGAATAAATAACCAACTAAAATCACCCACTATAATTAAATCATTGGGAATTAGGAAGAGGAAGTAAGACTCTCCACTGTATACCATCTTATACTTTTTGATGTATAAGCCATGCAAAAAAAAAAAAAAAAAAAAAAAAAACCTAAATAATATTGAAAACACTGATTTTAAAAATATATAGTTTAAGTACAAATTATAAACACTTTTGGAACACTAAAAACATTCCAGAGACAGAAAACATTATCATGTGCAATTAAAATGCAAGTTAACTTTCAATTACCAGAAGATAATGAGCAATCCACATAGGAGACTATGTACTTAACCTTTCTTTTTGACTCCAGTGTCCCACAAAAATAGAAGAAAATAAGGAGTATAAGAAAGAACAGAAAATGTTTTGGAAGGGAAAAGTATATTTTTTTAAAAAGAGGAGTAAATGAGAAAACTCAGATTTAAAAAAAAGTCAAGAACTTGTTACACCTTTGAAAACCCTCTACCTTTCTGTCCTGGAGTGTTGCACTCTTCTATCCCTAAAGTAGGGATATTTTCCATATCTTATGAGAGCCAATGAGAAACAAATAGGACTTCCTGCCACAGACACAGTGACACGTGTCCTGGGAAAATGAATGACTCAAAAACATCATTTAAACACAGATACACACTCAACACAACTTAGAACATCTGGAGGAATTATTTTAGGATTTCAGAAGCACTTAAGAACCCTGGAAATTTCACATTCCCAATCCAGCAGTCTGTCCTTCTTTTTGTAGTTGAAATTGTGAAGTATAGTCCTAGATAACTTCAGATAACTTAAAGTATACCTGTGCAAGATAGAGTCTTATGAATGAATTTTCAGCATATTTGAATAACTGTTTCTCACTTCTGGTCAAATTATAGTCCAATTACCCTTTCTCTGATCAGTGTGGCCACACAGCAAGTTCACTTACAACCTAAGACCCTCCTCACGGCCACAGTTAGGAAAGCAGAAGTGCCAGGAATGTTTTACCCCACAAACTGTTAAGCGTCAAAGACTAAAACCCATTCAAATCTGGTCCCTGGTAGCAATCTCCCAAACATTTCCCCTGGCTTTTTTTTACAGCACTGACAACGGAGCCTCCCAGCTATGTTCCTACACAAAAAGGCTAAATATTAAAGTAATTCCATGTTGAAACTTCATAAGCAATGGAAATAGAGAGGCATGCCAATTCTGTGATTCTGACAAACCAGCAGATGTCTGGTTGTGTTTCTGCTGATTAGACCTTGGTTACTTTCCCCAATACAGAACAAACTTGAAAGGCCTCCAGCTAGCCTATTCCAAAAACCAAAGAACTCTTAACTAGACTTATCACTAACATTTCTCTTTAACTGGCAAAAATCTCCAACACTTGACTATTTAAAAAATGACAACAACAAAACAAGCTAAGAACCAAAAACCAATTGCAAACAGTCAGAAGAAGGACATCAAGTCAGAGGACAGTCAGAGGACACCAAGATAATAATTTACTTACATCCTTAACACAGTGTCTGCTAACAAAATTAACAACCAATAAATATTAGATGTTATAAAATACCTCTAGTATCTTCAATTGTTTTAAAAAATAAAATTTTAATAGCTGAAGCCCATCTCTAAAGTGTAAGTAATCTACTGAAGCACTGTGAATAAAAAAATAAATCCTAAGCAAATCAGAACTGCGTCTTGGAAAAGTCCTTATTACAATAATACAGACAGTTACATCCAGTATTACCATACTTTACTTACAGTAAAGTGAAAAACCAATATGGACTTTGAAATCAGACAGTTCTGTGTCCTTAAGCAAATTACTTAACCTGTTTGAATCTCAAGTTTCCTCACTGGTAAACTGAAGCCAGCACCTCCGGCTTAATTGGGTTGATGTTTTTTAAAAAACTAAAAAAATTTAGAGAACACCTAGTTGACTTTCTAGCACATCACTGACACTTAATAAATATCAATTACTTTTCTATATCTTTTCTCAGCAGTTCTGAGTTATGTTCTCCCCACATATAAAATGAAGAGCAAACAACACAACTCAAGGTATTTATATATTATTACATTGACAGGCAACTGAAACAGCTAATAGGGCACTTTCAAAAGGGCTACATTTTAAAAGCAACTGCTACTTAAAGATACGGGAATATATCCATTTACTGTTGTATCTTTGAATTTGAATGTTTATATTTTGAAAGTAATTCAAATTCCTCTTCAAATGCTTCAAAGACCGTCATGAGATCTCTATTCCACATTCTTCTCCCTATTATGCAAGTTTCTAGCTATATGACTAAGTTCAAACAGCATTCAAATTTAAATACAAAATGATGACAGATTTCACTAATCAAAAAAGAAAAGAAAATTGTATCCATTCATAACATGTAATTACAAAAATTTACTCCAAAAATTATATTCTGATAAACACCCTTAGAATAGAACATATGCACATGTTACACACATGGAAAGACTTTGCCACTTTCGAGCACTCTTGAAAGTGAAGAATTTTGTGTTCAGCTTGTTTATTCAAAATGATCAAAACTATCTGAGGTACATTGGTGTAGATGAGTTTTTACGTAATAGTTCTTTGAAGCCCGAAAATACTTTAACAAAGAAAAGCTCCTTACAAAACTGTAAAATGATCTGGAGAAGCATTAACCTGGACAACCAAATAAAGAAATAATTTGAAAACATGGTTTTATTACCTTACACACACCAAAAAGAGTTATATTTCTATAAATGCTGCTAGCCAAATATTAAAAGGATCTTAGTCTATTATCTTTATAAATGGCTCACAATTTCTACTGGCACTAATACTTTTGCTCTGTCAGCGATAGTAATGCCTTACATAGCATAGACTTTTCCACTTATGAAGTACTTTCTCATATATTATACTCATTTAAGCTTTACAACCACCCTGAATAATAGGCTAGGCAGTGTATCCTATTTTACATCCCAGGAAACTAAGGTCAAATGAAAGTTACCAGGTCACACACAGAATCAGAGATTAGTGTAACACCCATCCTTCTTTCCCAGCTACTCTTCCTCATTAGAATTACAAACCCCAAAATGAGGGGCATCATTAGAGTGACATCAATGCCAAGTAATAATAATAATAATACTCTCATTATTATTTTTATATTCTCTTTTTTTTTTCTTCTTGGGTCTTAAAGAGACTGAATAAGTAATGTAAAATAGTGTTGCTCTAACTTAAGGAAGGTTAAAAGGCAAATGTATAAAACAAAGTTCGGAATCCAGTGAAAGTAAATGGATACATACCCAAATATAATCCAAGGCAACAAACTGAAGTCCAGGACTTAGGAATTCATAATGTCATGCCTAGAATTCAGGTTTTACATTTGACTTGCTTCTGTGCCTGACACGTCATGGTGACTAAGTAAAATTTGAAGCACTATCACCTAACCAGGCAATTCTAAGAATCATTTGGGCACAGTCTTAAGATAATCAAAAACCTGAATTATGTTACAACGAAATAAAAATCATTTTCTAAGAGCTAAATTTTAAAATTGTACCAGATTGGGTTGTGCCCCATCAGTACTACTTACTGAATTATTAGGAGAATGTCTGACACACACTTCATATATTAAAGTATTTATGAAATGCTAAGGTCTTACAAAACACCATGGAAACACAAACGTCAATAAGATCTCACCTTTAAGGAATTTTGCAGTTTAAAAAAGGAGATAAGGGGTGCTGGGTGGCTCAGTCGGTGGAATGCTAGACTTCGGCTCAGGTCATGATCTCACCTCACGGTTCGTGGGTTCGAGCCCTGCATCAGGCTCTGGCTGACAACTCGGAGCCTAGAGCCTGCTTCAGATTCTGGGTCTCCCTCTCTCTCTGCCCCTTATTGGCGTGCTCGCTCTCTCTCTCTCTCTCTCTCTGCCCCTTATTGGCGTGCTCTCTCTCTCTCTCTCAAAAATAAATGTTAAAAAAAATGTTTTTTTGAAGAGGAGGTAAGGTGTGTACAGCTAGGGCTGGGTGGTTCAGTCAGTTAAGGGTCAGACTTCAGCTCCGGTCATGATCGTGTGGTTCTCAGAGCCTGCATTGGGCTCTCTGCTGTCAGGACAGTCTGCTTCAGATCTGCGGTCTCCCTCTCTCTCTGCCCCTCCCCTGCTCTCTCTCAAAATAAATAAACATTAAAAAAAAATGTGTACAGCTAATAATTATGAATTACCAGAAGATAAATGCCTTAAAGAAATGCACAAGCTAAAAACATTAAAAATCCCATAAAGAAAAATTCAGCCTCTTGCCCAAGTGACCAGAAAAAGCTTCATGAAGGAGGAAAAACTTTGAATTAGTCCTTAAGTGGCCAGAATAGATGTGTGTAGGAGAGCAGCATTAAGTGAAGAGCTATTAACATGGGTAAAAAGGGAGGAAATCAAAAGCTTTACTTGTACACCACTGGTAAGGCCTGAGAAGGATGGCAGTTGGAATGGAAAGAAGAACTGTAAAGGAAAACAAACGAATGTTTTCTTTCCCAAACTCCACGGTTCGCTTTTTACAGAATTACTTCAAACATACGAGCAGTTTACCCAGAAGATAATGCAAGATTATTGTTCTTTGTGGTTACAAGTATCATTCTTGACAATTACCATCCACATGAATGGGTTCTACTTGACGATGAGAAATGAGGTCTTAGGGGTTTTTTCCCTCTAAAATACTATCCTAAGTAAATAGTCCAAAACAGCATTTCTCTTCTCGTACCTTTAATCTTATAACCAACTGAGAAAAGTAAAAATGAAGAGAAATAGAAATTAGGACCTAGCCTAAAAGTAGAAAGGAAGAAAAAGAAGCATGGCATGTAAGTGTGTAAATATTTTTAGGGATTAGGCACTTTTTTTTTTTAAGCCATGGGCAAAAAATAGGGTAAATGACATTTTGCAGCAAGTCATTTAGCCTATTCATACATAAAGAAAACTGTAAGTTATACAAAAGGCTGCCTTTTAAGGCCCAGATTTTATGGGTAAGATCTTTCTTATTTTTCCTAAAAAATTTCATCTAACTTGATGAGAATTATGGACTGCTTTCCATCAAACTTTCAAAGAGTTATTGGAGATGCTACTTTTTTTTCTCTTTTCTCCATGCTATTTAACCAATTTGAGAGTAGGTGTTGTTTTCTTGAAAAGTGATTCAATAGGTTTGACATCTACTCCCTTTAAAAAAAAAAAAAATCACAAGTAGAAATGCACAAAATACCATATAATATGCTTGAAGTTTTAAATTAGTTTTTGACCATTTCAGAAGACTGCATTAATTGTTTTCAAAAATAACTGAGGTAATATCTGAAGGGATAATAATTGATTATCCTCTAAGGAAAAGTAGCTGAAGGAGAGTAAACACTGGAAACATTTTTATTTGGAGTGAGGCGTTCTAAGACTCTATACTTTGTAATAATGTTTCATTAGCATTTTCGACAAAGTTTCACTAAACACTGCAAGACACTGTTACAAATTTGGAGCGGTATCTTCCTCCTAAACCAGATTAGAGCAAAAACTCTCAACTAAGTAATTTCACTTATAACCCCCCATATCCCACAGGAATAGCCTCTTTTCTTTATACACACTGATGTAATTTATTACCATAAATGTACAAGCTATATTAACTAATTATTTAAAAATTATTTGTGTAGTTGCCAAGAAGTTAACAGCTACTAAAGACAATGCCATAGCACACTACAAAGAGGAAAGATCATAAACCCATGCTAGTTTCTGTTTGGATGCAGAAACAGAGAAAGGTAAACAACTTAATAAAAAGTAAACAGTTGTATCTCTAAACCAATCTCAAGGTTTAGATAATATGCCTACAGCCATTTAAAATAAGAAAAAATAAAAATAAATAAAAATAAAATAAGATAAACAGCCATAAAAACTATTCTTGGCTGCAAATTAAATGTAAATTAGGGTATCTTTGAGTAGGACACAAAGTTTCTTAATGGAGCACACAGCATGCGCCAGGTACAGGGCCTGACATATGTGACAGGCTTAAAGAATTCAATCATTTCACTTTGTTTTGTCTTTTTTTTTAAATTTTTTTTTCAACGTTTATTTATTTTGGGGACAGAGAGAGACAGAGCATGAACGGCGGAGGGGCAGAGAGAGAGGGAGACACAGAATCCAGGCTCCAGGCTCTGAGCCATCAGCCCAGAGCCTGACGCGGGGCTCGAACTCACGGACCGCGAGATCGTGACCTGGCTGAAGTCGGACGCTTAACCGACTGCGCCACCCAGGCGCCCCTGTTTTGTCTTTTTAACAACAAATTCAGGAAGAAAATTTTATTAGAACTACCCCCAGATTTCTTGAAAACCTAGAAAAAGACCACAGACATAGTTTCCACAAAGTTAGGCTGGAAAACTGAAAACAACCTAGACAAAACTGAGACAAAAATATATCCTTCCCAGGAGTGAAACTGTAGGGCTCATAAAAACCATATTGGGTGAACACTAACAGATAAGCAAAATAATACATATTATACCCAGTGTCTCTAAGACATTTTATAAACAGTTATGCTAATAATACTATTATGGAGTATAAATTCTTTTCTCCTTTCAGAGTGCATTTGTAAAGATCACCAAGAAATACTTTATTGGAATGATTAAAAGTCCTAGTCCTTGTGTGGCTATACGTAGGAAGAAAAAAATATGAGACAGACAAAGTAAGCTTCGTTTTTGCTGTTTTAAATAATAGTGAAACTAGGGTAGGGGGAGTTCCTCCTCTTCACTCCTCTGCATAAAGATACCTCTTCAACAAAATGATTACAGGCTTGCAGGTATAGAAGACATACTGAATCCTTGAGCAAGCCCTAAAACCAGTTGCAAGTTCTCACTGAGGGCCCAAGAGACAATCCAGGAAAGAAAAACTTAATGTGTTTAATGCTACCCGCCCCCCCACACACACACCAAAAAAAGATAAATAAGAACCCATATTCCATGCCCCTACCGCTCTTCAAACTCCTCTTTGGCTTTCCTGACAAATCAAACTTCCTCATTTACTTTATCCCCACAGTCTACAGTCAATGGACTGTAAGATGTTATTCCTTTTTTGTAGTTGTTTTGTCTTGTTTTGATTTTGATTTCAGTATAGTTAACACACAGTGCTAAATTACTAAGACATTACTCTTAACATACCCCTAATATAAATACAAAAACAGTCATGTATCTTGCTCTTACACCATAATTGATCATTCAGAACAGTCACAAAAAAATAAAATAATACAGTCACTGATTTTGAGCATAGTCCTGAGCCACTGTTGGTCCCTCATCCTCTCCCAAGTTGGTCTGTTTCACTCCAGACTGATGGAGATCCATCCCCACATAATGTCTGATCAAGTGCAACCAGTCTAGTTTAAGGGTATGCCTTTCCTGTCTTCCATGACTTTCTCATTCATCCTAACACTACAGAATTGTTTGTCTTCAAGCACTATCCTGACTCACTGCCTGGATTCAAAAGCCTCCAGTGATTCCCCACCACATATGGAACACACTAGAAATTCTTAACCTAGCATGATTCAATCCTTCAAGCCTGTAAGCCAACCAGAAGGCAGCGAAACACACATTTTTGTAACCACTAAGGCAGTCAGCAAGATATTTCTTATACAGTATATGCAAAATATAAAGGAATTAACACTTTCAGTATAACAAAAGTGAAACATGTAATTAAATGTTCCATCACAAACAGAAAATAACCTCGCTAAGAATCAGTGAGTAAATTTACCTCTCAAGCAGTTAACTTTCTAAGTACTCAACTGGAATGGTTCCTAAGTTTTTACGGGTATAGTCGGCAAAATAAAGGTCTAACATAATTTATTTATTTACAAAGGTGTTTAAGAAATAGAACACAAAGCTCATGGATTAACAGAACTGAAAATCAATGTTTCATTTCATTTCCTTCATTTCCATCAACTTCATTCAGCAATAGTACAGCATTTATTTCTATGGTAAAAAATTTGTTTTCTGTTAAACAAAAAACAAAACTTCCATAAAGTCATCTTACCTTGAAATAAACAAGAATTAAAAATATATGACATGTGCCAAGAAAAATAATTTACAATATGGGGGGATGACTCTTCAAAAAGTTCCTGAAGTTTTTCATTTTACAAATTGACTAATAATAGGGGCATCTGGGTGGTTCAGTCAGTTAAGCATCTGACTACAGCTCAGGTCATGATCTCACAGTCTGTGGGTTCAAGCCCCACATCGGGGTGTGCTGACAGCTCAGAGCCTGGATCCTGCCTCGGATTCTGTGTCTCCCTTTCTCTCTGCCTTCCTCCCACTTGTTCTCTCTCTCCCTCTCTCTCTCTTGATCTCTCTCTCAAAAATAAATAAAAACATTAAAAAATTTTTTAAACAAAAATTAAAAAAAATAAATTGACTAATAATAGACTATGGAATAGTAACTGTAACATTCATAACTGTAATCACTAAAGAGTTCAAGCAATTTACTGACATTTCCTAAAAATCACTGTACAGATAAACAAATGCTGAGTTAAAATAATACTAAATGAGAAAGAAAAATCACGGTCAGGTGACTTAATGTTCTGACCAAATCAATATATATATATTTCTAGCCCATCTTCTTTATTCTGAAGTTCTCTAAGCTGTAGAGCAGACCATACAGGAAACCTAATCATTTAATTGAATCTGCTCAGAACTACATTATAAACAACTCCTAAAGAACTCTGTGGTTATCTAATACTCGACAGACAAAACACACACACTTAAATCTAAGGCATCTAATTAGAAATAAAGACAAAATTTTGCTGATGATATTGCTACATTAATAGAAAGAGCCCCTCAAAATTATAAAATACACTCTCATAGCAAAGTTTGGTCCACTCCTCACCCTATCAAATATTAAAAAGGAACTTTCCACTTCTCAGAGGTTTAACTGATAGCAGTACTGAATAATCACCCCACACTCACACTTCCAAAAGTATCTGCATTTTCACATAGATGAAAGTCTAAGGGAAAGGGCAAACTTTTTCTGTAAAGAGCCAGACAGTAAAATGCTTCAGGCTTTGCAGGCCACATAGTCTCTGTCAGCTACTCAACTCAGCCTCTATAACATGAAAACAGCCACAGACAGTATGTAAAGAATGAGCATGGCTGTGTTCCAATAAAACTTTACACAGAAAAACAGGCTATGGGTTGAATTTGGTCCAAGGGCAATAGTTTGCTCACCCTGATGCAGAGGATTAAATTTTTGAGCTTGCTGGCTCTGTCTCTGTTGACATGGAGAAATTCACTGAACTACTCTTGTTTATTTCCTCTATTCAGGAGTCCAAACTAGATCAGGGATTTTCAACATTTTTTTAGTAGTGAATCTCCTTTTTCTAATAAAAACTTAAGTGTGCAAGCTAGGCTAGATCTCCAGGCCTCTGCAAAGGCCCCTCAGAAGCTTCCCAGGGCCCATCTACAGGTCTGTGGGACAATGATCTAAGGTTCCACTCAATACCAAGAACCAATACTGATATGTTTTCCTAACACTTCTCTCTCTCTCTCTCTCTCTCTCTCTCTCTCTCTGTCACTTTAGGCATCATCAGAAGGTAAGGGAATCATTCTAAGGATTAGGGGCCTTCCAGATACTCCAGAAATCACATCATCTTCCATGAAGAAGTTACATGTCAAAATTAAAAATAAAGTACTAGTGAAAAGCTGAAGACAGTGAAGTGAAAGTTAAACACTCCTCTATGTATTTAAGTAATGTCTCTTGCTAAAAATCTACAACAAGTTTACTTAGAATAAATTTTCTAACAGCTTACTTTTTCTTAGAGTTTTATATGTAATCAGTAAGTTGAGTAAGATTTCAATAGAGTATATTTAATCTATTCCTAACACCACCTCTTAAGTTAATATATTAGCATATAAGTCATTCTACAATTAAAAAATGGTCTTTTCTATTAAAATGGGTCAAGGCTAGAATCTCTACTTAGTAACAGTCAGAAAATTAGCCCTAGATACTAGAACTGAATTTAATTTTGTAACTTGGGTCTGTCATTAATTTAAATTACTGTTCCTGACAATAATTAAAAATCTCAAAGTAATAAATTTGCATAATAGGACAAAGTGTCCCAGGAACCCAGAGAAAAAATTTATACTCTCTGTTAAATGCCAATGAAAACACCATGCAAATGACAGTTTAAAATATTAACACCAAAGTGATGTTTCACAGGGAGGCAACTGCCTGATACTCAATAAAAATAACTTTGTCCCACAAAGGACATGTTGCTATAAAAAAGGAGGACTTACGTGTTATAGAAACTGAACCAAAAATTATTTCTCCTTTTCAAGCTCTTATTCAACTTGTTATTAATATGGAAGAATTTAATTACTTTTCCCCCTGTATCTCAAACTCTCAGGAAAGAAAGATCAAGTCATTAAATATTTATTAGCTCTAATTCTGCACCAAGGGGTATGCCAAGTCCTGAGCTTGAAAGATGGATAGTTAAGTCCCTGACCAGTAAGCTCTCTAGTGAGGTTGATAGATACAGTGCAAGCTAATCCAGTTTAAATGAAATCAGGGTCCTAACTCAGACTCCAATTTCAGACATTACACTCCACCTCACCCACCTCAAACAAGTAACTTATGAAAACACACACTATTTTTAAATGACAAATAACCACGACTCTTTCCAATAACATTTCTAGTCATTAGCTCCTGATAGCAAATTGTTTAACTGACCTCACTACACATAAGCACCATTTATCTATATAAATCTTGAATGCTACCATAAAAAGCCCATAACTAAACACAATTGCACTAAGGCAGGACACCTTGCACACTTGAAGTTTTAGTGTCAAAACTAGTCTTGTGTAACATTCAATGTCAAACCATTTTTCTTAAAGACATGTTTATGACAGACGTATGGACTCAACAAAGTACAGAAAACTAAACAGCTATCTTTCACAAATGTTTTGTATACAAATGTATATGTATGTATAAAGTGATGACTCAACTTCTGGGAGGAATGACAATTGTAGCCTTAAAGTCACAGAAAAATAAAGTATTACTACACGTAGTAATATAAGACACACAAATGGAGCACATTAAAAAAGGAAAATTTCTGAAATTTTAAAAATGGAGTAAATTTGAAACAAGAGTAACTAATTTAGAAATATAAGCCTAGAGGTGCCTGGATGGCTCAGTTGGTTAAGCATCTGACTTTGATTCAGGTCATGATCTCACAGTTCGCGGGTTCGAGCCCCATATCAGGCTCTCCGCTGACAGCACAGAGCCTCTGGATCCTCTGTTCCCTCTCTGTCTCTCCCTCACTCACTCTCTCTCTCTCTCTCAAAAATAAATAAACATTAAAAAAAGAGAGAAATGTAAGCCTACATTTAACTTTAATTTTTTTTTAACGTTTATTTATTTTTGAGACAGAGAAAGACACACAGCATGAATGGGGGAGGGGCAGAGAGAGAGGGAGACACAGAATCGGAAGCAGGCTCCAGGCTCTGAGCCATCAGCCCAGAGCCCGACGCGGGGCTCGAACTCGCGGACCGCGAGATCGTGACCTGAGCTGAAGTCGGACGCTCAACCGACTGAGCCACCCAGGCGCCCCATAACTTTAAATCAATGTGTAAATCAACAGTTACCACATAGAAATGATTACATTTAAAAGTGGCATTGA
The DNA here is from genome assembly GCF_027475565.1 of Acinonyx jubatus. Taxonomy (NCBI): domain Eukaryota; kingdom Metazoa; phylum Chordata; class Mammalia; order Carnivora; family Felidae; genus Acinonyx; species Acinonyx jubatus. The sequence goes on from NC_069382.1 coordinate 67,216,857, forward strand.
TATTCAATAAATATCAAAAACTTTATGTATTTATATTTACATATAAGGTTCACCCCACTGGTATTTTTTATCTCTATTTTCAAATAAGAGATTGCTGTTCAGAAAATTAATAACCATATACCTAATAAGTGAACCAAGCAGTTACATATCTGTATGATTCCATAACTGTAACTATAATAATGTAGCTGTATAATCCAGTAAGATTTTCAAAGAGATCTCCAGAGAATTACTGCATAAACTTACTACAATCATCTGTTTCCTACACAAAGTAAGTTGGACAAATACTATCAGCTCACAGCACTCATTCATCTTAATCTCTTTCTTTCCTGCCTTTCTGTAATATGGAGGCTTGAAAGCAAAATACTTGAATTCCCAGCCTCCTTTGCTACTAGTAGTAGGCATGTGACACAGCTCTGGCCAATGATAAGTACCTTGAAAGGGCTTTCCTTCCAAATAAAAGATGAGCGCTTACCAAGAAAACATTCTCCCTTCTCTTCTGCTTGGTGGGGCAGCTGTCATCTTGTGACTAAAACCAAAATCACTGACTAGGATTTGGTAGGACTGAGCTAGTTTCCTTAATGACATCTCTGAGCATCTACACCAATCCTACACTACCTACCTTTAGATTTCTTGTTGTGTGAGAAAAATAAGACCATAACTAAGCCTATGTGTATAGTTTTTGGTTACCTGTAGACTGATGCAATCCAAACACAATTTATGCTATGAATCAAGCCTATGAAATTGACTCATCTAACAAATCACTTTGGTGAATTAGCTATAAGGCACACTAATGATGAAAAATTATGTAAGGGAGGGGCGCCTGGATGGTTCAGTCAGTTAAGCATCCGACTTCAGCTCAGGTCATGGTCTCAGGGTTTGTGGGTTCGAGCCCTGCATCGGGCTCTGCATTGAGTGCAGAGCCTGCTTCAAATCCTCTGTCTCCTTCTCTCTCTGCCCCTCCCTCACTTGTGCACACTCTCTCTCTCTCTCTCAATAATAAATAAACATTAAGGAAAAAAAAAAGAAAGATTATCTGAGGGGAAAAGATCGGATTGTAAATGAATACCAATTAATTGAAAAATAATATTAATAACAAACATTAAAGTATTAAACTGTTAACTATTAACTATTCATTAAATTATTTATGCCAGAGACTGTCAAAGAACTTTAATATATATGAACACATTTAATCTTCACAATATGAGGTAATATTACCATACACACCCATCAATCCTTGATGAAGGTAAAACTTTCATCAATCCTTGACAAAACCGTAACATAATAAAACAAAGCTAAATTAATTTATTCTGTGATTTTCTATTTTTACATCAAAATGTCCTTTCTTTTATGAAATAGAAATAGTGGAGAACAAGTTTACATTCATTTTAACATGCTTAGCTGGCAAAATAAGTGACAAATCAATGTCAGTGCCCCAGTGTTTTATGAAATTTTAATAGTCCATTAAATCCAAAGGTCTGAAACCCATTAAAGTTAGGTAACCAGCCCCGGACCACAAAGGAGTTTGACATCAAAATCCAAGATCATACATAAGGACTAGGTCACGTGAAGGAAATAACACTAACTGAACTCAGAACAACTATTCTGTGAATACAGTTAAAGATATAAATGTATAAGTGCACAGGAAAATAGCCAGCCCAGAATACATAAAGTGGGAACAAGGACTTCTAAAGAAAAATGACTTTACCATGTTACCTCCCACACAGAGTTTTCTCTGTGTGATATAGATTTAAACCATACCAAAGAAAATGGAATCAAGATAGGAATTCCCATTCATCCCAATCATTGGATTTGGAGATTCATGCTGGAACGAACTTTTGGGTCCTACATTGTCTGCCTCTAAAAGAAGTTTGTGGTCTCCTAAATAGAAAGACAAGGGACAGGTGTGCAGATGAAATTTGCCCCCTCAAGTTTGCTCCTCAATTTCTTCCAGCTCTACATGAATGGAGATTAGGAACAAAACTGAAAGGCAGTCAAATTCTCCTTACCTCAATTGTTGGCTTTTTATGCTACTGCATTTCATTATTTTAAACTCTTAACTTTTTAAAACTCCTCTCTGGTTGTTTGGAAATGTACACATTTGATGAAGCAGCTTCTTAATACAATAAGTAATGTAACTGAGATGGCCAAATATTTCTAACTTCACCACGTATTTTCTAATAAATTTGAGTGAGCTTAAAAGAAACAAGAGTTTGCAAGACTGCATAACATATCATAGCTTGAATAATACAGTTATATATACAGAACTCAATGAATGTTAAAATAAATAGGTTTCGCCTACACCTACATTTTTTCACATTTTTTATTTTGAAGACTTTAGTTACTTAAAAGCCCGGTCAACTCTTTTCTTTTTCACTTGTGCCCTCAAATGTAATTTATTACTGAAAACATCAAACATAAAAACTCTTAAAATACAGAAACTAAGTGGTTTATATCTTTATAATTAAAAATAGTAAATAATTTCAGACTTATAATTTATTTGTAGTTATCTCAAATATTAGGTGCTATATTTTTAATCCAATCTTCCAGTGCCAGTTTTTTTCAGAAGAAAAAAAAAAGTACTTAATATACAAATACAGCATGCATTCTCCAGTATTTACCACAATAAATAGGAAAAGTAAGTGGCTAATTGAAGGAGAAGAGGGCTGGGAAAGGGGATGGATGGCAGAAGTTGGCTTTATAACTGAAATACAAAGGTGTACATATGAATAAAAAAAATTTTTTTGTAAAGATATTTCTACTTTGAACGGATTTAAAAGAAATTCCTTTTTTTTATTCCAATACAAAAAGTCCTAAAAAGTACTGAAAGTACAGACCACATTCAGCTTAGATAGTATTATCACCTCCATAGTAGTAATAGTGCCTCTGACCATCTTAAACACACCCTTGCCTCTTCCTTCCCTCCACCCCCTCATGCCCACCAAAAGTAATAATTTAGATAATTTTTACATTCACAGGAAAGGAAAAGAGAAAGGAGAGAATCTACAACCTTAATTTCACCTAGACTCATTTCCTTAAGCTACTACCACAATTTCTTTTCTATTGTACTTAATGTACATGGAACATTTTATTTCCTACGTTTTTTCTTATACCAAATGTACAGAGTCACTAAAATTCAGGATTATGAAACATTCAAAACTGGTAAAATATATGGCATTTTGTGAATATCTACAAGATTCAGATAGGAATAAAGGTGAACAGTTAAAAACTTATTTCAGCTCTTCTTGTCCACTTATCCGTTAGGGTGTATGTGCACTTTAAATTTCTTCCAACTAATATATTGCTTCACCCACATCATTAATGGTCCAAAGCATACAAAATATTTAGCTAGAAAGGACTAGGCTCTTCAATAAGATTAAGTCATTATTCAGGAAAAAGATGATTTTTCAAAGTATCTTAATTTGAGGCCCCTTATCAGAGTCACAATAAAACTCCAAAAACTATGCCTTTTTTTAACTTAATTTTGAAATAACTTTAGAATAAAAAAGTCAGACAAAAACAGTTCAGAGATCCTATGTATTCATCTAGCTTCCCATAATTTAACAAATAAAATAACCATAGTAAAATTATCTAACTGATAAAATTTCACCAACTTTCCTAGTACCATTTTTTTTTTTTTTTTTTTGCTGGTCCAGAATCTAATCCAGAATCTCACAACTCATTTAGTTACCACATTTCCTTAGACTCAATCCGTAACAATTCTTCAGCATTTCTGGACACTTTCGAGCACTGTACAGTTACTTTGTAGAATGTCCTAAAATTTGAGTTTGCCTGATATTTTCTGACATTTAGGTTGAAGTATTTTTAGTAAGAATACTATCACAAATGTACCCTTCTCAATGTAGCATAAGGTTGGATGATATGTCTTATTATTACTGGGGTTAAAAAGAAACAACAGGCCCAAAGTGGAGTCACTTGCACTAAACCCACGTAACCAAACCAAGACTTAATAATTAGTCTTAACTGGTCAACACCAATGAGGTAGCTTGCCACATAGATCCTTTCCATCCTCCAGAGGAAGATGAAGTAATCTGCTTTCATTATCCCTTCTCCCTTCTATTTTCTAAATCTTCTGGGAGCTCCTTCCTGTTTGCTAGATGGGATGCTGCCTGGTTCAAGAACCATTCAATAAAGCCAATTAGACCCTTAAATTTACTCAGTTGAGTTTTGTTACTTCGCACTGGTGATATAACTTTGATTAACCTGGTTCACTTAGTGTCTACCAGTTTTCCTCACTAAAAAGCACTGATTTCTCCTTTTGCTTTTTGGTTTTTTTTAATTTTTTTAATGTTTACTTATTTTTGAGAGACAGTGAGAGACACAGAGCATGAGGGGGACAGAAGCAGAGAGAGAGGGAGACACAGAATCCGAAGGAGGCTCCAGGCTCTGAGCTGTCAGCACAGAGCCTGATGCAGGGCTTGAACCCACAAACCATGAGATTATGACTTGAGCCGAAGTCGAACGCTTAACTGACTGAGCCACCCAGGAGCCCGATTTCCTCTTTTAATTAATTAATCTTGGGGAGATAATTCGAGACTATGCAAATATTCTGACGATATCCGATATATATCTCTCATCATATTTTCACCCACTAATTTTGACATCAACTGAGGATTCTTGCTTACAACAATTATTATGATGTTTGTCTACTTGTGATTTTCTATTTCCATCATTCTTTCTGAATACTTTTTTTAATTGGAATTCTACAGTAACAAAGAGCAATCTCTTCTCCCCCACTTATCTATTTATTCAATTATTTACTTATATTGGTATGAGCTTATGGATATTTTTCCCTCAGAAGTTATAACTGTTTTGTTGTTCAAACTGACCACTGGGACTCCTTTGTAAATACATTCATTAGACTTTCTTCTGAATTGTAAAAATGTCACTTCAGTTAGGGATGATCAAGGGTTTGTTGTTTTGTTTTGTTTAATGAGGGATCATTGATAGCTATGGTTAGATTTACCACTTCCATTATGACCTCCCAAAAAAAATTTTATGGAAAGAAATTATATGTATTGAAATATCCCAATGGGTTATACCATCACAACTCTTGCTCATTCAAGACCTTATAATCTTTGGTTATTATTTTATACATATTAACATGGAATTTTCTCATCGTCACTATTTAAATCCACTTTAACTCCCACTCCCTTGGTATTTCAGGAACACAACTCAAACCACTCAATGACAATAGTAGAAATTCATTTTAGCCAAAAGGTAATAAGCTTTCATTATGCTGAGTGAAAAAAAGCCAATCCCAAAGGTCAAATATTGTATGATTCCATGTATTTAACACTTTTTAAATGACAAAATTTTACCAATGGAGAACAGATTAGTCCTTGACAGAGGCAGGGTCAGGGAATGATTGTGTCTACACAAGGGCAACAGGAGGAATTCTTATGGTGATGGATTGTTCTGTATCTAGACTGTACGAATGCCAATATCTTGGTTGTGATATTCTAGTTGCACAAAAGGCTGTTAATGGAGAAAATTGGGTAAAGGGTTCACATGATCTCTGCATTATTTCTTACAACTACATGTGAATCAATTATCTGAAACTACCAAGTTTAAAAAAAAAGATAATGAGTTTTTACTTGAGTGAATACTCAGGAGAAATCAGATAATCATCAGTGTGCCTCAACCCTTCAGATCCACTGATTGCTAGGTAGCTTCTCAGAAAGTTACTACCAGGTCTCTTCAGAATAACCAGCTAATGGCTAATTCTTCTTTAGGGTTTCATCTCTTCTTAGTAGCTTTTATGTTGGGTGGCAGCAAATACCATGAGCTAGAGAAGAACAGGAAAGTGCTAAGGGCCAATTATTATGGTGAGTGTTCGTTTGTCAACTAAACTACCAACTGTTAATAGGATCAAAATATACATTTTTATTTCAATTCATTTAGCTCATATTAAGGTATTTGAGGAATCCTAAACACCCACAATTTATGATTTTCAACTTGCAAGAAGACAAGCAATGAGAAACTACAGCAAGAAAAAAGAGGGTTTAGTTCCAATGACGAAACAAAGTTCCCCTTCAAGTCACAAATGCCAACTCCTCCAAAACACTTTTTATGATTAAGGATGTGAAAGCACAGAAATTGTGGAGCCAAGACAATTTAAAGTGCAAGAACTAAACTTCCCACCCCACAAAAACTAAGCCCACCAGGACCACAAAGGTAACCCTTTCACAAACTGAAGGAGAAAAGGAAACACCTGAGTACAACAAGAAACACATAAGGTAATCAGTTCAGTAAAGTAGTGGTTAATTAGCATGTGAGACCAGAGGGTTTTATTTTTTTTTTTTCCTGAAAAGATAAAATCCTAACAGCCTAAATAAAGTAGCAATCAGCTTGTTTTTCTCCAAAGGCTGACGTTATAACTACTATACATATTTTGACTAACTCAATCTCTGACAATGCTACAAAAGAGCAATAATATGTACTATAACTGGCTTCTCCTACCTAACTTATCAACATCAACCTATTGAAACAAAAATGGTATGGGGAGTAAGGAACTGTTCTCAAACACTTACTACAATCGTTACCTTGTGCCATCATAAGTCAATGGTGCGTTTTTATATAAATAAATCCATTTTTCCTTCTTAAATTGAGATATTAATCTCTTCCAAAGGACAGAATGCTTAAAAACCACATCATTACAAATTAAGAAATACTAACCTATTCAGCATATGATAAATCAGATATTTTACATTAGATTCCAGAAGGTAGAGGGGCACCTGGGTGGCTCAGTTGGTTAAGTGTCTGATTCTTGACTTTGGCTCAGGTCATCTCACACTTCGTGGGTTCGAGCACCATGTCAGCTCTGCCCTGATAGCACAGAGCCTGCTTGGGATTCTGTCTCCCCCTCACTCTGTGCCCCTCCCCACTTGCTCTCTTTCTCTCTCTCAAAATAAATAAAATAAACAAAAAAAAATTTTCTTAGATTCCAAAATGTAGAAGATATCAAAGTTTAAGGGGGAAAAAAAGTATAAGTTAAAAAAATTTTATTAATAAAAAAAATTTAGCAACTTAGAAATTTTTCTTATGAATTAGGAAATGCTGATCAGTACCATTTGCCGTGATTAGGCTTAACTAGCATCATGTGCACATCGTTTGATACAATTAGTAGCTGATATAAATGTGCACACATTCATTCAGCCAGCCTGTCCAACAAATCCTACTACTGCAATAGTTTTACTCTATCTCCACCATGTAAATCAAGCTCCCAACCACCTCAAGCCTGAAGAACAGACATCAGCCTTTAACAAATTCTTGGTCTCCTCTCCTCTCCTTCCAACCACAACCATCTACACTCCAGTGAAATAACTCCCCACCTCCTATTCACTCCCGTGGCTCCAAGCACAGGGAACAAAGGCCTACACGTATTTTCTTACAACCACGTGTGCTACTTGTATGACAGCAGGTCAGTCTGGAATAGCCTGCATGCCCCCTAGTCCACTGACTGGTAAATTCCTACTACCCTAAGACTCACTACATGGTTGTCTAAAAAGTTCACAGCCTCTTCAGTGTTAGCACAGGACATCTCACCCAGAGAGCCCACAGCCTCTTCAGTTTTGGCATAGGACATCTGCTACGGCACTAAGGAATCACATCCTACTTAAAAGATACAATACACTGGTGAGTTACCTGAGGGACAGATGTCTCATCTCATCTTTGAATTCCCAAGGTCTGGTAAAAAGTATCTCATTAAAATGTTCTATGATGAGGGGCGCCTGAGTGGCTCAGTTGGTTAAGCTTCCGACTTCAGCTCAGGTCATGATCTCACAGTTGGAGCCTCCCATCAGGCTCTGTGCTGACAGCTCAGAGCCTGGAGCCTGCTTTGGACTCTGTGTCTCCCTCCCTCTCTGTCCCTCCCCACTCATGCTCTGTCTCTACCTCTGTCTCAAAAATAAACATTAAAAAAAATTTTTTGTAATGTGCTATAATGATAACTACTATTAGATATTGCACTAAATAGTAAGTGTATTTTCTTTCACTTAATCCACAAAACAACCTCAGGAAGCTATTATCCTCATTTACAGATGAGAGAATTGTCTGGTGCCAAAAACAAGGTGAGGAGAGGGAATGGCTCATAAAATTCAGATATCAAAGAACTATCACCACATTTCCTTATCTTTCTAGTCTAGATCAAAGTTACTTCAGGTAATTACAATTCTTCCTTACCTATAAAACTTATTTTACAAAATAAGTAACTAAAAAACAAGTTTTCAAATAAGAAGCACAGTCTGTGTTTTTAAAAGGTTTTTATATCCTTACTTCAGATAGTCAATATATATCCCACTGTTACTATATGTGACTTGAATTTCAAATATCACCAAAGGTAGACCTCATGTTATCATTTAACTCCCCACAAAATCCACCTAAAGTTGTTTTCACACCCACAGAAATATTAAAAACCATAAAACCACAAATAGGTAGTTTTCTTATGAATCAAAGAATTTTTGATTTCAAGAACTAAGCTTTGGAATGATAGTGTATCCTCCCTTTCTTATTAAAGGGCAAGACTTTAATAAAATGATAATAGAAGGTTATGGCTTATTTTGTTGTTTTATATCCTTTCTTGAAGGGAAAAAATGAAACAAGTTAGCAACTGAGTAGTCCTCTTGCTTTTCTTAGTTTTATTTTATTATTATTTTTTGTAACCGTTCTGTTAAAGCCCAGGGTCTGAGGAGAACTACATTAAACCAGTCCACATACAGCAATGCAGTTGGAGACATTCATTTTGAATCTCAGCCAAGATATGCAAAGCTAATTATGGAACTGTTAATTACTAAATGTTTAAAAGCTTATATGAAGGCAACTAAGTTTCTACTAATATTACAAAAGAATGTTAATTTTTACCAGAAATTTAAGTACTCACCCGTTCAAAGTCACATGCTAATACAGTCTGAAATTAGTATTTCAGTTAAAAATGTGTATATTTTTTAACCTACAAATTCAAATATCATTGTTAGAAAAGGGAAATGCTTATGGCCAAACACACATTACTTAGTGAAACATGCTTTTCAAAATTGCACAAAAGTCAGGGCACCTGAGTGGCTCGGTCGGTTAAGCGTCTAACTTCAGCTCAGATCATGATCTCCGTGAGTTGGAGTCCCGCGTGAGGCTCTGTGCTGACAGCTCAGACCTGGAGCCTGCTTCAGATTCTGTGTCTCCCTCTCTCTCTGCCCCTTCCCCACTCGTGCTCTGTCTCTTATCTCTCAAAAATAAGTAAACGTTAAAAAAAAATTTTTTTAATTGCACAAAAATCATTTAGTTGTGTTTTTTGAACAAAAACTACATAAGAACCAAATATTTACTACTAGAGCCCCAAAATGAGCTAAAATATAATCAAAGTGTAAGTTATCAAATGAAAATATGAAACTGCTCATAAACAATGATAAAAAGAACCTCAAATAGAAAATGTAACTGTAATAAACACAATTCTTCCCACTAGATTCAAAAGTTAAATATTTACCAGAGATATTCTTTTGTGCAGATTCTCATAATTTAAAGTTCTCTGGGCAAAAGGTATTTTTTCAGCCCTCTCATTATGACTAAGTGACTTTGCAAAGAATTAAGTCTTAACACTGTTATGAACTCTCAGCTGAAAAATTCATGAGTTAACATCTAAATCGAAAGGTGCAAGAGCCCAAAAAATTTCAATAGTGAGGACAAAGTAGTATTAACTAGGAAGAAATGAGATGTGGCTGTTTTATATATACCATTTTAAAAAATTACTTTTATAACTACCTAAAAACACACTAAATTAGATCTTGAAAGAAAATGATAAGGCAATAGATGTTTCACCTGAAAAACTAAAAACATGCATATAAACACTACAGAAGCAACTACAAAGGGTCTGAACTCAACAAGTTAATAAAATGGTTTAGAAAAAGCATTTTATTGTTTAAAGCCTTGGGGGATAAAGCTGCTTGCAATTTATTTACATCTTTTACTTTACTAAATTGCTTTAGTGACCAAGCTTCTCATTTAAATGATTAAAGCATAAACCCAAATAGTTTAATAAAGCAATTACTTAAGAGTCCTGTTTTTCAACAGAGGTGCCCTGAAAAATATCAATAGAACATTTAGTGTACATTATTTTCAAGGGGTTATTTAGAATACAGTGCCCCATTGACTAAAATTTAGCCAGGTTTCCAGACACATAATGTGGGACACACACTGGATCAAAGATTTTTTCATCCTCTCAGAATATCAGATGAAAGAGTGACAGACTCTTAAATCTATGCATGATTTGGCTAAAAATTCAGGTGGCTTTTTTTTTTTTTTTTTTTTTTACCTTACCATTCTGCCTCTCTAATGATGTGGCTAAATAGGTTCCTATTTTTCAGGTGTGCATGAAAAGCTCCCTAATTTGCAGTCTCTATGTTTATACTGGGACTCTCCCCACCCCCAAATTCTCTTCTAGTTAACATCTTAGGTTACGTTAGTAACATCACTATTAACTTGTAGGCAACTGATTGACCCAAATACAAAGCTATGCCTTCAAGAGTTTGAGAGAGAAACTGGGATAGTGGGGTTTAAAACAAAACAAAACCTGAATTTAACAACAAAAAAATTATGTATTTCCTCTATTCTTTTATAGCATCTTCCTTTTGCCTGTAACGAGAATCATATGAACTCCTTTATCAAGTCTATCCTGAAAAACAGAAGGAAGCATGACAGCAAAACTTTCCTAATTCACATCCTTCTTTTCATGATACCAAGTTTATTTAATACATTTGTTTTCTTCATATTACAAAAGTCTAACTCTCAAGCATGAATGAGAAAATAGTACAAAATAACTTCCGGTCCTTAACAAAGCACTCAATATAAAAAGCACCTTCTACCAAAACATGTTTTTTACTTTTGGGCACATATCAAACTTTTACAAGATTATTTTTGACAAGCCAGGTAAGGATGGGAAAACATTCACATTTCAAGCTACTTTAACACAATAATAAGCAAACATGACGTTTGTGTTAGTAATAACCAAATGAACATCAAAGTTAACACGGCTGATACTTAACAACGTTCAAAATGTTTGATAGCTTTCTCTGTGTTTACTTTTCCTATGAAGGTTTGGTGGAGGGAAATGTGCTTTCAGATTATCAATGAAGCTTTCATCTTGCAGTGTTAGTAGTAACTGGCCCACTTCTGAATCAGGCCAAGTTCTATGCTAGGTCAGTTTTTACTCTATTCTACACAACTGGCACAAGAAGAGGAAAGTTTAACAGTTCATTTATCTGGCACAATCCACATGCTTTCACAGTGGAGGTTTTGTCTCTTCCAGTCTTCTTTGGTGCACCCCCCCCCCCCAACTGATAGGTTTTAAGTCATTGCTATTCTAATTAATCAACTAAAGGCACAACTCTCCCCACCCCCCACCCTCTAATTTCCACTAAAGGCCTATGACATCATTTTCTGACCCGCCTTTCTAGGTTCTAATATTCTCAACTTGCCTTGCTGGGTTGTAATATTCTCAACTTGTATGATTTCATTTGGCACTTCAAACACTGAAAGGAACTGACATATCTCACTGAAATTTGCTTTTCCATCACACAACATGCATTTTCACATGCAGAAGACTGATTCAATTGACAATTTTAAAACAAACAGTAGAGGAGGAAGGCACATGGGAGGCAGTGCAACACCCACGGAGGGACAAGATCAAAGCAGGACACTGCTTGGTTTTGATAAAATAATCCTTTAGAATTGGAACTTTCCGGAGACACAGTGAAATGAATATTCTCGTAAAATTACCACACATCTTCCACTCTTTTAGTAAATATGTGTGATCTATGATCCCCCAGATGTGATGGCTCCATCAGGAAAAATGAAAAATCAGAAGCCGGTACCAGGTGCCATTCTTGGGCCTTGTCCAATGGCAGCCAGTGAAAGATTCTATTTTATTCTGTTCTCCCCACATTAAATAATAATAATCAACATAAGAGAAGGAGAGCATTTGGGTATGAACAGATGGCGTCCAACACCTAACCAGCGAAGCAACTCTTTCAGGCATCAGATCCTAAATGTCTGATGGTCCCAAGGATCAGAAGGGCTTATTTGACAAGAGAGTTGGCAGCAGGATCCCCTGTAGTTACCATCCCAATGCTTAGGAATATGCGTCATTAGCCAGTCAGCAACTAAAAGCAAAAAAAAAAAAAAAAAAAAAAATCTAACCACCACATTTTTATACAATTTCCCCCTCTCTAGTCCAACTTGAAGCGACCAAATCCGACACCATCAGCAACAACTCCACTTAAAGAAAAAGGAAAAATAAGCCCGATGGTAAACGAACGTATAAAGGTTAACAAACTTATCTAATTCTGACAAGGTTGTGCAACACCAAAAGAATCCGCAGGGTGCCCTTTCCGGGGGTGTATCTGAATATGCCTGCTCTGCAGTTATGCCCGCAATTTAAACCAAAGGCACTAAGCTAGCTAATCAACTTTTCTTCCCCTGCACTGGAAAGCAGCATCCCTTTTTCAAAGAAGCAAAATACTAAATACACAAACATCCCAATGTTTTACTTTAGAAGGTCAACACGGATTAGTCTTTCGCAGAGCTATACAAGTTTCCTTCCTATACCTTTCCAAACACCACAGAACTCGAAAGGTAAAGGGGGCCACAAGCCTGGGAAGGAAAGGGGCCTGCAGCCAGGGCGGCGGGAGTAGCTGGCCACGGGGAGGTGAGTCCCCCCTCCCCCCGAGACTCAGAAGCCCTAGTGTACCACTGGGAAGAGGAGAAGCTAATTGGAGAATTCCCTCCTCCGCCTAGCAAACGTAGGGGGAAGGTCAGTAATGGGGAGGGCAGAGAAAAGGAGAATATCGAGGAGAGGGAAAAATAAACCCAGGACGACCAGGGGAAAAGATACAGAGATGAAATGCCATGGGAAGTTAGGGGTCCTAATGCGAGAAGTGGGGTGCGCGGGGCCAACCGTGTCAGGAAGGGGAAACTGGAACGGGAAAGGGCGCAGCCTGCGAGGCACAAATCCAGCCAAGTCCCGGCGAGTCTCACCTGGGGGGTCCTCTCGGCGGGGTTCTTCATCACCGCTTGGCGGAAGCTGTTATCCACGTAGGACGCCATCTCCCCCCGTGGGCCCGGCCGGGGCCGCTCCGCACCCTCGTCGGCCTCCTCCCGGCCCAGCGCAGCCGCTGCCTCCGCCCTGCGCGCTCCACCCGCCTGCCCGCCCGCCGGCGGCTAATAAGCCAAACCGCGGCGGCGGCGGGGCCTACGGGGGGCGGCTCCGCTGGGCCCGGCGGCCTGGAGCGCGGGACAGGCGCTCAGGAGACCCGGCGGGAGAGCGAGGCCGCGCGAAGGGGTCGGGCGGCGCGCAGCTCCCGAGCCCCACGGCCCGGAGGGTCCCTGCGGGCGCTCCGCGACCGGGAACTCCCCTTCCTCCTCCTCTTCTTCCTCGCCGCTCAGCCGGGAAAGGCTTCCTGGCGCGCCCGGCTCCCTCCGGGCCTGGCTCGACACGCCTCCCCCGGCTCCACTCCGGGGACAGTGGCGTCTCCTCCTGGCCCCGGCGGGCCTGAGTTATTTTTAGGGAGGTACAAGCGACAGTAAAGAAGGGGAAGGCTGCAGGCAGACGGGGCCTCCTCTCCCCTCCGGCGCGGACGGTCGCCCCCTCCTCTCAGGGGCTCACGCCGCCGCCCGGGAGTCTCCGCGAAGCACTCGGATCTCCCGCGTCCCCAGTCCTCCGGCACTTGGGCGCCGCAGCCGCCGTCGGGACGACTGGCTCAGGTCCGGGCGCTGCGAAGCCCGATCGCCGCCGCCGCTCCTAGTCTCCGTCTATTGGGCTCGGCCGTCCCTCCCGACTGCTGCTGCATCCCCTCGGGCCGCCCCGCCGCCGCCGCCGCCGCCTCTGCTGCTCGGGCCGCCGCCGTGGGCTCCGCCGCCACCGCCTCCCCCCATCAGCGCGCCCGGAGCGGAGCTGCCCCGGCGCCGGCGCCGCCGCGGCCAGAGCACCCGGCCGGGGCTGCAGACCTCCGGCCCAGTCGCTCTCGGCAACTTTGTTCCCGGTTTGCGCGGGGCGGGGGAGGGGGAAGAGGGGGCCGCGGGCAGCCCAGGTCCGGACTCCCGGCGGCGGGCGTCCGAGGGCGGAGGGCCAGGAGCCGAGAGCCGCGCACAGCCCCCTCGGAGAGAGTATTTGGGAAGCGGCGACTCCCCCTCCGCTTCCTCCGCCTCTTCCTCCTCCTGCGCCTTCTCCGGCCGCCGGAGCCGCTCCTCAGGGAGGAAGCGGCCTCCGGGGCTTGTTGCTTTGTGCTGCAACCATGGTGAGGAGTGAGTGACAAGGCGGAGGCGAGTCGGCTGGCGCCGCATCATCGGGGGGCGGGGCGTCCCCGTCGCTCGGTCCCGCCTCCTCGCGCTCCCTGCGCCCGCCCGTCGGCCGCGCCCTCCCGCCGGAGCAGCACCTTCGGTCGCCGCCAGGTGAGGCCGGCGCTCGGGCCGCCGGAGGGTCGCAGCGCCCTCGGCTTAGCTGGCTGGAGTCCCGCACCACCTGGCCCCGAGGGGGCGACGCGAGTCCCGGTGCCCGGGTGCAAGCGTAGGGCTCTCCTCTCCCCACCCCTTCCCTGTCTCACGCCGTGCCGCGTACCCACATCCCACCCGGTTCCTGGGAGACACTGCATAGTCCAGTCGCCCTCTCAGAGTCATGGCGCCACGCCGAGGCCGAGGGGGCTGAAAGTTGACCCGGAGCAGAAGTCTGGCCCGCAGGCATGGGCTGTAGTGGGCATTCATTTTGAACCCAGGGTTTGGCTCCAGAGGCGATAAATCCTCTAAGGTTTTTATTTTGCTTATTTGTAGCTTGCTGCAGGGAAAGATTTCCTCTCCTGCCTTCCGTGCTTACTGCCACCTTCAGAGACTTTAATGACCAGGAGATTAAGGACATGGAAAACTGCCAGTTTCACACTGGATCCAGTACCATCCCCTGACGCACAAACATGCCAAATTTAAAGGTGATCAGTCATTAGCAAGAGACCCAGACGGCAAGGTCTGTGACATAATCAGAAACATTGGTAGATCTGGCTTTGCATCGAGGCAGAGCAAATCTCATTCTCCAGACCCCAGATTTCCAAATAGGACTCACGTGGTGCAGAGGACACCATAACGTAGCCTTTTAAGATGTCACCTCCCCTGCTTTTTCATTTACCTCTCCCTCTCCCTTTCTGAGCCAGGTCAAGGTGGGTAAGGTCAGCCGAGCACCAGGGACAGGTCTGCTGTTCTGGTCCTACGGTTTTATTTTTATCTGCCTCCTCGCCCTTCTCCCCCCTCCTTCCCAATAAGTTCATGTTTTGATGTCTGTGTGGAGGCTACACTTAGAGGAGGGTTGTTACTTTTATGATCTACTATATTGAACTTTTTTCAAATGTCCAAACATACTTTTTAACACCTAGTTTATTTTAAACACATAGAATGGGTCGGTTGTGGGCAAACATTTTGGGGTCCCCAAGTCACCTTTTTGTCATTAAACAGATTGTGTGGCTTCCTAGAGAAGGGACTACCCAACCTTGTGAAACCAGATCTGAGTTATAAATTGTATCTCTAGACCCTTTTATATTACTTTTGCTGAAACTGCTTCCCCACATCTTTTCACCCCTTTGTGGAGCCCCAGCATCAAATTCTCAATGACATAGACCACCACACTGAAAGCAAAGGAACATGAATAAATACTATTACAGCTCTGTAAAAAGAGAAGAGGGGTCCCTGGGTGGCTCAGTCAGTTAGGCGTCCAACTTTGGCTCAGGTCATGATCCATAGTTGGTGGGTTCGAGCCCGGTGTCAGGCTCTGTGCTGACAGCTCAGAGCCTGGAGCCTGCTTCAGAGTCTGTGTCTCCCTCTCTCTCTGCCCTCCCTGGCTCACACTCTGTCTCTTTCTCTCTCTCAAAAATAAATAAACATTAAAAAAAAATTTAAAGAGAGAAGAAAAAAATAAAATCTAGTGAGGTGAAAAAATATACCTGACATCTCCATCTGGTGTCTAATAGACATCTAAGAATTAATGTGTGCAAACCAGGGTCTAGATATCCTGCCCCAGTAGTGCCCCACCCACAGTTTTCCTCATTCCAGTTAATGCCATGTACATCGTTCCCATTGCTCAAGTGAAAACCTTTGGAGTCTTTCTTGACTCCTTCCTTTCTGTTACACCCCACAAGTGTCAGTAACTTGTCAGCTCAACCTTCAAAGTACCATGTCTGGAATCTAACCTCTACCTACCACCTCTACCTTGTCCAAGCCAGCATCGCCTTTTGCCTGCACTTTGTGATTACCAACAACCTCATCTCCCTTTTTTCTATCCTTGCCTCCAGAAGTCTACCTTGAACACAGCAGCCAGAGTGAGTCTTTTCACTCTAGCTCAAGTCACTTCTCTGCAAAGGAAAGGAAAGGAGAGGAAAGGGGAGGGGAGGGGAGGGGAATGGAGAGAGAAAGAAAGAAAGAAAGAAAGAAAGAAAGAAAGAAAGAAAGAAAGAAAGAAAGAAAGAAAGAAAGAAAGAAAGAAAGAGAAAGAAAAGAAAAAGAAGAGAGAGAGAGAGAAAGAAAGAAAGAGAAAGAAAAGAGAGGAAGGAAAGAAGGAAGGAAGGAAGGAAGAAGAAAGAAAGAAAACTTTGCTCCTCATCTCATGTGAAGTTAAAAATCAAAGTCCTTACAATGGCCTGAATGACCCATGGACCTTGTTCCTTCCACGCCTTATCTCTCTGACATCATCTCCTACCAGTCTATCCCGAACTCATTTTTTCCTAGCCACACTGGAAATAGAGATGCTGTTTCTGAATACATGAAGATGATGTACAGTGAACAAGCTCCAGTCTCGTGGCCTTTCATTTGCTCTTCCCTCTGCCACCTGAATTATCTCCCTGCTTCCCCAACAAAACAAAACAAAACAAAACCTACAATGTTGTTCCCTCTCTCCCTTCATATCTTTATTCAAACATCATTTTCCCTGTAACTTCACATGCATTAGTTCTCTTCCTTGTTTTCTTTACCACCATCTAACACATATTATTTTGTCTCCCTCCACTGTAATGTAAGCTTCAGAAGTCAGTGGGTTTTGTTCCTTTTGTTTGCTGCTATATCCCCCAAAGTGATGTAAATGAATTAATAACTATGGCATTACCTTGTATGCATATAAGATTGTCACATACATTATCTCTGTTGTGTCCCTGATGGGGGGAGGGAAGTCGGGGAGAGAAAACCTCTCTGAGCCTATTTTCCTGTTCTATAAAAAGAGGATAAAACTTGCATGCCCTGAAGATTTGTAAGGATTCAACATAATGCATGTAAAGTGCCTTGTATAGTCCTTGAAACATAATATGCATTCAACAAATTATTGTTATTTTTAATATCATTCTCATCAACCCAACCCTTTGAGGTTAGTGGAACAATTATTATCCTGTTTACAGATGAAGAAACTGAGACTAAAATAGGCTACCTTACTTGCCCTAGTTCCAGGCCTGCCTTTAACTCTGGAAGGGTCTGGGGTAAGCTAACAAACAGAGATCCAAGTACCCTTTTAAAAATACTGAAAACTGGGGTGCCTGGGTGGCTCAGTCGGTTAAGTAACCAACCTTGGCTCAGGTCATGATCTCATGGTTCGTGAGTTCGAGCCCCGCATCGGGCTCTGTGCTGACAGCTCAGAGCGTGGAACCTGCGTCTGATTCTGTGTCTCCCTCTCTCTCTGCCCCTCCCCCACTCATGCTCTGTCTCAGAAATAAACATAAAAAAATTTTTAAAAAATTAAAAAAATAAAAATACTGAAAACTATAAATTAACTGGAACATGGTGCTTCGGGAAATAGTGGCTCCCAGCCTGGAACTCACACTCCATTTTCTTCCCATCTGAGCTCCATCTCATACCATAAAAAGACTCATACACATGAGGACACCCCAGCCTGCACATCCAAACTACATCATACACCTCGCAAAAGGACACCCCTCATTGATTCCTCCAGCCTTGGGCCAGCCTTGGAGGATCCAGCCTGGATTGGCAGGGCAGTAAGTTCCAGGGTCCTGGGTGCTCAGAGGGTATGGAAATCCTAGTCTCATAAAGAGGTGTGAAGCTAGAGCAGGGCCCTTCAAAGCATGGGCAGTAAGCAGGAACCCCCCTCACCTGGATTTCACATCCACAAAGTTGTGAATTCCATATATAAACCCAGCTCTTTTTTTTTTCTGACTGCTGTATTGTGATACTGAAGTGTACCAATGACCTCAGGTAAGGCATAATAGTATGTCTTCTCCATCACCAAAATGACTAACTCACTATCAACTTCTACACTATCATTTAACCTCAATTAAAGTTAATGTTCCCACTATTTATAATCTACTTATCTACGTATGTCAATAGTGCTTATCACCATTCAGCATCTAGGGCATCTGATACTTGGCATGCACTGCTGTCTTAGTATCATTTGAGCACCAACAGCATGTTTAGGTATAACATGGATGACAGAACTGCACACAAATCTGCCTGTTTGCTAAACAGTCTAATCCAAACTGTGTCAACCAACCATAATCAAAGTAAGCCATCTATTATGCTGCCTCATAAAGGGAAGTATAAAAAGGAGACTTCCTTTGTTCCATCTCCACAACCATCATATTATCTAGAAAGTTACTAGAGGATAGACAGAGACAGAGCGCTAGGTTTTAAGTCAGAAATGCATTTCAAGTTCTGGCTTTAATACCATTCTACTTGTAACCTAAAAATCTTTTATCTTTCCAATGGTAAAATCTAATACATGCCTAAATATATCAGCATGTCGTATGGATTAGGTGTTTAAGAGTTATTTTTTTAAGATGAGTTAAATATATTTTTTTAATTTTTTATAATGTTTATTTGTTTTTGAGAGAGGGAGAGAGAGCAAGCAGGGGAGAAGCAGAGAGAGAGGGAAGCACAGAATCCGAAGCAGGCTCCAGGCTCCAAGCTGTCAGCACAGAGCCCAACGTGAGGCTCGAACTCACGAGCGATTAGATCATGACCTGAACCTAAGTCAGATGCTTAACTGACTGAGCCACCTGGGCACCCTAAAGTGAGTTAAACAATTTTTTAAAATTCTTGTGAATCCAGCTATGGCACAAGACGAGGGATTTGTATAACTATATACTCTATCTCTTGACCAATTGATAGACAAAGAGAAGTCATTTTGTTAAAAAACACACACATATGTACACACACACACACACACACATGTTGAGCGTCATTATTCAGTACATATTTATTGGGTGCTATGTGCCAGGGGCTGATTTCCATGGTATTCTATTGGAATACCAATAGTGAATAAGACAAGCATGATCCCTTCCCTGGCCTTGTGGAAGCTTGTTCTATATACCAGGCACTTGGTTAATTTACTCACCTTACCCGGGAGAATGGGGAGGGTGATCAAAAAGATCCAGGATGTTTCCCTGCTCTGCTAAGACAAGAGCTTCCTCCGGTTACCATTTTCTCTGGTTGTTAAAACCCTTTGAAGGGAAGATTTAGAGCAGAGAAAAGTTGAATTTACTAATGACATTCCTCACATACTTCCCCCTCCCCCTCAAAACATTTTTTTATATTGTTTTACAGTTACTTCTACCCCTGACATCAGGTCAGTAAGAATCTTAGGAGAGTGGAAGGCTGTAGCTTAGACACCGTATCATTCTCAGTGAGCATACTCCACTAATACTGTATACATCTGCAAATAGCATTCCAGAGAATCTCTGGTGGTGAGCACAATGACAGACATCCAGGGAAAGATGCGGTGTGTTCATAGGATAGAGCTCATGAAACATGTTAGACGAGGCATATTAAAGCACAATTAGAATCAGACTCTTAGGTTTGATTTTACAGGAATCGTAAAAAATTCAGATTTGAGGATGCTGCCCTATGAGTAGGGATGACACTAATGTAAATGTCACACAGATGTTTAGATATTTTGGAGCTGATTCTAAGAAAAGAAACTCATTTTTTCCTAATTTAACAATATTATCACCTTGGTTCTGCCTTGCACATACAATTAAATAAATATACAAATCAAAACATATTCAGGCTGACAAAACTGTTCTATCCGGTTACACTATTATATCCTCCATACTGACATAACTACTTTCTTCCATTGATTTGTTTGCATTTAAAATATTGGGCTAGTGGGAAAAAACAACCCTCTTTATTTCCTTATTGTGAGAAAGCTGATGCTGACGCTTCTAAAAGGAAATGCATTGTTAAACTTTTGATCCACCTTCAATTCCTTCTATTGTTGCCTGGTGTTTGGCATTTATTTTTATGAATTGCCCTGTGGTACTGTAGTCCACAATCAGCCTGCCAGTTTAAAGGCGCTTGGGTAAGATACACAGATTTTTTTTTTTAAGATTGAAAATAGATAAAATTAAAGACTCCACTTTAAAATCTGACAATGTAAATGCCACTACACAATTAAGGAGTACTTGATGCATAGATTTTAAAAGCCCCTACTGGATATCAGAAATTCTCAAGTTAATAATTCAAAGAGAAAAAGACTTTGAATTTCCAACAGGCAAAGTTAACCCAGTGAGATAATTCTGTCATAATGGCATAAGGCAGCATTATATAAAATTGTATCTGGGTTTCCCTAGTTATGGTAAGATGATTACACACAACTGAAATTGCATCCACAAGCAAACTGGTATGCAGTGCAGAATTAGTAAATGTGTTCCACAGAAGGAGAGCAGCTACAATTATTGCCAGCTCTGGTCTCTAAGCAGTATTCAAGGGCAAATGCAACTGTGCTATAATACGGATGTCTACTACAAGAGTGTCAAAATCAAACAAGGTCATTTGAGAAAAAAAAAAAAAAGCAGGATCCTTGATTAGCTGTGATTTTTGTAAATGCCAATACTCATAATTATGCTGAAGTCATTATTATTTAATATTTATTAAATCCAAGACTAGTGTTAGGCACCATGTGTACATAAACAAAGACAGAGTGCCTATGCGTTGAGCCTACAAATCTCAATTAGGCAAAGGAAATGAAGGGCAAACAAGGGCGTGGGAAACACACACTCAGGGCCTGTTTAGAAAACGAGGCTATTTTGTTATGTTGTTATTTTAGTTTTAACTATCAGAAGGTCCATTATGTTGCAACACAAAAATTTAAAGGCGGGAAGTCAAAGGAAAAAGCACATTGACTCCATGGGAGTTGAAAGAGGAAACCTTAAATATAAAATGGCAAAATGTATCGAGTTAGAGACCTAATGGAAGAAAGCACAAGTTAATAGCAAAAAGAGAAACTGAATATTGGATGGGCTGTGATACGAGGACCAGGTAAAAATAATACGTGACATACGGCGCAGAAGAAAATAGAACCATCCAAGCCCTGAGAGGCAAATCACAATCGGTCCTGGCCATCTATAGTGTTTTTCTTACACTAACATTTTACTTATCACATAACATAAATGTGACCAGTGATAAGTGCTGGTAAGACATTTAAAACAGAGTTGGGTTCCACCTTCTGCTTACCTCACCTACAAGGAATGAGCCTGTGGCATCATAGCTGTCTGTAACAATCCAGAGGTAATTAAATCAAGTTAAAGACCAACATAAACCCACAGTACTCCACCCCAACCTGGTCAGGTGCCTCATAGACAGGTCTATTAACACAGAAGAAAGAGCATAGAAGCGATTGAATTTACAGAACTTTATCACATTGCTGCAGGAAAAAAAAAAAAAAAACATAACCTGTATTTTCAGTGAAGTCAATAAATGCAGCTTTATAAAGGCACAGTGGAATACAAAAAGTAAGTACTATAGTGGGAAAACCTTGGAATCTAATAGCAGACAGCCCTGAATTTGAAAGCCTCTTCCGATATGCATGAGCTTTGTGACCCTGAAGAAAGAATTTAACCTCTCTGAGCCTGAGTTTCTACCTTTGTAAAATGTAGTAATACTTTCCTTGCTAGATTACAGATTGATAGGACAATGGCTCCAAACAGGATTTATAAAAGTAAATGCACTTTCCCATTTCTCCCGTCTCCCTGAAAGGAATAGCATTAGTCAAAGAATCTTTATATGGCCCTTCAAGTCTCTAGGAAAGAAAGATTTTAGAGGCACCAGGGTGGCTCAGTAGGTTAAGCATCCGACTTCAGCTCAGGTCATGATCTCACTGTTCGTGAGTTGGAGCCCTGCGTCAGGATCTGTGCTGACACCTTGGAAGCCCGGAAACTGCTTTGGATTCTGTGTCTCCCTCTCTCTCTGCCCCTCCCCGACTCGTGCTCCATCTCTCAAAAAATAAATACACATTTAAAAAAAAAAGAAAAGAAAAGATTTTAGGTTAAAAATATGTTGACCTGTCTAAGTTTATATACAGAATTTTGAACTTAGAGAACTAAAATAAGCTTTTGTTACTTTACTATAAATAGCCCAAGCCTCAAAGGTAAATTATTGTCCACCTGGGCCAGTGAGTCCCAGCTGTGGATGATCAGTGCGGTCCCAAAGCTGACAGCATGGGCAGCGGAACAGAGCTTACAGCCTCCTGATGGCCTCTAGTGTTCCACAGGGCGGAATGGGAGCTGCTTATCAGATGCGCCAAACCTTGGTCTGACAGTAACTCCTTCACCAAATAAATGAAAAACTAGAACGTACTCACACAAATATTAAATCTATTGCTAGGTTTACGTCCATTTCGAAAAGCAAGGGATAGTTGCAAGCTACTAATTTGTGTGTTATTCCATTCTTTTAAGTGTCAGTTATTGCTTCCAAATATTAATAGGTGTACACCTACCCATAGCACTCAAAAGACTAAATCTAAAAAAAAAAAAAAAAATGTATAATAAAATCAAACAAACCAGAGAGATCCAATTTAATTACATACAAAGATAATATTCATGGTGGTATGTTTGTAATATTTGTAACTCCCAGATGTTTAACAGATTTTAAAACCAAATCAATCTGTGCCTTACCCTGGCCCACCAGGGGCCACAGAATAATGCTCCAGGAGTCTTTCAATGCCCTCCACCCCAGGTTGGCTACAGTGTTACAATCTGAATAACCAAGTAGATCTGTGCAAAATCACCTGAAGCATTCTCCCTCCTCCCCATTTATCTTTATGGTGATCAAAACAAACAAACAAACATTTTTTAAAAGATAAGTCGTCTGCAATCTAACACAACTTCCATCAGGAACTATGAAAACTTGTGAACACAAAAGCACTTCAGAATTTCCAGAATGAATAGTAGCAGCAGCATGGGTACTAGGTCCCCAAACGACTGGTTTTCTCCCAATACACTACAAGAGATCTCCCAGGAGCACCTGTGTGCCTGATTTGCCTGATTTGAGCACCTGCAGTTTATGTGACTATGTCAGCACAAAGTTAGCTGTGGGTTTCTTTCCTGGTACATGCCAATATTAGGGAAGACTTCTCTTTTGGCCAAGACATTCTTTGACTCTTCTTTTAAACACGATACGATGGAGATTGGAGAAAATAAACACTTTCTGAAAGGGGCTTCAATTCTCCCTTTCTCTCCATCAAACAAAGTGCCACGCAGCACTCAGACCATTCAGTTGTTCCTGCATGATTTCTGTCCTTGCCCTGCAGTGGTATTCTTATGAAGGGCCGTGGCCCCATGGTTGGGCCAGCTCACACAAAGCTGGAGACAGACTAATCCAAGGTGGTAATCTCTATAAACGAGGCCAGGCAACCACTGGTGGTAAGGGAGGGATGGGGAGGAAGGATATGAGTTCTGATCACTTTTCTTGCTTCCCTTCAGAAAGAAATTGTGAGTCAACGGTGATATCCAGCCACAACTCCCACACTTCATTTGGGAGACATTTGAAACAGACACCAAAAATTCTAGCAGGCATGGTTTCTAAACAAAGAGCTTTTAGCAGGGAATTTCAGATGTTATATATTCTTTCTTATGTGTAGCATATCTTTGGAAGGGGAGCATTGAGACCTGGGCATATCTTGTGCAAGGAAAACTATCACAGTAAGTGAATCCCATCTTTTCTTGTGAAAATCAGTAGTAATGACCAAGCAATGCTAAGACTCTTAAGAACCACAAAGCTTTTTCCAAAGCATTTCCACTATAGGCTCCTGGCAATTCATTTGTGTAACTAATAATAGCTGACAGGTGTTGAGTGCTCATTATATGCTAAGCACTGTTCTATGTCCTCCAGATGTACTGTCTTTTGTTTTTAAGTTTATTTATTTTGAGAGAGACAGTGTGAGTGGGGGAGTGGCAGAGGGAGCAGGGAAGAGAGAGAATCCCAAGCAGGCTCAGCACTGCCACCACGGAGCCCCATGTGCAGTTTGAATTAATCTTTCAACAACCCTATGAGGTGGAGGGGGCACCTGGCTGGCTCAATCAGTAGAACATGCAATTCTTTTTTTTTTTTTTTTTTTAACATTTATTCGTTTTTGAGAGACAGAGACAGAACATGAGCAACCAAGGGGCAGAGAGAGAGGGAGACACAGAATCTGATGCAGGCTCCAGGCTCTAAGCTGTCAGTACAGAGCCCGACACGGGGCTCAGGGCTCAAACCCACCAACTGTGAGATCATGACCTGAGCCACAATCAGACATTTAACTCACTGAGCCACCCAGGCACCCTAGAGCATGCAACTCTTGATCTCAGGGTTGTGAGTTCGAGACCCACATTGGGTGTAGAGATTACATAAAAATAAAAGATCTTCAAAAAAAAAAAAAAAAGAACCCTATGAGGTAGGTACTATTACCATACATATTTTACAGTTAAGGGAAACAGGTTTACTGAGGTCCCAGAGCCAAGATCTGTGCAAATACTCTCTGGTACAAAAATCTATGTATTAAATGTTCATCATGGGGGTTCTCAGGTCTTCTTTGACTTATTTCTTAAACTTAGAACTTCTGTCAAGTGCCAGAAATAACTATTTGTTGATAATTGAGATGACTTTTCATCTTCAGCCTATTTTCTTCTCCATCTTCTGTTCTGGAGAAAAGTGTGATTATACTAAACCTGAATGCCAACCCAGACCTCCAGGCGTGCTCACAGAACATCTGCACATAGGTGTACACAGACCTCAAAATCAACATGTCCAGACAAAACAGATGAAGTACTTAGGGATAAATCTAATGAGAAACACACAAGAACGGTAGCAGAAAACCATCAAACGCTGATACAAGAAATCAAAAATGTCTAATCAAAATGGAACGGCATACCATGTTCACAAATTGAAAGACTCAATATTAAGATGCTGCTTTTCCCCAGTTTGATTTACTGAATCAATGCAAGCCCAATCAAAATCTCATCAAGCTTTTTAATAGATATTGCCAATCCAATTCTGAATTTGTATGAAAAGGTAAAACCCTTCTGATAAAAAAAAAAAAAAAAGAACAAAGTTGAAGGACTCACACTACCCAATTTCAAGGCTGACTATAAAACCACATGCAAGACAGTTTGGTATTGGCAAAAGGATAGATACCTTAGACCAATGGAACACAATAGGAAGGCCAGAAATAGACCCACAAAAATATAGTGAACTGATTTTTGACAAAGAGACAAAGATCATTCAAAGGAGCAAGGACTGTTTTCAGCAAATGTGACAGCCAGCAAAATCAGCATGTTCAAATCTGAACTCAACATCTGTCTTCCAAAATCTCCGAATGCTCTCATACCTTGGAGAGTGACGCCACCATCCACCCAGTTGCTCAGGCAAAAACAAAAACAAAAACAGGAGTTCTCTTTGACCCACTGTCTCACTTTCAGCCCCTGAGTTCAATCACTTATTAAATTATGGTGAATCACACATCTAATCCTCCCCATCCTTCTACTGCCACTGACCTAGTGCAGGCACTCTTTCTCCAGAACCTTGCCTCCCACCTTCAATCTCCCAAAATGCCTCCTAAAGAGGAGCATGGCTGGAAGTAGCAGAGGGAACCATTGCTTCCCTGAGCACCATTTGCAAAAGTAGTACGTTTTCAACATTCTTTAAAAGAACATCTTGACTTGATAGTTTTTATGATTATGATGACAAGATGTTACATTTGGTCTTGTTAAAAGAAGGGCCATAAGTGCTGGAGAAAAAAGAGGCAAAAATAAGCCCCTTTTTATCCTGACAGGTGCCTTCTGGCCAGTACCTTGCCAGTGCTTAGCTCTTACCCCTGGCTGGCTCCCCTCCTGTTAGAAATTGCCTGGGACTTTGCACAGAGTGATCTTTTGAAAAATCCAATCTATCATGTAATTCCAAAGCTTCAGTGACTTTCCAGCCTACTCCATAAAGTCTAAGCTGCTTTATACAATACCCAAGAGCTCTAAGTGTTCTGCCCCAGGTACACCTATCTAGTTGTCTTCCCCATCACTTCCTACTCACATAACTTTGACTCCGATCATTCCTAACAATTGATCCTATAAGGACTTGCTAAACTTTCTTACTTCCTTAATGCCTTGCATAAGCACGTCTTGCTTAGAATTCTCTTCTCTCCAAGGTTCACCTGTAAAATTCCTACCTCTCCTTTCAGACCTTCTTAAGCAAAGGTCTATGGGCAGGTGGTGTTACATACCAGATGGAGCAAGAGACGGAGACACCTGAGTTCTAACCTAGATTCTCTTCTTGCCACATGCCAGCTGCTTGTACAGAGGCAACTCACATACCTCCTCCTGAGAGCTTCAGGACTTATTTAAAATGGAGGCAATATTAACTGGATAACATATGGGAAACACCTGGGAAGGGGATCTGGGGCAATGGCAAAAATATTCTTGCCAGGTAGACTTGTTAAAATTTTTGCTCAAGGTTTGTATTGATATGTCCAGGCACCTTTCCTGCCAGTAATTTGTGCTGGCTTCTGCCAACCATCCACCCTCCCTTACGCCTTCATAAGTATAGTTATTATATTTAGGACTTGCAAGACATAAACATTATTATTATTGTTGTTGTCATTACAATTATTACTTATTATTGTAACTTTATTCCCTGATTCCTCATCTCCTCCCTTCTCTACCAGCTAAATTACACTTCTTATTCCATGCTCCCATAGCAGCTTATCTGTACATTATTATAATACTTCCTATGTTATACTTTAACATGTGTCAAATGTCTGCCTCTCCAATTGATTCAGAACTCCTTGAGGACAGGGCCCATGTATTTTTATTTGTGTATGTTCCAAGCTAACACTGGCCCTGGCACAGAGTAGACAGTCATTAAATTTTTAGTAACTGGATGAATAAAAGAAGAAAATATCTCATTGACTAGGAAAGTATAAGAAATATTGCTTTATTGATTCCTAACAGATTCTGAACTGCTGGAAAGCTGATGTTGTAGTAGAAATTCATCAAAAGAAACCAGTTAGTTGACTTTCAAAGGGCTGGACTCCCTCAGAAAGCAATTGGGATTTGGCCAATAACTTCCAGGGTTCATTGAACTCAGGTCTTTGCATGCTTATATGTATGTGTACCTAGAGTCCTTTATCTAAAATATGAGGTCACAATGATCTTTAAAAATGTAGATTTGGGCGGGGCGGGGCGGGGGCGCGGGGGGCGCCTGGGTGGCTTAGTCAGTTAAGTGTCCAACTTTGGCTCTGTGCTGATAGCTCAAAGCCTGGAGCCTACTTCCGATTCTGTCTCCCTTAGTCTGTACCCCTCCCCCACTCATGCTTTTCTCTCTCTCTCTCTCTCTCTCTCTCTCAAAAATAAACAAAACAAATTTTAATGTAGGGTTTTTTCTGATGGAACTAATAAATCAAAGCTGTAGTTTCCGAAGTATCTTACAGACTATGAAAAAAACAAAATTATTTAGCTTCATATTTTGTTTCTGTTTCTTTTGATACTTGGCATTCTAGTTTTAGTGATTATGTGGTTTTTGCCCTCTGTAGAAAAGTTGAAAATATAGTGCATATTATACCACATTTTTTTCATATTTGTATTCTCTCTGTTTCTATCTCTCCCTGTCTCTATATATGTACACATATAACACCACTTCTATAATTTTTTTCTGAACCATTTGCAGGTTATAAACATCATGATACTAAACCTCTAAATATCTTAGCATGTACTTCCTACTGATGAGAACTCCATGTCCTATAATCACAACATGAGTATAATTTCCTCAGAAATTCAATTCAATAATATTTAAAATTCAATCTACATTGAAACTCACTCAATTGTCCCTAAAATACCTTTTATTCTTGTCTATGACCGCAATTGGGGTTATGCACTTTATTTGGTTTCTTTTCACTCTCAAAGAAAGAAAGCAGCAGTGGCCTCATCTTCATGAACTGAGTGAGCAGAAAAATTAGACACATTACCATGTTGGGATTCCTACTACAGACGGTTTGTAGGGACTCCAGCACTTAGACATTTAGAGGTATGTTCATTAGTAGGGAGTGCTGAGTTCATATAGTAGGGTGTATACAAATAAATACATGTATTTAGGGCAAAAGCATAGCAGGGGCATTTTTTTTCTAAGATTTTTTAAGATTCAAAATAAAGGAAGGAAAAAAAGAAAAAAGGGAGGAAGGGAGGGAGAAAGAAGAGAAGAGAAAAAATGGGAAAAACATCAAAATGCTCATTAAAAAGAAAATCAGAATTTGTTGGACTCTATCTTACAAATTAGTATTGTTTTAATTTAGAATCGCATGTGGGGTGGAGCACCATCTTATTTTATTGTATTGTATCGTATTGTACTGTATTGTATTGTATTGTATTGTATTTTGTGTGTGTGTGCATTGAGCATTTTAAGGGTCTGCATATAGGCCTGGCTGGCTGTGACAGGTGGCTATAGAAAGGCAGACCAGCATGATTTGGGGGCACCTGACCTAACCAGGAAAAACTGTGCTGTAACTGTGATGTGAGTCATCTTTTCTTCTTCAAGGACCACAACGTGAGGGTGATACCAGCCAAAAAAGTTAAAATGTAGCTTTTTTTTTTAAACTAAATATAATGTCTTACATAACAGGATGGTGGTGGATTGTCTCCTACACTATGCAGGGTGATCTCAACCCTGTTTAACACTCAGGTGTCCAACATTGTTCTGGTTTCTATGAGAAAGCTTTGTAACACAAAACACATTTGATAGCTTTGCCCTACATAGTATATCCAAACTAAATGATGCCCTGCACTCCATAGAGATAGTCCACTAACTTTTGTAATTGTACCTCTCCTCTGAGCATGGCACCTTATTTCACACAAAGGGGTAATTCATACTCATTTGCATGCTCAGACTTGTAGACAGTCAACTAATTCAAAAATCTCTACATGTACACAGAACCCAGTCCTTGTTTTTCAACCAAGCAGCTTTGAGTAACTGCAACCATTTTTCTTAAATCAAAATACCATACTAACATTTACTGCACTTACTTGTAACTATGTAGTTAAACTGGGGAATGTTGTCCCCTGTGGTTCCAGAAGCACTTTAAAAGTAATGGAAACTATAATGCACTCTAGAGAGATTTATGAGAATATTAATTAAAATCAACTTGTCCTAGTTTTCATAGTTTTTCCAGAATTGAGAAGGATGACGAGTATGGCAAAACTGACATGTTTTCAAAATATGTCTGCATCTCAAAGCTATAGTTTTAAACAAAGTCTAATGAATCTTCAGAAAAGATGATTTCTTCTAGAACATAGCAGTTTTACTTCAAAAATTACACAATAATTTATACTTGGGACACAGGAGGGACTCGACTGAATTAATGAAATATAAAAGAAATTAGGCAATTTCTGACAGTATCTGAGAAATCTGAAGCATTTTTTCTCCCAAGGCATAGCCCATTCATAGTTTTACTTTGATGTACACACTTAATATGTATTAACACTGACAAGAGTTAAGCACACATTTTAAAGGAGAAAACTACACCATTTTGAATCTATCTCCCAGATGATTTAATAAACCCCCCGAAACTACATTTTAATAGAAATATAAATCTCACTGAAAATACCAGGAGCTGAGAAATTCAGCTCTGATTATGCTGTCAGGTATTAAGACAGATGAAGGGGGTGGTGGGGCAGGAGGATCCACAAATTTAATCTCAGAGATAGCAAGCGCTTAAGCTTGAAATTGATATTCAACTGCCAATTTACAGCCAGAATTGTTCCTGGAACTTTGTTTTCTGATTATGAGCAGATTAATTACATTTATGAAAATGCTATTGGAAAATGTTTGACTAAAGTTGCACAGTGTTTATCTGAAGATAATGTTTCAGCACTCCCAGCTTGTCACCAAATACCATTCTTAACTTCCCCTGCCTCCTCTTGAGTTCCTTCATCTTTGCCAAGCTCATATTTGGTCAACCCTCCTGCCTCTCAGGTACCAAAACAAAACACAACACAAACACAGACACATACATGCATGCAGAAGGTGAACTGTAAGACTTAGGTTATCCTTCTTTCCACTTGGCTTTCCAACTTCTCTTTTTCCTTCTTTAATTAGAGTAGAAGCACTTTTCAAGAACACTCATGTAAACCTGGTGATTTAAATGACTTAGTGTGGGGTCCCAATAGGGACTGGACTGGACAAGATGGGAAAATCAAGATTCCAAGATTCTATACACCTTGAATTTCAGGCCTTCCTTGACTCATCATTTCATTTCTGGAAGTTGATTATAAGTAAAGAATAAAGAGTTATTTGCATCACTCTTTATAATAATAAAAATGTAGTGGGGCACTTGGCTGGCTCAGTCAGTGGAGCACACGACTCTTGATCTTGGAGTTGTGAGTTCAAGCCCCATGCTGGGTGTAGAGATTACTTAAAAATAAAATCTTTAAACAAAAAGTAGTAACAATCTAAATATTCAATAATAAAACATTTATTAAATAAATTATGCTAAAGCAATAGAATAGAATACTATGAGGTTATTAAGTTCACATTTTCAAGATTTACTAATATGAATATATGTTCATATTATATTTAGGAAAAAAGTAGACTCCAAATCTCAATTTATAATGATATCCCAATGTTTTTAAGGTATACATAGATAAATGTAGCTATAGAAGTATAAATAGGGGCAACTTTTATGCATTTACTTATATACAACATCAAATTAAAGTAAAACCCAAAATGAAATTCTGTATCCCAAAAATTCTGCTTTGAATACATGGTTGAGCTCTGGCTGGTAAAACCAACCAATTTACCAACCAAATAGTAACCACAAAAATCCAACATCTTCTTGAATAGAAATCAATACGTTTTAATGTGTCCAGTTGGTTTTTAGATGACAAATTGGTTTCTCAGTTGGAAATATTGATCTGGTAACTAGGCAATGTTTGAGTTGTGTCATGACCAGCCCTATGCCCGCAGGAAAGTGAGAAGTGTGTCTTTTGACTTCCAGCCTTTCCTTTGGTGTTCTACCCATCCAGTCCTCAAGCTTTCTTCACCTCCTCGCCCTCTCCCATGTCCATTCCCTGCTAAATAATACGAGGTTTAGGAAAGGTCTTCAAAAATTCATTCAGCCCAAGATAAAAAGTGCTGGCCAGTTTACGTAAGTACTCCTACCACAGGCATTTGCTTTTAGTAGGGAATAAGCTGTAAAGCCCCTAGTGTTCCTCAACTAGGGCACTTTTTGCATCTGGGGTAGGGGAAATCTGATACCAGTAGGAACTCCACACCCCCCTCACCCTGAAAATCAACAGTTGATGTAGAACCAGCAGCATCATGTTCTATTCTGGACTCCCACTGGTTGCTTGGGAATTCTTTTATTTATGGCTGTTTATTGGGGGTACCTACTACAGGCCAGGCACTGTTCTGGGATTTCAGAGCAAACTTTGGTACTCATGACTGCATAGGATTCGTGATATAAAACATATAATACACTGAAAACTTCATTTGACAGAAATCATTTGTATGTTGTTCATTGTAGGTTTTCTCCCCACTCTACTTTCTGTTTAATTTTTGAAGCCAAAACAAAAAACAAAATTGAAAAAGGCTAGATTTAACTTGGAAATACCTATCACACCAGGCCTCTGCTTTCTTTCACATTTCAAATACTATTTTTAGACAGACCTTGACTTTTTTTCTTTATGACTTTGTTTCTTTTATATCTGTTGTGTGCGGACTTGAGCCTCCTGATTACATCCCCTTTTTAGTAAACGAACAAGAAAATGAAAGTGCCACCTGCTTGCTAGACAATAGGTCTGTTTGCATAGCTAGGTTTCAGTAGTTTATTTGAGAAGATGATGCATTGTTCTATTAAATTGGAGTCTCTGTGTGTTTTTTTTCACAGATGTTAATCACCATCACTCTTACTTAAGAGGCTTTGTCTAGGTAATTAAAGATCTCTTCATATCATGCTTGAATATAAAGTATTAAATGAGTATGCAGTGAACTTTGGTCTTCTGAGTATAATGGGGTCTTTTTTAATGAACGAAATTATTTTTTGATACATTTTAAAAATGTAAAAGAAAAATCCAATTATCTATTCCTGATATAGCTAGACTTAAATAGCACTGAAGCTTATTAGGTAATAAGAATAATTTACAAAAACAATTACAAAACTCAAACTTTGGGTTAAAAAATAAGGAAGAATTCCCCCCCCCAAAAAAAATTCTCCTAAGAGAAAAATTCATTAAAAGAAAAACTGTGTATTTCTTGCTGTTTATATAATATCTTCTTTTTTTAATGGACATCTGGATTTCACCCCTACTTTTCTTATGTTTTAAAGAATGTATTCAATTTGTGGATAAAAAATGTTTATTTAAAAAAAATTTTTTTTAACATTTATTTATTTTTGAGACAGAGAGAGACAGAGCATGAACGGGGGAGGGTCAGAGAGAGAGGGAGACACAGAATCTGAAACAGGCTATGGGCTCTGAGCTGTCAGCACAGAGCCCGACGCGGGGCTCGAACTCACAGACTGTGAGATCATGACCCGAGCTGAAGTCGGACGCTCAACCGACTGAGCCACCCAAGCGCCCCAAAAAATGTTTATTTTAAAAGGAACTTTTTTCTCAATATAATAGTTGTTGCATTAATGTTCTAGTAATGAGACATTAGATGTATTTCAACTAAGAGAAATAAAGACAATTACAAAAATAATCAGAAATAACTGTGAAATTAATTATATCTGGCTGTATGCTATATAATAACAGAAGGTAAACATATTGACCCAGAATTAAAACAATAGATCAGAAAAGCAATCTATTGGAAGTCAACATACTATATAGCCATCAGGAAAAGGATTGGCACCAGACAGACCAGAATCTGAAAACGGGTTTTAAATTTTGTGGAAGAGTGACCTTGTGTTTATTACCCTCTCTAAGCTGCAGATTATTCACCTGTAAAATGTGGATAATAGTACCTGAGTCATAATGGTTGGGAGAATTAATATGTGTGAAGCACACGGTCCATAGTATCCCATAAATGTTAGCTGCAGCAGCATCACCATCATCATCATCATCATCATCATCATCGCCGTTAAAGAAACTAGCAGCCAGCTAGGTCTAAAGATCGAGTTGGAGGCAAAAATTTATTGACTACATAAAAAAAAAAAAGTTTGTCCACTAACCAGGTTATTTCTCTGCTATGAATAGTTAAGTGGAATTTTTAGCATTATCCATTGCTCAGGGATGTTCGTAACTGCAAAATCAAAGCACTCACTACAAAGTACCAAAGAGCTTTTGGAACTTAAAAAAAAGAAAGAAGTCAAATTACAGTCTGTTTGGTAGTCAAAATAGCACTATTTTAATTGGAACTAATCACTTGAGTATTTGTGATTTATATATAATGGAAGTTGCAGAATACTGGTCTGTGATACATCCAGTCTGCAGATATAATTGCTCTGGCCTAACTAGTGTTGGCATATACAAAATGGAAGTGACCAAGGTTAGAGAACAGGATTCAAATCTAAGTTAGCCTGCTTCCAAAAGCTTCTGTTATGCCATGCTGTCCCTTTGAATCTCTTCCAGGCAATATATGTATGTATGTGTATATATATATATATATACATAATCTATATTATAATCATAATTATTACCATATATAGTATTTATTGGATATCCAATAGCATCATTGTTTCTATCATATAAAATGTGTCTGTCTGCCTGTCTATCAGTCTGTAGATCTGTCTGTAGGTATATAAGACCATCCTGGAAATATTCTGTTTTCCTTCCAGATCTCTACCCTTTTCACATTGGTCTCTGCACTGGTAGGCTGATTTGTAAGGACTATATCAATGGACTTCCCCATCCACTGGCTTCTAGATAGGGTATATCAGTAGGAGATGAGAGAGAGGGGACAGTAAGACTTTGGAGCATTTATTTCCCATATTCCTCCCTAAAGTGGTCACTGTGAGAGGAAGTGGGCTGTAGCCCTTGACCAGAATTAAGAAGGGTAAGGCCCTTGTTCCTATTAGTTCCAGGGAATGGCATCACTGTGATTTCCTGGCATCCTCTCCACCCCTTTGTAAATAGTCTCTTTATTAAGATCTCTTCAAATTTCCCAGTATGAGTGTCTCATGTTGCCTGTCCTGACCTTGTGACTGATAACAGTTCTTAATAGAAATAATGTAATGGACTGTGTAATTAATAAATTAATTTGCCTCCCAGCTTTAATATCTGCCTTCTTCCAGTCAGCTTCCTTCTTCTGTTGAGATTGTAAAATATATGCCCATTCCATACTGCCTCACTGCAACCACCGTCCCAGGACCATGGTGGGCCAACTATACCAATACCACTGCCACCACTGTCACCCCTGAACAATGATTAGCTCATGTGGCGAAGCTGTAATTTAAGCCAGATGATAGAGATTCCTCACCCAGAATTTCCCACATTAGAGGTAGAGGTGGCCCTCTTCTTCTTGAATTGAGGACTGTTGAATGTAACACTGGGGTTCTCTGAGGCCATCCTCTCTATTCCCAGCAGAATATTCTGCAGAATGGAGCTCAACAGAGGCAACTAGGAATGAATGAGAGGAAGACGACACTAAGAACAGTCTCTAGAGTCACTGTGCCCAGTTTCAAACTCTGAGCTGCCAGTCCCCACAGCTCTCTTCTACAATTGCCTTCACCATTATGTCAACAAATGTAGTGTATTTTTTTTTCCCTTGAACCTATTGGAGTTTCTGTCACACGCAACTAAAAAAAGAAAAAAAAAAGTACTGATTAAAGCAATGGCAAAAACTTTGCAAACTGATATGTTTCTAATATTTGAATCCAATTGTTTCAAAGAATCCAGAATTCAGCAATGCTGGCAAAACATGCACTAGAAAAGTCCTGATCTGTATATACATCAAAATCAATAGGACTTTTTATTACCAGGAGCTTCTAGTAAGCCTCTACTGAAATTCAATTTGCTTCAGGGCATATTTTGGACATATTCCTGGTTCAGATTATTTCCCAGAGAGGAAGACGACTACACTGGGAGAGGGGGGATTGTAATGGGCATGCAAAGGAAGAACTTTCATTTCTTCTCATTTTTAAAGTTTATTTATTTTGAGAGAGAGAGAGAGAGAGACGGCTTGTGTGTATGTGTGTGTGTGTGTGTGTGCATGTGCTCATGCTCTCACACCAATGGGGGAGGGGCAGAGAGAGAGGGAGAGAGAGAATCCCAAGCAGGCTCAGCGTGAGATCATGAACTGAACCAAAATCAAGAGTTGGTCACTCAACCGACTGAACCACCTAGATGCCTCTCTTCTCATTTTTAAATTAGCTAGTACGGTTAGGTAATAATGATTAATAGTGGTGTTTTGGCTTTACTACCCACTGTGGGATTTTACTTTTTTTTTTTTTTTTTTTTTTGGTTGAAGAGAGCCTCGATTAATATTAGGTAGAATAATAGAAGAACATTTATTTTTCCTCCGTAGAGTAACCTCCTTCCACAGGTGTGACATTGTGTAGATTTAAGAAAAGAACAAAGGCAGCACAAAAGATACATGGGTGTACCCTCCATTACAAGTATTTGCTATGTATGAACAATCCTAGTCACCCACTTCCCTGGCAGAGCCATTGTGAGGCTAACAAAGACTTTGAAAAGATAGGAAATGACTTATAAATATTAATAATAGTTTACCTTCCTACGTTTACAAGTAGTAAGCCAACACTACTCACCACTTTTTGTTGTGCATATCAAAGCACAGCTTTTCACTAAAATTCTAAGGTTAGTTTTAGAGCATTTATATTATTACTGGTAAAGTGGTTCTCTTGGCAAGAACTTGGAACTCTGAAATAAGAATTTATAAAATTAACAATGAACCGGAGTGCTTGGGTGGCTCAGTTGGTTAGGCATCCCAGTCATGGGATTTGGCCCTGCGTCTGGCTCTGCACTCAGCATAGAGCCTGCTTGGGATTCTCTCTCTCTGCCCCTCCCCGTTTATGTGTGCATGTGCTCACTCTCTCTCTCTCAAAATAAATAAACATTAAAAAAAAAAGATTAACAACAAATATCATTAAAACACCGTAACAGAAAAAGAAAGACCAAGAAATAACCCCAAAGGAGGGTCAGAGAACATTGCAAACCTATTCCCCAAGGAGAGGATGGGCAAGGAAGACATCTAAATCCAAGTTGTCCTCAATTTACCAGCTGCCGTTCTTACTCTCAAAATGGATATTGGTGAGATTATTTAGAACTTAGAAGAAAATATTTCTAGGGAAAGAATGTTAAAGATGGTGGTTAGGTTTGTAGTAGGCCTCGTAAGCCTCCTAACCCCCTTGTTGCTGCACCAGAAAAATTCTACTTCCAGAGCACCTGGGTGGCTCAATCCCTTAAGTGTCCAACTTCGACTCAGGTCTGATCTTGAGGTTCGTGATTTCAAGCCCTGCGTCTGGTGCTCTGCTGTCAGCGTAGAGCCTGCTTCAGATCCTCTGTCTCCCTCTCTCTTCTCTTTCTCTCTTTCTCAAAAATAAACATCTGAAATGATTCTAGTTCCCTGTTTTCCCTGAGGGAAACAGCAACATTCCAACCTGCAACCCAGGGTGCTGGAATATCTCCCTATTTCCCAAACTGCCATCCACCATGACTCCCCAGTTTGAAAAGTAGGAAAGGAATGCTCCAGTTTCCTCTCCTCCTGGGCCAACAGAAAAATTCCTCTTGGTGACAAAAGAAAAAAGAATTCTCAGGTAACCAATGTTAACAGGAAGGGGGCAGTGACTCACATATTAAGGATGTTCCTAAGTTAGTCTTCAGGGCTCGGGAAAGGCCTGCATCCAGCTACTTGCTTCATCTTCTTTCATCATGAGTTTGTCATTGTTACCCTTTATGTTTGGGTTTGGTTTAATAGAAATAGCTATGTTGCTTTTCAATCACCAGAGGCGGCAGGTGTTTTGACTCTTCTTTCTTGTGGGCAGATCACAAAACCTGTAAACCCCAGGCTACTCCCCTCCACTAGTCCTTTGTTCTCACTAGAGCCTCAAGGGAAAGGTCACTCTGGATAACTTGAACCGAAGTGCCACAAACCATGCACAGTTTCCACGAGCCACTTCCCAGGATTCTCAAGCACAATCTCTTTTACAAAAACTTCCGGCGACAACTAAAACCAGAAGTAACTCTGATATACACACACACAACATTTAAATAGCAAAAGCCTTTCCTTTTCCCTCCCAAAATATTAGCATGTAAATGAGTTAGCTAGCAGCCACTGCTAACATTTTTTTTTTGCTGCAAAATTATTGGCTAATTATACCAATTATTGTATTCTTAGCCTATCAGACCATGCTTTGATCATCCAGAAACAAAACTGTTTCTTGGAAGCAATCCATGGGACAACAAATGGGATCTGTTTTGATTGTTCTTTCTGAAAACCATGTAGCCTGTAGTGCTCATCATCATTATTGAACACTGAGGGTTGGCATTGATCCAGAAAGAATGGTTATAACACATCATCAAGAGTTCTTAGGAGAGGAGTTCCCACTTGGCAACTCTCCCCTCTAAAACATTTATAAAAACAATCGCCACACGAACATATACTCTCCTGCCTACAGACTTATCACTCTACCTTTCAGAATACTGGACATTCTGATTATATGGGTAGATGCACATTTAAGTGATAAAAGTCTGTCTCTATTTTACAGCACCCTTCCCTTCTGTCTTACATTACATATTGTCATATTGAAGACAATCTAATAAAAAGAAGCAAAGAAATATCTACAGAGTTGGCAAAATATTCACATATCTATCATTTGGTTGATACTAATAATTTAAGGTTCTTTGGAACCATATGTGTATCTTTACATTTGAAAATGTCCAGAGATGATCTGGCATTAAAACTTAACCACCTTTCAGAAAAGTTTTTCCCATGTAAGTCAAAGCTTAGTAAACTATTAACGCAACATATACTTAGTATGGGATTGTCAAGGTCATTCCAGGCAACGTGATGGTAGTATCCAAATGTACCTCAAAAAATAACTTAAAACGTATTTACATTCTATCATTCATCAGTACCTATATTGCCTTTGAATCAAATACTTGCTGCCTGTTGATGTTTATTATGCCGAAAGTTTTTCTGCTCCACTGTATTCACAGTGTTAAAGTGTACTCATCATTACATTATGGTTTTAAACACTTTGATAGTACAAACTGTTGCAGATTTTCATCTCTAATGATTCTTTCTTTCTCACAGTTTTGATGCGAACATTCTATTTATGGTAGGGCATGGTAATTCAGGTTAGGGGCAGATTGTAACAAGAACCATCTGTCCTTTTCCCCCATCTGAGTCCTTCTGTCATGATTAATTGTTGTTACAAAAACAAAAAAAAAGTGTACCACCTCTTTGCTGGTGTCTTGCAAGAGGTTAGCAGTCATTGTCTTCTTTTAGAGTAATGGTGCTTAAAATGTTACAGCCTTTGTTCTCTGTGGCCCTGTACACATGATCTGCTATTGTGGTTCCAAAGCCTTCCCCTAGACTGTGAGAAACAGGTGGAACCCACTCTTGTGAATGTCAGAGTCTCATAAAACGGAGACAAAATTTTAAATGTTAGTCAAGAATGTTCCCCTTTGTTTTAAGTATCTCAGCTGTCTGCCTCATGGGGACAAAAAAAACAACTGAGGAAAAAAAATATACATATCATTTTTATACTGATAAAAATGAGCTTCTAAAAAGTAAAAGAAAATTACTGGCACTGCATCAAGGTGTATCAATGTTTGATGGAAAATAAGTTAAAAACATAAATCCACATTTCCTAAAGATCTCTGCCATTGCTTAAGTTCAAAAGTATCCCAAGAGAAAGTGCAAGGAGCCAGAGCTAGGATGTAATTTTTATTTATTTATTTTTTTTATTAGAAGGAAATGCATTCTAGGAGGGACCAACATGGGGACTAATCTAGGAGATGAAAGGTCTGTTCAGAGGTGTTGTGTTATGAGCTGTGGAGGGGCTCCCAAAGGATCTACATCAGTTCAAGTAGAAAAGTTGCAAAGTTGTGTTACAATCCCCAAAATGCTGCCCCGGTATTTATTCAACCAGTATTTATTAAACACCTTCTATGGATCCAAAATTGGATATATAGAGAAGGGGGAATAAGATGCAAAACTTACAGAAGAAAAGATATTCTTGCTGTTGTTTTTAATCATCAAGGAACTTTAATCTACTGGGAAACTGAGACATTTAAACCCAGGACAACCAAGAAATGGAGACATCCTCCAGTGATGTGATTTGGGGAAACACAAAGGCTCTGTCTTTCCCAGAATATCCTTTCCCTTAGTCTGCCAATTTTTCTGAAGTCATCCCTAGTAGAACTTTTCAAGTTCAGGCTTTTTATTTAGGCGAAGATGAGGAACACACACAGGCACAGAGTCCCTATAATGCCCCTGTGACAATATAACTATGTTACTTAAGAGGACTCATACAGTTTTCAAATAACATTTCAGTCTTGGCAGAGTGCAAAACAAGGTCCTGAGGTAGTGAGATCTAAGACAAGAAACAAAAATATAGGTAAGGAAGGAAAAATAGAATGGTCCAGAAAAAGCTGTGGGAAGTAGCTAATTACGAAATTGATGAAGTGAGTTCAAACTAGACATCCAGAATATATAGGGGCATTTCAATGCCAGTGTGCTAAAGCTAGAATTTTACTCATGAAGAATGAAAAACTAAGAGAGGTAACTATCTAGAAGAAAATGTGTTAATCTTCAGACTGGATCAGAAGAGATGGAGACTGAAAATCAGGGAGATCAATGAAAAGACTATTGATTTTTTTCAGGAATATAGAGACAAAATACCTGAATTGTGAAGGTATAATAAGAATAAATTATTATTCTCAATAAATATAATGAGCTGTAGTAAGAGATTACATATGAGAATTGAGGGACAGAGGGGCAAAAACTCCCAAGTATTATTTTTTTTAATGTTTATTTACTTTGAAAAAGAGAGACAGACAGAGAGAGAGAGAGAGAACATGAGCGGAGGAGAAACAGAAAAGAGAGAGAGAATCCCAAGTAGGCTCCATGCTGTCAGCACAGAGCCCAATGCGGGGCTCGAACCCACAAACCGTGAGATCATGACCTGAGCCAAAGTTGGATGCTTAACCAACTAAGCCACTCAGGCGCCCTAACTCCCAAGTTTTAATGGTAGGTAACTAGAAGTTGATGATGGCAGTCACATAATCAACTGGACATTTCCTGTTGCTTTATGACCGAGGACTGGAATCTTAGTGAGATATGGGCCAAAGATACAAGAATCTGCAAGTCACAGAAAATCAAAGCCTTGAGGGTAAATGACAAAGAAGAGTGGGGAGAGCCAGGGATAAGATTTCTTGGAAGGTTCACAGTTTGTTGGGAAGGAACAGAGCCATCATAACTAAAAGGAAAGGGATAATGAGGAAGTGGAGGGAAAGAGGAAGAGGGAGCCTTAAGAAGAATAAGATGATCAGTACTATGAAATGGTGGTCTAAAATATTCATTTTGGGGGGAGGTTGGGTGGCTCAGTCGGTTAAGGGTCCAATTCTTGATCTTGGCTCAGGTCATGATCTCGCCTTTCATAAGTTCAAGCCCCACGTGGCTCTGTGATGAAGGATGGCACAGAGCCTGCTTGGGATTCTGTCTCTCCTCTCTGCCCCTCCCCAGCTTGTGCTGTCTCTCTCTCTCAAAATAAATAAATAAACTTTAAAAAGTTAAAATATTCCCTTTTTTCTCACCTTCAGATGATTGTCTAGCTGGATATAGAACTCTGACAGACTTTCTCTTAGTACTTTGAAATTAGTCCATTGCCTTTGGCTTATGCTGTTACTCTAAGAAGTCTGGTGTCATTCCAATTATCATTCCTTTGTTGGTAGTTTCTTTTTTACTAATTACTTTTGTATTTATTTTGGAGAGACAGAGAGATAGAGTGCAAGCAGGGAAGGGGTAGAGAGAGACACACACACACAGAATCTGAAGCAGGCTGCAGGCTCGGAGCGCAGAGCTGTCCATAGCCCTACGGGAAGCTATGGGATCCTGACCTGGGCCAAAGTCAGACTCCTGACCAATGAGCCACCCAGGCACCCCTTCACTAATTACATTTAAACTATTCTCTTTGCCTTTGTTCTGAAATCTTGCTAAAATGTATTTTTATTTACACTTCTTGGGACTCATTGTGAATCATGTATCTAAGGAGTATGTCTTTTAGGAATTTTAAAAAGTTCTTTAGATGCTCTCTTTATTTTTATTTTTTTTATTTTTTTTAATTTTTTTTTTCAACGTTTATTTATTTTTGGGACAGAGAGAGACAGAGCATGAACGGGGGAGGGGCAGAGAGAGAGGGAGACGCAGAATCGGAAGCAGGCTCCAGGCTCTGAGCCGTCAGCCCAGAGCCTGAAGCAGGGCTCGAAATCACGGACCGCGAGATCGTGACCTGGCTGAAGTCGGACGCTTAACCCACTGAGCCACCCAGGCGCCCCTAGATGCTCTCTTTAAATATTACAGTCTCCCATTTTCTTGATTCTTTCTTTTAACACACCCAAAAGTTTTATAAGGGCGGTTGAAAGTTAGACCTTTTAATTTTCTTCTCCATCCCAATCTACCTCTTTCTCTCTCTTTTTTAAAGAGAACAGATGTTTAATTATTTTATTTTTTTTAAGTGAACTCTACACACAACATGGGGCTTGAACTCCTGACCCCGAGAGTCACATGCTTTACTGACTGAGCCAGCTAGGTGCCCCCAATTTACCTCTCTTTTATATCTTCCATCTCTTCCTCCCTCCAAGTTATATACCACTAATTCCCTCAGGCCTACTTTGCAGTTTATCGAGTCTTATCTTCTACTCTTTAATTCTTCTGTTAGTGTTTCATTTTCAATTACTTCGGTTTTTCATTTATAGAAATTATATTTATTTCTTTCAAATCTGTATGTTGATTTTTCATAGACTCTTATTATTTTCTCATACTTTAGAGTCCTTCTTTTCTGCTGTTAATCACATATTTATTTTATAGTCCCTACTTAATAGTTCTGCTATCTGAAAGTCTTGGGAAACCTAATCCTCCTAATTGTTGTGTGTCTCTGCTGACTGTCAGACATGGTGAACTGTTTTCTTGTGCGCTTTGTATTTAGGGATATGTGTTCATTTTCAGCATGGGCAATCCTCACAGCCTGAGCTAACAAGGTGTTCCTTCACATCAGTTTTTACATTTGCCTCTGCTAGGAGTCTTAGGGCTATCACCAGACAGAACCAATTTTTATA
This sequence comes from Acinonyx jubatus, assembly GCF_027475565.1. NCBI lineage: Eukaryota > Metazoa > Chordata > Mammalia > Carnivora > Felidae > Acinonyx > Acinonyx jubatus. Next base: position 67,259,366 of record NC_069382.1, read on the forward strand.
CCAATTTGTTGACAGAGATACTTGGTCCAGGCAGATTGCGTAAATCAGCATTCAGCAAACCACCATCTATTTTTGTAAATAAAGTTTTATTGAAACGCAAACATGCTAGGTTATTTACATATTGTCTGCAGCAGCTTTCATTCTACAATGGTAGAGTTGAGCGGCTGCATTAGAGACTGGAAGGCCCATAAAGTTGATAATATTTACCATCTGGCTCTTCAAAGAAAATGTTTGCCACACCCTGGTGTAAATTCAAATCCTAAACCAGAGTAAGAGTAGGCATAAGGGTACAGATTCTCAGGAAGGAGACCATTTCCTTCCACCCAGAGTGGAAGCTGACAAGTTTCTTTGTTGACACAATCTGCTACTCGGGAGGTTGCTTTTGTTTTTGTCTTTTAATAGTCTATACTTTCACTAAGGGCTTAGCTTTTTGAGGGTCCTGAAGGGTCATGTAGATTTGCCGATCCTAACTCTCTATCTTGCGTGAGTCCAGAGCCTAAGGACATTGAAATCCAAACCCCTACATCTAGAAAAGCATATTTTCCTGCCGCACCAGCACCCCCTCTAGGGATTGCAGTACCCACACTCCTATACTATTTTTGTCTCCTACAGATGTCACTTAATAAATCAGCTACATATTAGCAATGTCTTTTCAGCAGTTATAGGTGTTTTATAGCAAAGCATTTCTTTTTTTTTTTTATGTTTTTAATGTTTATTTTTGAGAGAGAGACAGAGACAGAGTGCAAGTGGGGGCAGGGCAGAGAGAGAGAGGGAGACACAGAATCCGAAGCAGATTCCAGGCTCTAAGCTGTCAGCAGAGAGCCCGACACGGCACATAAACCCACCAACTGGGAGATCACGATCTGAACCGAAGTCAGACGCTTAACCAACTGAGCCACCCAGGTGCCCCTATAGCAAAGCATTTCTTAAGTTTTGTAATAGGTTATATTTCTGGGAATTAAAAGTTGTGTGAAATGTAACTGGAATCTTGGAAGACTGAAAACCAAAATTTTGCAAAAACAATTTTAGGATTCTGAATAAGACTGTGTAAGTGGAGTCAAACAGGTAGCAGATATTTAGGAACATTGAGAAAGAACTAGGTAATGATGGACATAAAGATACATACCATAGTCAGTAATGATTGAAGGCCACATAGCAGAGAGGACTCTGACATCAGACTTGGCCCAATTTGAATCCTCCCTGTGAGACCCTTAGAAAGTAATTTCTCATAACCTCAATTTCTTCATCTGTGAAATGGGAATAATAAGGTCCAACATGTAGCAAAATCCCAAGACATGACCCTCTAATTAACATGAATGTGTTACAATGTCTTTAGAATGCTACTTACTCTTCAGATTACTTCTTTCCTGCTTGGAAGGAAGGAAAGAACCATATTTAACATGTGGCATAGATAACAGCAAATATTTCTAGCTGAATTTAGCCACTGTCATTGTTTCCATGGCAACTACCTTACCCTGAGAAGAGGGGCAAAACACATAAAGATGCTATAAAAGATTGATAGTCCCTTGTTTGAAATGATCTTCATAACTCTCAGGGTTATGAGGGCAGGAGTTATCCCAAACATGTGGCAATAAAACTTAAAGTAGTTATCAACTGTTTCCCTTGAGAAACTATTTAGTAATTTTTAACTGTTTAATAACCTGGCCTCATTTTTTAAAATTTTTTGTTTATTTTTGAGAGAGAGACACATAGTGTGAGCAGGGGAGGGGCAGAGAGAGAGAGAGAGAGACAGAATCTGAAGCAGTATCCAGGCTCCGAGTTGTCAGCACAGAGCCTGACACGGCTCAAACCCTCAAACCGTGAGATCATGACCTGAGCCAAAGTCAGACGCTTAACCGACTGAGCTACGCTGGCACCCCCCACCCCCTTTTTAATGTTTATTTATTTTTGAGAGAGAGAGAGAGAGAGAGAGAGAGAGACAGAGCGTGAGCAGGAAACTGGCCTCATTTTTAACTATGTCTACTCAACTGTTCTAGAAGGTAATCCGATTGATACAAGTAATTTGTCAGAGTATACACATTAGGTAGACATTAAGAAGGGAAAAATAAGGCAGAAAACATGGTGTGAGGAAAAAGGAGAGTTTAGATTGGAGAAAGGAAGGCAGGATGTTGGTTCTGATTGTGAGGCTGGGAGATGTAGTGCAGCCTAGAAGGAGCAACATAATGGGGGAGGGGAAAAGGGGAAACTGTCACACGAATAATATAGTTCAATGTTATTTCTTCTCATTATACAGTGGTAACACAACCACGTGAAGGCCTTGCTTGAATCTTATTTATTCAGATCTAGCATTTTTTCCCACTAAAGAAAGCCGTGACTCATTTCTCCAATAAATTCTTTAGATTACCCTTCTTTTCAAACCCTGTGTTTTCAAGCAATCTTTTCTGATACAATTTTTCAGTGGAACTCACAGAAGACGATATAAATCAAGTTTTCTATACCTTAGAGTGTTTTAATCAGTCAAATTTCATTCCTTAAAATCTTACACTTATTTTCAATGAGAACTTCAAGTGTAATGAATATAGGGATACAAATCCCCTTTGGTTATCCATTAATATTATTTCTAAACACATAATTAACATGACATAATTTTACTTCCAACCATGGCTTTAAAAAAAGGAAAGCAATACTGTGCTTGAACACTTTCAGTCTCTAAAATGCAAATACCCTCGGGGCGCCTGGGTGGCGCAGTCAGTTAAGCGTCCGACTTCAGCCAGGTCACGATCTCGCGGTCCCGGAGTTCGAGCCCTGCGTCAGGCTCTGGGCTCAGCCTGGAGCCTGTTTCCGATTCTGTGTCTCCCTCTCTCTCTGCCCCTCCCCCGTTCATGCTCTGTCTCTCTCTGTCCCAAAAATAAATAAACGCTGAAAAAAAAATAAAAAAAAAAAATAAAATGCAAATACTCTCAATTATTAGGGAGCTTATGTTCTAAAGAAAACAGCTTTTAAAAAAACTTACTAAATGAATAAATACATCAAAAAATCTCAATTTTATTTACTATGAAAAGCTGATGAAAAGGCATTCTTCCTCATGGTAGGAAACTTAGGTTCTGATGAACTTGTCTAGACATATCCAGGACATTTACTTAGAAGATGGAGAGTAGAGTCTACCCCACCACCCCTCCCTTTCCGAAACAGGTACTGCGACGGGGTCTCCATTCATTATCAAATACTCAAAATCAGCTATCAGTTGGTATAGACTGAAAGTTTGTGTGCTCCCGACCCTCATACAGTACCTTGGAACCCAATTCCCAATGTAAGAATATTTAGGAATGGGATGAAGACTTTGGAAAGTGATTAGATCAAGAGGGTGGAGCCCTCATTAATGGGCTCGGTGCCCTTTAAAAGAGGCCCCAGAGAGATCCCTGGCACTTCTACCGTGTGAAGACAGAGAAGAGACAATGGTCATCTATAAACCAGGAAGGAGGCTCTTACCAGATACTGAATCTGTCAATGCCTTGATCCTGGACCACCCAGTCTCCAGAGGAATAAATGTCTGTTGTTTTTAAACCACACAATGTATGGTATTTTGTTATAGTGGCCAGAAAGGACTAAGACAGAATGTTAAAGTCTTCTTAGAGAGGAACTAGCAAGACACCATTTGCTCAGAGGCCTTCCAAAATGAAAGTGCAAATTGCTCAGTACAGGAATAGCCTTAAAGTTTGTGAGAGTAGGTATAATTTGAAACATCCTAAAAGGTCCCCTGACCACACACATCTTCCTAGGAATGTGAAATTCTGTTCACAAATAATTGCATGCATTATTAATGCAAAGGTAAAGAATCAAATAGAAAACCCAATGTTGTATTACATTAATGTAACTTGAGAGCTAATTAATGCTTCCTTTAATCCCCTCAGTACACAAGTGTGTCCCTTCCATATGTGGAACTTGATATGAAAAATCTTGGGGCGCCTGGGTGGCTCAGTTGGTTAAGTGTCTGATTCTTGATTTTGGCTCAGGTAATGATCTCACAGTTTGTGAGACCAAGCCCTGAGTCGGCCTCTGCAGTCCGCACTGAATGTGGAGCCTGCCTAAGATTCCCTCTCTCTCTCTCTCTCTCTCTGCCCATCTCCTCTGCTTGCATGCTCTCCCTAAAAGGAAAAAATGAAAAGAAAAGAAAAATATATAAAACCTCATAGGTTAAAGACAATAGTCTCAGTAGAATTAGACTATGACATTTTAATGAAAAGGGTTTAAAAACATTATTCTGTGGGGAGTCAGGGGGTAGAAATGAGTGATGGGCACTAAGGACACTTGTTGGGATGAGCACTGGGTGTTGCATATAAGAGATGAATCACTGGGTTCTACTCCTAAAGCCAAGACTACACTGTATGTTACCTAACTTGACAATAAATGAATGAATGAATGAATGAATGAATAAAAACATTATTCTTTTTATTATTCTCTCTATATATTCTGATTACATATATACACTACTTACTATTTAGTTAATTTAATTTATATTTAATATTTTTTCAATATGATTAAAATAACAACTCTTGAGAAAGGACACTCTAAACTCTATAAATGTTGGAGAAAAAGTTAACATGAAAAGTCAGTGATGCGTTTTTAAAACAATCTTCCTAGCACATTTTTGAGTAGTATAGGAGAAAAATATTATTCATCCATATGTCTTTCAAATAAGAAACAATGAAGAATTCCAAGATCACTGACATCAGAAATGTGATTTTTCCTTAGTTCTTACTTCCTTAATTCTTTTCTAGCCTACTTGACTTGGTCATTTTGTAAACTAAAATAGAAGGCATAATGAAGGAAATGCTTTTATTTTTATTTTATTTTTTTACTATTTTATTTATTTTTTAAATTTACATTCAAGTTAGTTAGCATATAGTGCAACAATGATTTCAGGGGTAGATTCCTTAATGCCCCTTACCCATTTAGCCCATCCCCCCTCCCATACCCCTCCGGCAACCCTCAGTTTGTTCTCCATATTTATGAGTCTCTTCTCTTTTGTCCCCCTCTCTGTTTTCATATTATTTTTGCTTCCCTTCCCTTGTGTTCATCTGCTTTGTATCTTAAAGTCCTCATATGACTGAAGTCATATGATATTTGTCTTTCTCTAATTTCACTTAGCATAATACCCTCTAGTTCCATCCACATAGTTGCAAATGGTAAGATTTCATTCTATTTGATTGCCGAGTAATACTCCATTGTATATATATACCACATCTTCTTTATCCATTCACCCATCGGTGGACGTTTGGACTCTTTCCATACTTTGGCTATTGTCGATAGTGCTGCTATGAACATTGGGGTGAATGTGCCCCTTCGAAGCAGCACACCTGTATCCCTTGGACAAATACCTAGTAGTGCAATTGCTGGGTCATAGGGTAGTTCTATTTTTAATTTTTTGAGGAACCTCCATACTGTTTTCCAGAGTGGCTGCACCAGTTTGCATTCCCATCAGCAATGCAAAAGAGATACTCTTTCTCTGCACCCTTGCCAACATCTGTTGTTGCCTGAATTGTTAATGTTAGCCATTCTGACAGGTGTCAGGTGGTATCTCATTGTGGTTTTGATTTGTATTTCCCTGATGATGAGTGATGTTGAGCATTTTTTCATGTGTCAGTTGGCCATCTGGATGTTTTCTTTGGAGACGTGTCTATTCATGTCTTCTGCCCATTTCTTCACTGGATTATTTGTTTTTGGGTGCTGAGTTTGATAAGTTCTTCATAGATTTTGGATACTAACCCTTTATCTGATATGTCATTTGCAAATATCTTCTCCCATTCAGCTGGTTGCCTTTTAGTTTTGCTGATTATTTCCTTTGCTGTGCAGAAGCTTTTTATTTTGATGAGGTCCCAATAGTTCATTTTTGCTTTTGTTTCCCTTGTCTCCAGAGACGTGTTGAGTAAAGAGTTGCGGCAGCCAAGATGAAAGAGGTTTTTGCCTGCTTTCTCCTCGAGGATTTTGATGGCTTCTTGTCTTACATTGAGGTCTTTCATCCATTTTGAGTTTATTTTTGTGTGTGGTGTAAGAAAGTGGTCCAGGTTCATTTTTCTGCATGTCACTGTCCAGTTTTCCCAGCACCACTTGCTGAAGAGACTGTCTTTATTCCATTGGATATTCTTTCCTGCTTTGTCAAAGATTAGTTGGCCATATGTTTGTGTGTCCATTTCTGGGTTCTCTATTCTATTCCATTGATCTGAGTGTCTGTTTTTGTGCCAGTACCATACTGTCTTGATGATTACAGCTTTGTAGTATAGCCTGAAGTCTGGGATTGCGATGTCTCCTGCTTTGGTTTTCCTTTTCAAGATTGCCTTGGCTATTTGGGGTCTTTTCTGGTTCCATACAAATTTTAAGCTTGTATGTTCTAGCTCTTTGAAGAATGCTGGTGTTATTTTGATCGGCATTGCAGGAAATGCTTTTAAATACTAAAATGATCTTTGAGAGAGAAGAGCAGTGAAGCTAGTAAGAGGTCACTTTTATTTCCCTACAAGTTTCTTTTTTAGAAAAATTTTAGCAATGATTCATTTGAAATGTTTTAAAATTTCCTAGTACACTTTTCTTGTTCCATGTGATCCTTTTGGCTTGGTAAACTTGAAGAATGCAACCCACAACACACCAAGCCTCAATCGCTCTCTTCTAACCATCGCCCAAACCAATTTCGTTGACTTGAAAATATTCATTGTTCATCGTGCTATTCATTATTTATTCATCAGCTCTTATTAATAATAGATAGTCATAAATTACAAATATCAAAGTTAATACTCTTAGGGCTGTCTTTTGACATTATCCCTGCAAGTACCTAAATAAACAAATAAAAACTAAAGCTTAAGGAATAAACTTCAGTGACAAAAGACAAGGAAAATACCACCCTCTTAAATATAAGTTTATTTATTTTTAGAACACAATGAAGCTAAATAGCCTACTGAGTCAGTCCAGCCTTCAGTGCATGTTGTAAGAAGCCTTCTATTTTTGCTCAGTATCTTTCTCTCTTGTTGATCTTTAAACCAAAAGCATTGGGACTTTGCTTTGCAAAGCCGCACTAACATTTCATTCTGCAATTATCTTCGTGGGGTTGAGTCATAAACAGATAAACCAAAAGGTAATGCCTTCCTATATTTTTATCAACTCTTTTTTGTGCAGAGTATTTAAAAATGCAATCAGCCAGGGGTGGTTGGCCAGCTCAGTCAGTAGGGCATTGATTCTTGATCTCAGGATCATGAGTTCAAGCCCCATGTTGGGCCTAGAGAGATTACTTAAAAAAAAAAAAAAAAAAAATGCAATCAGCCAGAATGAATTAAAGATAATGGATCAGCAAAATAGTGAATCACAAGCAGTTATCAAGACTAGCCAAGATAATCAGGTGAGGTGATTAAGAGTTGGGACACCACACTTTACACAGTAAAAGGAAAAGGAAGGGGTAGGGGAACTATGGGGAAAACCTGGGTCTGGGAACTAGACACCAGACTGGGTTTGAGTCTCAGTCTATCTTTCTGAATGTCAGTTTCCTTACCTAAAAAAGGGGATAGTTAAATCTTTCATGAATGTATAAATAGACTATCCTAATAGACTATGATAATGACTAGCATGTAACAGGTGTTTTAAAATAGGGGCTCATATTATTAATATGGAAAAATATTAAACAACTTAAATTACTTTAGCATGCAACTAAAGCCAATGCTCTTGGTTTCGAGTCCTTGTAACTCTTGCTTTCTAGGCCATAGCAGCCTGGCAGAGGACAATGAAGGGATAACTACCTATTTCAAAGATAACAAAAGGATGCCTGGGTGGCTCAGTCAGTTAAGCGTCCGACTTTGGCTCAGGTCATGATCTCATGGTTCCTGGGTTTGAGCCCCGAATTGGGCTCTGTGCTGACAGCTCAGAGCCTGGGACCTGTTTGAATTCTGTGCCTCCCTCTCTCTCTCTGTCCCTCCCCTGCTCGTGTTCTCTAAAAAATAAAAAATTGTTTAAAAATGTTAAAAAAAAAAAAAAAAGATAGCAAAAACAGCCTCGGATTTGTAGCTGCTCAAAGTGGAATCACCGAGCCTCTTTCTCTCCTCTGGCAAGGTTCATGGGTGGCCCTGTGTCCTGGCAGCCAGTGAAGTTCTGCTGAGATCTAGCTCTGTCCACACACATGTGGCTTGTGAGCTGACACTTGCTGCTCCTGCCGGTGTGGGCTGTGACTTCACCACTGCTGCTGGGTTCTCTGGTCACTGCCAGCCCCTGTGCCACCATGATTTCCCGCTGTTGATGTCGGCTCTCTCTCTCTCTTTCTGTCTCCTCTCTCTCTCTCTCTTTCGATACTGCCAGGTTCCTGCCATCAGCGATAAGACATTTGCAAGTTTCCTAGAGATATGCCCTCAGTTTCCACACTGCTCCTGCTGCTCCAGCTCTATTCTTTAAGTGTTCAGTTCTTTCACAAGCCTGTCATTTTCTTTCAAAGGATTAATGAGGGACTCTGTGCCAAGGTCTCTCCCTGTCCACCGTGAGCATTGCAGAATACCATCAAGGGCCAGCATATCCCTAGTCTCAGGCTGAGGCAAGTGTCTGTGTTTCAGGAGTAAGGCAGAGGCCTCTGGGCATCGGGCCTGAGGGTTATGAGGGGACAGGGGAGAGAGACACAGGCCGAGGGCCAGCTCTCTCGGCTGAGGACTGTGCAGCAGAGGGATTCTCCCAGCAGGAGCCAGACTTCTGAGCATCAGGTTTTTTTCTGTTGTTTAGTGGCTGCACTTCTTTTCTCTCAACTTGTCCCCTGAGTAGTCAGCATACTTGGGTATGTTACATTACTTAATATTACTCTAGAGTTTGCATGCAGTTAATTTCACGGGTAGGTTTGCTTTGCACGGGATTAAATCCCAGGATGATACTACAGTCCTCACCTCTCTGGCTACCCCAAAGTTTCTCAGATTTGTAATCTGAGGGATGGTGGCTTACACTTGCCATAAGAGCTGGTTCAGCTCAGCTCCGCTTTAGTTCCTGATTTGGGCAGCAAGTACCAAGACCCTCAATGGGCCCTGAGTTTGAATCTCCTTATTGGCCCGACTGGGAAGCAGCACCCCCACTGTCTCCACTAGGTTTCTAAACTGGTGCCCCGTTGTCCCATCACAGTAAATGAATTCCTCTCTAAAATTTCACCTCCTGAGTCCATTCTCTTAGCTGAGCTGGCTGGTAGAATTGGAAATCTGTCTTGGACCCCATTAGGGCAACCTCAGAGCATATTAGATTCCTACTGAAACACAACTTGGTCCACCCAGTGCTGGTGTCCTGTGCTCAACAGTCAGGCCTGGCAGGAGTCTTGGGTACCCCACCTATGGCAGGATTCACCACGCTGTGCCCTGGGCTCGGTGGGAACCCTGATGCCTCACCATAGATCTAAACTGGGCCTTAGCACGACTGGAAAGTACTCTGTGGTTGGCCTGTCTACTTTCTCTCAGCCCAAAGAATCTCTGAGGTCAGCTTCCACAGCCGAGTACCCAGCATTTGTACGCCTCTTGTGCAGAGGGACGTTGCCATTCCAGGCCCCTCCCCACCTTCTGGAAGCCAGTCAGCTGTCTCATCAATTAGCCCTGGGATGGTCTCCCTTCCCTGCTCAGAAATTGTCTCCTCCCCAAGGCCCCATGCATGCTTTCACAAAACTCAACTGCATTTTAAAATCAACTCATCGACTTTTACCGTATGTTGAAAATATTTGAGCCCATATTTTATCACTACTAGATTCACATTCATATTTTAGAACATGCAACCTCAGGAAAACTTGCTCTCTGGGGTCTGTAACAAAGAACAGACATCAATCCCAGGCTCTTACAGAATTCCAATGTACAGGGAAGAGTTGCTCTGTATTATATTTGCAACTCACACGTGTCCACTAGCAGCACCCTTCAACCCATGCTATTATCTCTTCTTTTTGTTATTCATTTTACTGAGCTGTCCAATGATATGTATCCACATTCATGCTCTCCATTTTATTTATTATTTTTTAATGTTTCTTTATGTAAATTTTTTTTACATTTATTTATTTTTAAGAGACAGAGCACGAGTGGGGGAGGGGCAGAGAGAGAGGGAGACACAGAATCCAAAGCAGGCTCCAGGCTCCGAGCCGTCAGCACAGAACCTGATGTGGGGCTCGAACTCACAAACCATGAGATCATGACCTGAGCCGAAATCAGAGGCTTAACCGACTGAGCCACCCATGTGCCTCTAATGTTTATTTATTTTTGAGAGAGAGAGAGCACAAGCTGGGGATGGACAGAGACAGAGGGAGACACAGAATCCGAAGCAGGCTCCAGGCTCTGGGCTGTGAGCACAAAGCCAGATGCAGGGCTCAAACTCTCGAACTGCCAGACCATGACCTGAGCTGAAGTCAGGCACTCAACTGACTGAGCCACCCAGATGCCCCTTGTGCTATCCATTTTAGAACATAAACTCTCACAGATCAGGTCTATGTTCAAGACATATTATTCTGTAAAGTATCAATCACAATGATATTTGCAGTTAGATGTTTTTTTTCAACTACTATATTTTTGTTACAATGATTATCCTAAAATTAAAGTGGGAACGCAGATTAAAGGTTTTATTAGCCATTTGTGGATCAGTATTCTACTTTACTTTATGTAAAACTGTAAAGATAATGGGTATGTGCTTTGTAAAATACTATCCAAGTTATTATTTCATTTATTTCTGTTTTTAAAATTTTTTTCAATTTATTTATTTTTGGAGAGACACTGAGAGAGATACAGTGTGAACAGGGTAGGGGCAAAGAGAGAGGGAGTCACAGATTCCGAAGCAGGGTCCAGACTCTGAGCTGTCAGCACAGAGCCCACATGGGGCTCAAACTCACAAAACATGAGATCGTGACCTGAGCCAAAGTCAGACGCTTAACAGACTGAGCCACCCAGGCGCCCCTATTTCAGATATTTCTATATTATTACGTCTCCATAAAAGGACTAGTTAAATAAAAAGGCATATTGTTCTCTGTGTTATAATTATGTTTTTACCTGGAAATAAGTCACTCTTATCCAAGCTTCTGTTATTTCCCTTATACTTGTTTATTTTCTTTATCCTCCAGTAGTTACACATTTCTATAATGATAGTCACAGAATCATACACCTAAAAGAGACTTTACAGTGCTTATCCATTTCTCTCTCTTTAGGTGGAGCTGTCCTTAAACACAATCAGACAGATGAAAACATATACAACTGACAAATTATAAAGTGAATATTTTCCTAATTATAAATACAAGCCATATATTAAAAAAAAAAGTTCTGTATCTTCCTGTCACTCGATATGAAATCCTTCTAGTTTAACAATATAAATACTCAACGACAAAGGTCAAAATAAGACAAATAAAAACTCTTTTTCTTTTGTTGGTACATAGCATAAAAAGTGTTGGTTGTGATTTGATATTACTGTTCTTGGGCACAGGTTTTCTGTGCCCTTCCATCCTATCTGCCTTTGCCTACATCCATGACAATTAGAATATAATACCACTAGGAAATGTTCAGAACAGCAACACAAGAATTTTAAAGGGAAAAAAAAGCCCAAGCCAATACAATGACCATTTTCCATATTTCTCTTCTATAGTTACTAATACATAAGCTGATTTTTTAAAAATTAGAATCATATACTTAGTTTTCAAATGTAGCATTACATCATAAATATTTCCAGATTCTGACATGGTGCTGATTTCTTTCATTTTAATAAATTCATAATATTTCAATAAGTGAACGTACTATTATTGTTTATTTTCTATTACGGAATTACAGACAATAGGTATGTTTGGTTACACAGTTTTCTCCAACTGAAGTATTGCCATTTTTTTAAATGTTTATTTATTTATTTTGAGACAGAGAGAGAGAGAGAGAGAGAGAGAGCAAGGGAGGGGCAGAGATAAAGGGAGAGAGAGAGAATCCCAAGCAGGCTCCATGCTGCCAGTGCAGAGCCTGACATGAAGCTCAAACTCATGAACCATGAGATCATGACTTAAGCCAAAAACAAGAGTTGGACACTTAACTGACTGAGCCACCCATGTGTCCCTGAAGTATTGTCTTAATCTAAATTTCCAAAAATTAGCATTTTCAGGACTTGATCTTGAATTTCAAATTACTTTTTTCAAATGATCCTTCTAATCTCTCTATCATCAGCCATGCAGAGTGCTCTAGCACTGAATGATTCAGTGATTTGAATTTGCACTAAGTTTGAAATAGGTGTCTTTTTTGCTTAACTTTATTTATTTTGAAAGACAGAGAGAGAAAGTGCAAGTGGGGGAGGGGTGGAGAGAGAGGAGAGAGCAAGAATCTGAAGCAGGCTCCCCACTGAAGGTTTAGAACCTGACATGGGGCTCGAACTCATGGACTGTGAAATCATGACCTGAGCCAAAGTCAGACACTTAACTGACCGAGCCACCCAGGCCCCTGGAATACATGTATTTGATGTAATTACTCTTTTGGGAACCAAATAAAAAGAAAAAAAAAAAAGTCACTTCAGTTGCAGCACACATCAGATTACTTAAAAAACTAAGATTAATTTTGGATTATTAGAGAATGATCTATAAAATCTTATATCAGATTATCAGTTATCAGATACCATAAAAGGGCAGTCAGGAAATGAGAGCTACTCCCTTAACTACTAAGTGCCCCACCTCGAACCCCTGCTCTAGAGACCTTTTGTTAAGTGTAAGACCTGAACATATGAACTATGATTCTGTTTTCTGATCTGATTGTATTTATTCTTTGCTGAAAAAGTTTGCAATGGCTCCAGTTTCTCTACAGACAAATTCCAAATCCTAAATTGTGGCTGTAAGATAACAGAAAGAATCTATGGATAGCAGTACCCTGGGAGGAGCACAGCTGTAGACTCAGAACACACAGGTTCCAGTGCCATCCCTGTGCTAATACTTAATCTTCCAATTTGTTTATCTGCACAGTGAAAATAATAGTACCTATCTTACAAGGCTGTTTAGAAGATTAGATGAGAATTTATTTGAAAGGGCCCAGAACGAAGGGCCTCCTTAACGTGAATTCCTTTCTCTCTTTCCTCTTCAATCTATAGGCTCAGCCTCCTTTACCCTGTCCGCCACAGATCCCCATGCCCACCTGTTGCTTTTCTGTTCCTATATTTATTCTATTTTCTCCATCAGATGCTTGTTTCTCACATCTCCAAGATCCTATCAAGACCAAAATAAAAAACTTTTCCAAACTGATCTCCCCGACTGAAATCAGCTTCTTTTCCTGTGTCACCCTCTCCCTTCTAGCCATTGTCACAGTTGGTGTATGTGATGGCTGTAAACGGGGCATCATATGCCTTTTGGAAATGGAGCCCATGTCTCAATGCTCTTGGTAACCTACATCACCCTAGCACAATGCCTGGCACAAAATAAGCCTGTGTTTATTGTTGGTTTATTTAATTCTATCCTCCTGTATGCCATGCTTTTTTCTCTTGTTCTCTCTTCTCTGCCCTTACTCTTTCTATTTCACATGCAGTGACATTCCACACTGAACACATCCACCATAAACAATAGAGATGGAAGGCTATGAACTTCCCCTAACCTCCAAACAGACATACAAAAATCCCAATAAGTAAATGAAATGACAGTTTTAAGAAAGGGAGGGAAAAAACCCCAAACATCTAGCCTGTCAGAGAAGCAGCTTTTGCATGTCTAAATCTGTCCGTTTTGGGATATAAGCCAAAGTCAGGGGTCCAAGACTATTTCAATTCTATTGCATTCCATTTATTATTTATATAGTGCATATTGCTGTAGTCTCTAAGCACTTTAAAATGAAATACAACATACCTCTGGGAGTCAGAAAGGAAATGAAGAACGGGGAGGAAGGGGAGGTGTTGGAACATTGGTGAGCATGGTGAGGTCTAAGCTGAGACAAGGGGCTCCTCCCCTGTCTGACACAGGTGTGAATAGCATATTGTTCAATGTCAGTGGCATAAATTTACAAATGGGAGCTGGAAGCCAACCTCTGCAGGAAAAGCTTTCTTCATCCTTTGCTCGAAAAATGCACAGTCCTTAGAGGGGAGGACATCCTTCTTCTCTGCTCTCCATCCTGAATTTAGAATCTGATCAGAACATAATTAATACCCATGCTCACCATATAAACCTCACCCTTTGGGACGCCTGGGTGGCTCAGGCAGTTAAGCATCTGATTTCTGCTCAGGCCATGATCTCTCAATTCGTGGGTTCTGGCCCCGCATCGCTCTCTGTGCTGACCGCTCCAGAGCCTGGAGCCTGCTTCGGATTCTGAGTCTCCCTCTCTCTCTGCCGCTCCCCTGCTCACGCTCTGTCTCTCTCTATCTCAAAAATAAACATAAAAAAAAAAAAAAAACCCTCTCCCTTCAAGACTTTTTTTATAATTCTCTGTGACAACAAGAGACCACATATGCTAATGCTTCTGGATGCTGTGTTTTTCTCGTATGCTTCAGTATCCTCTGGCATTTGGAAATTGTCAAAAGGGAGAAGAAAAGCAAAGAGTCGGGTAGTGTCACGAGCGCACTATGGAGCAGCGCGCAGGGCCCATCTGTCCTGAAAACGGAACCATAGATACATGCGCAGTAGCAGGCCACTACTTGCTTTCTTCTGACGAATTCTTCGGGTATTTCCTGATAACATGCCCTTCATTAAGGAGATCTAAGGAAGCCTCGGGATCTCTCCTGAAATAGGACAGTATCCAAATGCTTTGACCCCAGATCTCAACGCTTCTGCTGGCTTTAAATACGGTCTTTAGGCAAATTCAAATCTTGGGGGGGGGGGGGGCAGGTGGGGGGCTTTGATAAGCCCTTTTAGACATGTAGATTTTCTTGTGGAAGCCTTGGACCAAGAGAACACGCAAAATAGAGATGCCTGAGCCTGGGGTGTTCAATATTCTCTTTAATGATTGAAAATGCTGTCTCCAGTGGGAGTGGAGCGCTTGCTGTAGAGATTATTATGGTCTGAAGCATTTTCTGCATGAATGGTGAGGGCAGGGGCTGGGGTGCAGGGGCTGGGAGGTAATAAGACCCTGAAAGATGTCAGCTCCTACAATTCAGTGATAAGAGGGTTTCAGGGACCCAGCAGCCCAGCTGGATGACAGAGGCAGGCAGGAAGGCTGCTCAGAAGCGGATGGCTACTGTCCTCCACAAACAAGATTTTTAAAACTTATGTCTCAAGTTGTTTTCCTTTCAATGTATAATGTCCCTCTGTGACTGCCTACCCTTCGGTAAAGAAGGCTAAATAGGAGAGTTTTCTGCTAGCAGTGCATTGAGGAGTGTGTGGGAAACAGGTGTCTGTGTTTGGAGAGGGAAGTGGATTGGAGAGAGGTGTCAGCATAAGAGGCAACTGAGGTGTGGAGTGAGAAGGGATGGTGGCAGCCAGAATGGGCTTGCAGAACAGGGAAATATGACCCCTGGCTTCTCTGAATTGTTAGGAGTTAGGGCTGTATTTCCTGCAAACCTGTAAAATGGGAAAGGGATAGGAGTGGGAAGGAAGATCATTATTATATGAATTTTAAAGAAAGAGTTGAGCTGGAATGATGATAAGTTGGAATAAAAACCGCTACAGTATGAATTTGTTTCTAATGAGGAAAAGGAAAGAAGGAAGGAAGGAAGGAGAGAAGGAAGAAAATCTCTGCTGTCCTATCCTGTGCCATTCATGGCTTCAATCTTCTGTGAACAAATCCGGTGAAAGGGAATAGTGTGGCCCATATCTTCCAGAAATAGTTTTAAATGGAGAGGAACTCAGGAACACAACATACTTCAAGCTCTCGAGAACCATGCTGGATCCCTGGCTGGGACCTGAAACAGGTGGATGTGGGCCAGGGGAACCAGGAATACGAGGGGCTGGGTCCTTTGCCTAAGGGCCCCTTAACTGGCCCACAGCCATCGTTGTGTCCTGTCAGGGGTGTTATTATGCAGCTGTCAATCAATACACTACCCACCAATGTCTACTTGTACTTTAAAAGATTTCACATAGAGTAGATAACACAACCCCAAAAGTCGACCAACAAAACCTAGCTGCCCGGAAATATTGTGCGTACTCAGCACTTTCACTCAAATCACTTTTTTTGTTTTAATTTGATCCTCACGATAACCTGGTGAACACACATAGCAGCATCACCACCGCATCTAAAGAAGAGAGTGAGGCTCATGTCTAGAGGTTATGCACTTACTAAGTGGAGGAGCTGAGTTCTGAGCCCAAAGCCTCTCTCCATTTTCAGCTGTACCTGCACAACTGAGTAGTTGCAGTTTGTGGCCCCTGGTAGATAAATCTTTTACCTGGTGCACAAGTTCTGTGGTTTTGTTTTTGTTTTTTTTCAGAGTCTCCTTAAATCACGGGGCATGGGAAGCATTGCTCAGCTCTAGCTGATGATTGCCATGCAGAAATGTGGGCCCAGGTCTTCCAATTTTTCAAGAGAACCTGGACACTTATACTTGTAGACAAAGCCTGATATTTTAATATTGGTGCATTTGCAAAAGAAATGAAATCAACACATTGTGCAAACCCAGCATGCCAGCCACCAGCGTGAGACCTCTGCCTTAAATCTGTGTACTTGGCTCCTTCCCAGCCTTATTCCCAGAGAGAGTGGAAAGGTGATGTCACTGGCGTCTGCTCCTTTTTCTCCAACAGACTCTCACCTGATCTGAATATCTGCCCCTGGATCCCTCATCTTTTTTCATCTGTTTCCCTCCATCTGAGGCATTTTCACTTTTGGGGGTGGGGTGGGGGGGGTTGGGTACCATTGGAAATCAAGTGATGTCAAAGGAAACTTTGTGTTTGGCTTTTCAGCATCCTGAACTGGAGTAAGCTAGATGGTAGACAGCTAGAAGGCATGGGGGCAGGGAAGGAGAAGCAAGGAAGGATGAGGACAAGCCATGTACCTGCGCTGCCTGCCAAGGAAAGGAAATGAAAGGATGGAACTCACGGCACTCTTGTAAATATTAAATAGTAATGCAATAGAGAGTAACGGGCCACAAAGAAACTGTGATAAGCATGCCAGTACTTTACTGTATTTCAGCACACAGCTGGGTACTAGGGCTTAACACATCTCTTTTGACATCGCAGACAGTTTTACTGTGCTGGGAGAAAATCTGAGTAATGAATACAAGGCAAATGCTTTTGCTATTATGGAAACAAATAAATGGCAGAATAAGAATGACAGTAAAAGAAAGAGATTCTATTTCCATCATTCTAAATAGATGTTACATCTTGTGGCAGATATGATCGCATTAATTAGCTGCAAGAGATTTTATAAATAACCATCGTGTAAAAGTGGGCTTGCTCTGCCTTTGCTAATGAAAGTGCTTTTTGAATGTGACCCTTTCCTAATCTGAGGCAACAATATTTCTTAGCTCCTGATGTGTACAAAGTAGCAGGCACTGTGGGGGGAGGCACAGGAAATGGTGGATGTAATCTTTTCTTCTGAGCAGCTTCTAGTCAAGTGGTATTAGATTTGCAAGAAGGACAAAGCTCCTCCCAAAACCCATATCAAATCTTCAAAAATTTCAAAGAATACAGAGGCGCCTGGGTGGCTCAGTTGGCTAAGCATCTGACTTCAGCTCAGGTCATGATCTCATTGTGAATTTGAGCCCCTCATCGGGCTCTGTGCTGGCAGCTCAGAGCCTGGAGCCTGCTTCGGATTCTGTGTCTCCCTCTCTGTCTGCCCCTCCCCCATTTTCACTCTTTCTCTCTCTCTCAAAAATAAACATTAAAAAAAGATTTAAAAATATTTTAATGTTTATTTCTGAGACAGAGACAGAGGATGAGTGGGGGAGGGGCAGAGTGGGGGGTGGGGGACACAGAATCCAAAGCAGGCTCCAGGCTCCCAGCTGTCAGCTGACATGGGGCTTGAATTCATGGACCCTGAGGTCATGACCTGAGGGTCATGACCTGAGCCGAAGTCAGACGCTCAACTAACTGAGCCACCCAGGCCCCCCTAAAAAAAGATTTTAAAAAACAGTTTCAAGGAATACAAAAATCTACTTACTAGACACCTTTCCCAGAAAACATATCACTTTGCATTTGTCTGAACATAATTCAAACCACATTTGCTAAAACTCTGTTACCCTGTTATACAACCATTTTGTTTTTATGTCTCTGTAAGAAAATGCAAAGAACAGCATTTTCTTGGAAGCCTCTTTAAGATTTTAAACAATAAAACAGTATTTATATTTATCTAATCTTTTTAAAAATTTTTTATTATTTTTGAGAGGAAGAGTACGAGTGGGGGAGGGGCAGAGAGAGACAGGGGCAAGGGATCCAAAGCGGGCTCTGCATTTACAGCAGAGAACCCCATGTGGGGCTCAAACTCATGAACTGTAAGATCATGACCTGAACTGAGATGCTCAACTGACTGAGCCACCCAGGTGCCCCTGTATTTATCTAATCTTAAGGCTATCTGAATCGGTAAAATCTACTTCACACTGCTTTTTTTTCCCCCTTCCCCTTCTTTCTTCTTATTATTATACTCATACTACCATGAATTTCATACATAGTTGTTAAAAATGCAGTCACTTCTTCCTCCCATTCAGTTCAGCAGACCAACACTAAAGTTAAGTAGTCAACCTGTCTTTCTACTTCTCAGCCTTGATGGGGTTATCAGTAAGCCCAGTCAAAAAATAAAACAGATCAGTGGTAGTGCCACCTAGTAAGAAGAATGAAATCCAGATGCTGTCAAAATTAAGAGAGGTTTGATTAATGCCAGTGTTAACTTTATTTTCACTGCTTCCCTAGCTGGGTTAAAAAAAAAAAAAAAAAAAGCACAGGGCCAGAGCAATGTGTTAACACTGCTGGGCATCTTTTTTAGCAAGGCACAATTTTAAAAATAATGTTTGAGTTACATGATGTGTTATCAAAAGATTGCTTTATATCTATCAAGAAGCTTTAATTCTATGAGTCAAAAGTAGCCTTTACCTCAATGCCCATTTCCTACCAATACCTCCTCAATATCAAATGTACTTCCGTCTCTGCTGTGACAGGGAAAATATCAATGATGTAATGCAGCATATATATTTGAGATTTCTATGACATCTGTGGAAGTCAAACCCTATTTTCCAGACAGACACAAAATTCATGTGGCTTTTAACTCAGTTTTAAGTAGATCCTGACCCAATATAAAAAATTGAGAACAGGTGACCAATATTCCCAAAGAATCATAAAAATTCAAAACATTTCTAAAGAACAAATACCTTCAAGAAAAGGCTGGAAATTCTAAGTTGGGAGCTAACAAGTGAGTGTGTTTAAAATCACTTGGTCTGCATTCCATTCTTTAATCGATCTCTGTGAATCTTAATATCATCCACGTATTCAAGCTTCTTTCTTACAATTTCCCAACAATTTTCAGTTATTTATTGTGGTGCTTTCAGGAAATCAATAAAAATGTTTTTAGACTTTTGTGTGTAGTGAAAGAAAGAAAAAAGCTTAATTGGTCCAGCTGTGTCTTGTTGTTTTCTTGTTTTTCTAAATATAAAAGAATAAGTCAAATCTGTGTTGAATGTAGAATCCATTAAAATATGACCAACTGATGTTACTTTATCCTTCCTGCCAGTAATTTTTCAGAAATCCCTATTGTTTTTGTGAATTCACATTAATCAGAAAACTTCTTTCTGTGAAAATCAGTCATTGGCCGTTTGTTGCTTTTTTTTTTTTAAGTAGAATGAATACGTATGACATAACCTTAAACATTTGACATCAATATTTTAAGTAATTCAAATCACAGATTTCAACCTAAAAGCTCATATTTTATATTCTGATGTTAAATGATTCTTGGAAGTCTTTATTATTGGGGAAATTATCTCAATTCTTAAAAATAATTAGGAGTTATCATTGTAAGCACATTTCCCTGACAATGTTTTCATAAGCCAACGGAGAGGTATTTCCAAGTTGGCATCCTTCTGTGCGTTGAATGCGGGGGAAAGCTTGTGATGCGACACCCCGCCTTCTCTCCTCTGTAGCCCAGTGGCTGTAGCTCACGTCTCTGTGGCTCGGTGCCAACAGAAATGCCTATGGAAAGGAAAGCCTGCTCTGAACAGAGAGCTGACTGCTTTGTGAAAGATGAGAAGACAAAGCCTAATACAGTGAAACTTCTTTAGAACATTTTCCAGGGAACTGAACATTTTGAATGTTCTACGTGGGAAAACATGCGCTGGGAGAGCAGCACAATGACGCATTTCACTGCACTTCCACTTGCCAAACATTCCAGGGCACCCTGCACACGAGGCTAATAAACTGGCTTAAACAGGAGATGGTCATGAGCTCAGGAAAGCTTTCCTCCAGCCCCGTCTGTGGTTACACAAAACGGTCAAAACAGAGGCCAGGTCTGTTCTCAAATACCACGCTCTGGAGGAGGGATAAGAATGTCCTATGGTTCCTGGGCCAGTTCAGGTGGCTTAGAGAAGGGCACAACAGTACCTTTATAGACACTACAAAAATCACTTGAAGAAGGAACAAACGTCTCTGAGTGGAGGGAACTACACCAGTGTGGTAAGTATCCTCTTCTGTAAATGTTGGGAGATGGGGCCCTTTCACTTTTACTCTTTGTGCTCTTCTCTATTAAATGCTATTCCATTATGTGCTATCATATCATGGTTCTCATGTTTGAAAATCCCTCTTCTTGTACGTTGTAACTTACTTCAGATCATCACAGAAACTGGAAGACTGAGGACAAAATCACAGAATACCAGGGAGCAGGGCAGACCACACTATGGTTTGAGCAGCCTTATGGAAACGTCTGGCTCCAGGCTCGCTTTGGTTTTCTTCAGAGTTTCTTCAGTGGGTGCAGGAAATTCTACTTACTGGGTTTGTCAGTAATCTAGAAGTATCTTGGTATTTTTCAGATTACCAAGTATATGTTGTAATGTGACTTTGTGACACAACAGATAAAGAGATCAAGATAGATCACTGCTGGAGACTGTGTTTCCTAAGAATGGATGATAAGCATTAGCAGATAAAAAAAATGTAATCAATCAAGTAATGGAACAAGGCAGGAATGAGAGGAATGTTTTTCAATTTAAAATCTAGTGTAAGTTTTGCCCTTAACAAAATCGAGAAAATGTAAAGAATCAGAGGGAATTTTTTTAAATCCACAATGAAGGAAGAAAAGTGCTCCTTAAATAGATGAGTAAATGGTTTCAGGCATAAATGTATTTATGTATAGATGTGTAGAGATTTTCGTCTCCCATTAGGATTAAGTAATTTTTTTAGAGTAAATTTATTCAGGAGTTGATTAGTTTGTCAGTAATAACAACCTACTTTTTGTAGCTCTTTAAAAAATGACCTTAAAAATGCACAAGAATGGTATTTGTTTTAGAAAAACATGAATAATATATATTTTTTAAACTTTTCTGAATACTAGTGGTCGAACAGAACTGATAGAGTCACGGTCACTAAAGGGGAATTCTCCGAAAGGCCTCAGAAAAAACAGTAATGAAAGAAGGAGACAACCAAATACCCAAGTCTTAAAAAGTTCCAACTCTCTGTCCACCCACCCCACCCTTACCACGCCCACCCCACCTCCCCAGGGATATGAAAATCTCCCGGCAGGTGATGGACTGTGCCAGAGTCAGTGTTGATGCTTAAAGGTTGAAGCTGATTTGTAAACAACAAAAATTCAATAGATATCATCCCTGCTCTTAAAATACCTCTGCCACACTGCCACTGAGGGTTTCTCATTGGCCACTTGTGACAGAAAGCTCCTAAATGGTCTCCAGTGATCCCTACCTCCTGGAACGCATGCTCTTGTATAATGCCCTACCCTTCAATACGGGCTGGATTTAGTGACTTGTTTCTAGCAAACAGAATGTGGCAAAGGTGATGAGAGGTCATGTGCTAGATTAGGTTACAGGATAGCTGTTGCTTCTGTCTTGGGTGCGCTCTCTCACTTGCTCTCTCTGAAGAAAGGCAGCTGCCATGTTGTGGGCTGTACTAGGGAGACAGCACAATAGCCCTCAAGGAATCAACAACCTTGTGTGTGAGTTTGGAATCAGATCCTCTCCCGCTGAGCCTTCACAGAAGACCTCGGCCTCAGCTGACACCTGGACAGCTGACACCTGGACCGCAATCTCATGAGAGACCTTGAGCCAGTGGCACCAACCTGAGCAGCACCCAGGGGCCTGACCCACAGAAAGTGTGAGAAAACAAATATCCGTTGTTTCTTTTGTTTTTTTTTTTTCAGTCCACCTCCTCATTTCCTGCACTGTGCCCCCATCTCTCTCATTGTCAATTCCCACCTTCACATTTCTTTTACTTTTTTTTTTTTTTAATGTTTACTTATTTTTGAGAGGGGAGAGGAAGGGCAGAGAGAGAGAGAGAGAGAGAGAGAGAGAGAGAGGGAGGATCTGAAGCAGGCTCCGTGCTGACAGCAGAGAACCCAATGTGGGAGTTGACCTCACAAACCAGGAGATCATGACCCTAGATGAAGTCTGCTGCTTAACTGACTGAGCCGCCAAGGCGCCCCTCCTTTTACTTCTTCTGTGGACAATTTAAAACGATCTGTTTCACAGGCTCTTTTATTCTACAGCCTCAGGGCTTCTCCTTTCCAACTTAAGAGGCCTAAAAATAATAAAGTAAGCTTTTAATCCGAGAGAAACTCTAGTGCTAGCTGCTGTAACAACAGTTCTCAGCTTATGTCGAGAAATTGTTCGTCACTCAAAATAAGTAACGTACCTATGATTTCATCAACTTGAAATATTCTAGCTTTGAAGAAAACATAGTCTAGCTTTGGCACATTTTATAAAGTAGAGAATAAAACCTTTGATGATGAAACACTCTATTCCCTATTATTTACACTTTAGATAGTAATAAAACACATTATTTTCAAATATTTTCGTTATTTTGGGGCTACCGTTTGATGTGAATTATTGCTAGATGTTGGAGAGAGTTGTCCACTCCTGAAATCTCTGTTTTTTAGCCTTCTGGGCTCAGCTATTCCCTCAATACCCCAAATAAACTGCTTTGTGCCACTCCTTTTCCTCACAGTGCAGAAATTCCTCTCTCTTCCAGGATTTTGGAGGATACCCTGAAGGCTTCTGTTCCCATTTGTCACCATTCTGTCTGGAATTACTCCCCCCACCCTGTTCCTGCCAGAGTTTTGTTCTATGATGGGCCCTGCCCTACTTTCTTCAACTTTCTTCAACTTCCCTGAAAAGCCACCAACAACAGGCCGCTGAATGGAAGCACAGCAAAACACAGATACCAAACAACTTAAAATTAGATGTTTCCTGAAATTAGACTTCTCCAGTTTCTTGGATAACCTCAGCATGGGGAAGTCCTGACTATCCTCCTCAGGGACCTCTGGGCCCCTTCCTAACTGACCCCCCCCAGTGTGCCAAACCTTCTCTTTCATCTTGCTATTTTTTCCCCCAGTCTAAGAGCCCCCAGATCGACTTCCCACCAGACCTTAATTTTCCTTAATACAAAGCATTTCAACTTGGTTTTGTTTAAGCTTCCCCCATCTTGGTAGAGTGACAGTGAGGAGTGGGGAGGGGTCTCAACTTCTACCACCAAAGAGGCCCCAGACCCATTCATGTGCTCCTTCTTAGATGTTGTTATCCTCTCCTCAGTTCAAACTGTTTCCTGCCATTTAAAATAACAGTTTTTAGGGGCGCCTGGGTGGCTCAGTCGGTTGAGCGTCCGACTTCGGCTCAGGTCATGATCTCACGGTTCGTGAGTTTGAGCCCCGCATTGGGCTCCGTGCTGACAGCTCAGAGCCTGGAGCCTGCCTCGGATTCTGTGTCTCGCTCTCTCTCTGCCCCTCCCTGCTCATGGTCTGTCTCTCTCTGTCTCAAAAATAAATAAAACATTAAAAAAAAAATTTCTTAAATAACGATTTTGAATGTTACATTAAAGTTTAATAAAAAGATTACATTAAAAATTCTAATAAAACATATAAGAAAAGTTGTTCTCCCATTGAAATCCTGATGAATGTGCTAAGAAATTTTTCAAAGAAATGGAGTTTTTTTCTTAACCCTAGATCAAATATCAGTACTGTAAACTAGTGTATAAACTATTTCAAGTAATTATGAGCCCTCTTTGAGGATCATATCAGGATGCTCATTCTATGGTTTGGCAAATGATTGGTAAATATTAAGAAGCTATATCTCATATCAATAGCAAACGTCTGACATTGACATGAAACATTACAATGTAGAGCTGCTGTAAATTATGCTTGGCCTCAGGAAGCTGGATGAAGATACACTGAGCTTCAGACCTTGGTTCTAAGGAGGAGCTTTAGAAAAACATATATCATTTTAGATGACATTTAATTGCTTATTCTCCCCAATAGGTGTAAATTCCATTATAAAAATACATTTCCTTGGATCGGTGAGAGGGTTTGTTCCTGGCTATGCAGAGGGAAACCTTCCCTCACTGCTTCCCTCCTGGTTGCTAATTGCATCCGTTTCCTTAAAATTTTCTTTTTTAATGTTTATTTATTCTTGAGAGAGAGAGAGAGAGAGAGACACCAGGAGACGAGCAGAGGAGGGCAGAGAGAGAGAGAGGGAGACACAGATCTGAAGCAGGCTCCAGGCTCTGAGCTGTCAGCACAGAGCCTGACTTGACCTTGAATCCACAAACGCAAACCACGAGATCCTGACCTGAGCCGAAGTCAGACACACGCTCAACTGACTGAGCCACCCAGGTACCCTGCATCTAGTATTTTCAAAGGGAGCTGGGAGTTTGTAGAGAAAATAACTTGAAGCATGTCTGGTGATCTGGTTGTGTGACAGGAAGAAAGTGAGTTGGGTAGAGGGAGGGTGCTGATGGAGGAAATTTTTCACAGGTAGATTTTTCCAGGCAGGACAAAGACTTACTCCAAGCAACAATGAAGTATGGCATAGCGCACTGAATTCAACTAAAGACCTGAGGGGTGGAGTTGAGGAGCTTCCAAATCAAAAGTACCTACCCTGACCCAATGCAGCCAGCAGTATACTCATTAAATAATAATAATAATAATAATAATAATAATAATAATAATAAAGCTGTCATCTAAAACTGAGTTGCCCTTTGGAACCCAAGGAAATCTGTTGGTGACCCTCTAAGAGAGCAACTCATAGAGGAAGGGACTTGTTTCCCTTCCTGTCTTGTCAAGGAGTCTGAGTCAGAATGGCGGTACATTGAATGGAATGGTAACCAGGAGCCCACTGGTAACTGTGTGAACTGAGGAACAGAGATTAGTAGAATTTCACTTTGGCCAGTGGAGAGACTTAAGCAAAATGTGTTTGAACGACAATTAAATTAAAACTTAAAGCAGAGAATAGAGAAGATTGTACAGGCATTGGGGACTTCCAGAGATCTGTACTGGTTAAGGGAGAAGAGGAGAAATTTCCTAGGGGCTTGATTTTCTGTGATTATAAAGCTAAGAGGGGCATTAAGCTAGGAAAATCTGGGATTGAAGGTTACTGTCACCTCAATTGTATTCACAGGCTGGAAAGCCATAATAACCCAGAGAGAATAGTTTCTACTTACAATCACTTTTTCCTATGGGAGAATTTCAGTCATACTAAAAGTACCATTTTGACTGATATGATTGTAGAAGATCAAATTTAGATTCCAGTTATAATAACACAGAAAAAATTAGCTGGATTTGAGAATTCACATTCCGTGTCATGAACGTACAATAAGCCAAAACTTTGACACTAAAGTCTCTGAAACTCACTGACCTCATTAATAAATCACGAGTAATAATTCTGTGTCATAACATTATTGTGCAGATAATGAGAAAACTCTTGGGGGAGTATTTAGCACAGTGCCAGGCACATAGTAAATGTCCAATTATATTTGTTCATTGCTCATTAAAGAAGGTTTTGCCAGAAAATTAAACTGGTCGCCAAAGAAAGACCACATAAAATGTTAGAGCAAACTCTAAGGGCTTTTGAAAGCCAAGGCACCATGCATGAGAAAGAGAGATGACAGTTTCTTTTATCACGTAGAGTAGGGAGAAAAGCACCCTGAACTGAAAATCAGGAAGGTGGTTTTTTGTCCTGGCTCAGCTTCCAGCTCCCCTGTAGGCTTGGTTAGCTCATTAGCTAACCTCTCCCAGCATCAGATTGCCCGAGGGAAAAGTGAGGGGCTCAGTCTCCATAATAGCTAAGGTCATTTTTAACAAGAACAATTCACATATTTGTAAGATATGACCATTACTGTTGCTAAAACACTTGCTTTAATTATTTATCATTTTTTGATGCATAGTATAGCAATTAGGGGATAGCAATTATAATGTTTATGGTTTTAATTAAAAAAAAAACAACGGTGCTTTTATAGAAAAAGCTTAAGTGTGTCATGATCCCAAATTAAATTAACTACAACTGTGGGAAGTTGGATTGATTAGACAGACAGGGAATAATAACACCACTATATTCCTGGTGCTAATATCTGAATGATAGCTAAATGAGTAGGAGGAAGAATACAGATACTTTCCAGAGTTGGTCTTGGAAACCCAAATTTAAAAAGTAAGGTTATTATGGTCACAGTTTAAATGTGTATTAGTCATGTGTATTTTCTAAAGGGAGAGCTGGGAAGTGGCAAAGGTGAAGGGTGGGGTGATGAGACTAATATTACGAGTCTTTACTGAGTACACACTATGTGACAAGTACTGTGACAAACATTTTACTTTTTTTTTTTGCCCTTCGAGGTAGGCACAATAATTCTCATTTTACAGAAAATCAACCTGCCAATATTACACAGAACAGTTGTTGGGACTAGAAGCTAAGTGTCTGACTTCATTCTGTAAGTTTTCTAAATTATTGTCTGAAAACAGGAATATAGGGAAAGGACATAAAAATATTCGGTGCTTATGGGAATGCAAGCTAATGCAGCCCCTCTGGAAAACAGTATGGAGGTTCCTCAAAAAACTAAAAATAGAACTACCCTACGACCCAGCAATTTCACTACTAGGCATTTATCCACGGGATACAGGTGTGCTGTCTCAAAGGGACACATGCACCCCCATGTTCATAGCAGCCCTGTCAACAATAGTCGAAGTATGGAAAGAGCCCAAATGTCCGTCGATGGATGAATGGATAAAGAAGATGTGGTGTATATATATACAATGGAGTATTACTCTGCAATCAAAAAGAATGAAATCTTGCCATCTGCAACTACATGGATGGAATTGGAGGGTATTACGCTAAGTGAAATTAGTCAGAGAAAGACAAAAATCATATGACTTCACTCATATGAGGACTTTAAGAGACAAAACAGATGAACATAAGGGAAGGGAAGCAAAAATAATATAAAAACAGGGAGGGGACAAAACAGAAGAGACTCATAAATATGGAGAACAAACAGAGGGTTACTGGAGGGGATGTGGGAGGGGAGATGGGCTAAATGGGTAAGGGGCACTAAGGAATCTACTCCTGAAATCATTGTTGCACTATATTCTAACTAATTTGGATGTAATTAAAAAAAATTAAAAATAAAATTAAAAAAAACAAAAAACAAAACAAAACAAAAAGAAATGTATTTTATAGAAATAAAAGCACTAGTATATAACAATCTAAAAAAAAAATTTGGTGCTTAAAAGTATAAGGAAAGATTCGCTGGCACAGGGATGGCAAAGCTCCCCAATTCCCAAAGTTTCCCATATTCCCAATTTGAGTATTATTATGTGACTTCAGCAAATTCTGACCTATATGCACCTGGAAATTCATACCACTCCTGTATTATAAGAGTTTCTGGTCAGTATCACATATATGTCATTAAAATGCAAAGCTCGATGCTTCCCCAAATGCTAGAACAAGGTATTTTTGCAGGGCCACAGCACAGGCCTCTGCAGTTGTACTGTTGAAGTGGTTAAATTGGCGAAGCCAGACAATAGCCAGAATTTCACTTGTGCCGAGCAGCAAAGCCTGTTTGTTTCATTAGAGGAAGCTGCTACTGATTCATAAACAATAGGGATTTTCTCTAATAGAAGTGCATCTGGCGGCCACAGGAGATCATCTTTCATCCCCTATAATGAGTTCAAAAGCTGTCATAACATTTTATGATGATTTGGGCTTAATTGTAACTGTTGTATTAGCCTGTTGTGTAGCATATAGAAATCCACACCTAGTTAATACTTTTATTTATTGGCCTTGGTTTCCTTTTTCTGTTATTTATCCTGTCTTCTTTTGTGGTATTACTACTACTCACTACTCACCCAAGCTGGAAAACTGGGGTCATCCTGACTCCTTACAATCTCTACTCGACACATTCCCAAATGTGTCTCTTCTCCATTCCTGTCACCTCTGCCTTGGCTCAGGCTCTCATCTTTTCTTTCCTGGACCAATTCAACAGCCACCAGCTGGGGCCTCCTGTCCACAGGCTTTTCTGCTCAAGCTCATTGTCCTTTGTCCTAATGTCCTCTCTGCCCACCCCGGCCTCCATCCCCCCATTCCTTACCTAGATGCTCACCATTCTTTGAAATGCAGTTCAGATGTCACTTCCTCCAGGAAGCCCTGTCTCACCACATGTGAGCCCTCACCTTCTGTCCCAGGCTTTGGCAGGTGATCTTCCTCTCTTGCGCATTGGTACACTAGCAGCTTTCTTCAGAAAAGCAAAAATACTCTCAGGATTTCTTTCAGTTAGCAAAAACAGGTACTATTGTAGGTCTTTTGTAAAAGCAAATGTGAACTAACATGAACTTTCAGAAACCGGGGAGACTTCCCTTTATGCCATTTCAGATTACAAAAGGTTCCACAGAGGGGCATCTGGGTGGCTCAGTCCATTAAGTGACCAACTCTAGATTTCTGCTCAGGTCGTGATCTCATGGTTCATGGGATTGAGCCCCATGTCAGGCTCTGCACTAACAGTGCAGAACCTGGTAGAAATTCTCTCTCTCCGCCCCCCTCTCTCTGCCTCTCCTCTGCTTGTGCTCTCACTCACTCTCAAATAAATAAATAAATAAATAAATAAATAAATAAATACTAAAAAAAAGGTTCTATAGGACTGCTCTGCCTTTGGATATTAAGGAAACCTGTGTTTACTAAACATATTACTGTAATAATCATTGACCTTACTACATTTTATCATAACTCTCTGTTGATGTGTCTGTTGTCTTCCTATAGAATGTTAACTCATGCTGTTAGAAGTAGGATAGAAAAAGGTCAACAGGCAGATAGTAAAATACACAAGAGACATGACCAGAAGGGTCATAGAAAATAATGCAAATGACTCTCAAATATATGAAAAGGTGTTCAATCTTGATAATAATGAGAGAAATATAAATTACTATGTTACCGTTACTTATCTGTCATAAATCCAAAAGTCTGACAAAGTACTCTGTGTGTGAGGCTATATGGAATAGGCATTCTCACACATTGCTGTTGGAATACAAATGGGCACAATCATTACGGGGGGACATTTGACAATATCAAACAAATTTATATATGCTTTTATCCCTTAGTCATACTTCTAAGAATATATCCCAAAGGTGTTCTGCAAAATATATGAGAAGATGTATGTAGAGAGCTATACTCTGTAGCACTTTTTATAACAACAAAATATTGGAAACAGCCCATATAACAATAGAAGACTGGTTGGATAAATTATGGTAAATATATACAATAGAGTATTTTGAGGCTGTCCAAAAATGAGAAATATCTTTATATAATTCCATAAAGTAATTGCCAGATGTGTTCAGTGACAAAAGCAAGGTGGAAAACGTGTTCAGTTGACTACCGTTTTTCTGAGAAAGGGGAGGACAGTATATATTTACTTATAGTTTTTAAAATTTTTCCCAGGGCACCTGGGAGGCTCAGTTGGTTAAGTGCCCAACTCAATTTCGGCTCAGGTCATGATCTCATGATTCATGAGATTGAGCCACATGTGCTGAGGCTCTGTGCTGACAGCAAGAAGCCTGCTTGGGATTCTCTCTCTCCCTCTCTCCCTGCCCTTCCCCACCTCTTGCTAGCATGCACAAGTTCTCTCTCTCAAAACAAACAAACAAACAAACAAACAAACAAACTTTTTCTGTAAGGAAAACGAAATAACGGGATGGAGATGACAAGAATAAAAGCTAGACATTTGTAAATATTTCTTATTTTAAGGATTTCACTTTGGAACCAGGAAAACATCTTACTTAATTGTAAAATACTTTTAAAAAAAACCCTAACATGAAACAAAACAAATGAACCTAAGTATGTATTGAGTTGGTGAAATAATTTCACAGAAAACCAATTTTCCTCCTCTATTTTCCCTTCCCTCCAGCCCTTTGCCATCAGAATTGGGAACCCTGAGCCCAGGACAGATGTGAAGTTTGTAATAGCTTCTTTTGTTTTTGTTTTTTTTAATGTGTATTTCCTTATTTTGAGAGAAAGTGAGCCTGGGAGGGGCAGGGTGGGGGGGGGAGAGAGAATCTCAAGCAGGCTTCATGCTGTCAGCACAGAGCCTGGCTCGGGGCTTGATGTCATGAACTGTGAAATCATGACCTAAGCAGAAATCAAGGGTCAGACACTTGACCGACTGAGCCACCCAGGTGCCCCCATTTGTAACAGTTTCTAAGATGAAGGGGAAGACTGTATTTCCCTTCATGGGTTAATGGGAGGTCATCAGCCTAAAGCCAAGAACTCCTTTATTTTCTGCTCATTTTACTAAGGAATTACTTTTCCTCATCTAGCTTCTTCCTTCCTTTCTCTTCCCAGCACCACAAAACCCACGAGCCCAAGGAGCAGGTTCCTATCTTCCACTAGTAGGTTTCCAATACAGACAGCTTGGAAAATGATAGGTCCAAAGACACAGATAGGGAATTTTCTGAGAGAAGCTTTCAGCTAGAGATAGAGAGCCCTGGCTGCAATAACCAGAACTAGGCAACTTAAGAAAAAGTAGAAAACTTCTGAAACTGCAGAAGGCCACTATAGAGGGCACAAAGATGCAGCGCAGGTCAGGATCAAAAAAATGACACCAAAGAAGATCAGTAGCAAAACAAACACCAACTCTTGTTGACTACACAAGGGAAACAGGATCATTTTCTGTTTAGAAGGGTTGAGCGGTTACAATGAGGGGCATTCCTGTATAACATATACGTACACCTATGCTGTCTGGTCCTCACACATCAGGTTCTCTGGAAGTTGGCGGGGGGGTGGGGCAAGATGGTTCTTTGGGACCTATACCTGTGGACAGAAGGAGATAGAAACATGATTGGGCAGAGGGTGAAGTTGAACTGTGATGAGGGCTCAACAAATTTTAGTCCATCACGTAAAAAAAATTGTTTTGGGGCAGACAGCAGTGATTGGCTATCATACTCCCACCTCACTTAGTCACCTGACACAGGCTGCCCAGGAAAGGGCTCAACTCCCAACAGAAGGGGCAGTTGTCTGAAGCTAAAGCAAACCCTGAAGGAGCTGTCAGCTGGAGACTGTCTGCTGACAGCATTTCCTGCAACTAGAAAACAAGCCCTTCCTTGAAGGGGAATCTGGGTGGCACATCTCTCTGCCTACCATGCTACCAAACCTCTTCATAGTTCATAGAGACTCTTTGTACTTTTTAAAAAATTTTTTAAGTTTATTTATTCATTTGGAGAGAGAAAGAGCACAAGCAGGTAAGGGGCAGAGAGAAGGAGAGACAGAATCCCAAGCAGGCTCTATGCCATCAGTGCAGAACCCGACGTGGGGCTTGAACTCACAAACTGTGAGATCATAACCTAAGCCAAGATCAAGAGTCAGACACTTAACCAACCGCACCACCCAAGTGCTCCAAGACTCTTTACATTTTAATTTTTTTCGAAGACAAACAAAAGGTACTACATTTAGTAAAGAACCTCATATATTTAGTGTTGAATTTGAAATTACCATTAGAATTTCTATTCCACAGATTATCAGGTTGATGGTCAACATTATATTTCTGGGCAGGCTGAAATTAGCTGTTCATTCACTTATTCACCCCACAAACGTTTATTAAGTATCAGTTGCATCGAAGTGTCTGGAAATTGAAAGATGAATAAAGATGCTTTTCCCATGAACTCTTGGGAATTAGATTCTAGTAGGGTGGCAGATCATTAAATAGACAGGACAAATGGTAAGAGTTTAAAAGACAGGTATAAGCAATACGCTATAGAAGTTTAAGGGTCATGAAGGAGAAAATACTCAGCTATGTCTGCAGGCATCCTCCTGGGAGAGGACAGGTGGCTTCTGGCTCTCAGATGACAAGAAATATTTGCATAGGAACGTTATAGGAAGAATGAATTGTATGTGTAAAGACTCATAAGAATGAAAGAGCATCACATGTTATGGGAACCGTAAATACACTGATATGACCAAGGCACATATTGTAAGTATCGGAATTGGGGCTGGGAAGATACATAGACATAGATACAGATATCATTGTTCATTCATTAATATAATTTTATATTGTAATTTATCTGGCCAGTGTTTCTGAAATACATTTGATCATGATTTGTGGTTTTTGCCTATTGTTTTGTTTGCAATAACACCCCTCTGCAGGACATTCTTTGGGAAATATTGAATGAGGTCTTGATTGAGCCTGCCAGGTTATCTGTGACATAAGTCTATTCTAGATCTAGTACCTGAACAGGTCTGTTCTGACTTGATACTGACAGATTTAAAAAATATATTATTAGCTACAGTTTCTAGGAATGTTATGATGGTATCCATCTCTCCTTGGATACTGGAATATAGAACTTTGTTAGAAGGAACACCATATCTCCCTGTTGTAAAGAGTCCTTAACAACCACCCAGTTCGTGGCAGAGACAGGGAGAACAGAGACTGCAGTCTTTGACTCTTTCTGGGGCTAAAACCTGAGCCATGGCATCTGTATCATTTCGAGAGCCAGTATCTTCCACAGTGGGAAAACGGATGATTGTTACAGGTAGAGTTTTTGTGTATGCTTTCACAAGGAAATTCACAAGAAATTTCACAAGGGATAAATTCTTTATCCCTCACCTCTATGATGCTCAGATATGATACTCACGTAATGGATGGAAGAATGAAATAATCACATACGTTTATTTTATACAATGCTGCTACTCTTACGCACACAGTGTGGGCATCAACACCATGCAGTCATCAACAGATCGGCGACATCCCAGTTTTCACTATACCTAAGCTAACTTTCACAAAGGAACATTTTTATATCACAAAGTTTATGTTTTTTTAATGGGAACTACTTTGATGTTAACAAAAAGTATACGTTTGATCAAATTTTAATTATTACTGATTTAACCTTTTTGTGTTTTTAGAAGTTTGACATATTTGGTTAATAAGTATTTTGGCAAAATGCACATTAAACCCCAGAACAATTGTTGGCTTGCATTTTCCTTCAACTTGCTTTAAATGATTTGAATGGTGTTTCTGTGTGGAATTACAATAACATGTAATTAAATAGAATACTATATGACTAATTGTGATAAGTCTGCAAGAAATAAACTAAATTTTATCTTATTTCCTTCATAATTTGAAGTCATGAGCATATTTTATAAGCTTCTCCCCTTGCCTATCTATGAAGTTCCACTTGAATCATGGGAAAGCTGGCCCCACCTATTTGCTATCCATGTACGATTCCAGTATACATGTATACAAGTATCAGCACTGGAAACCTGTACCCCATGAGAACAAACTTTGTCAACTAGAGTACAATGCCTCCTTGCAGTACCTCTTGCCTTTAGACTTAAAGACTCTAGTCATTTCCAAAGTTACTTAGGTGAACATCTTTCCCCCCCATCCCCTTCAGTTAGACTCTCTTGTCACAGTCTGAATTCCTTCCTGGAACCCCCCTACTTCTTAAATTATTTTTTAAAAAATTTGTATGCATCAAAATTTGCTCTTTGTGCTGTAAAGTCTATTGACAAATTCATAAGGCCATGTACCCACCATCAGAGTACCATACAGAATAGTTTGACCCCTCTAACAATCACTTGAACTTCACCTATTCATTTCTTCATTTGCTCTCCCCGAGCTCCTAGCAACCATTGATCTTCTCACTGTGTCTATAGTTTTGCCTTTTCCTGAATGTCACAGAGCTGGAATCATAGGCATCTAGCCTTGTCAGATTGGCTTCTTTCACTTGCCAATATGCATTAAGCTTCCTTCATGACTTTTCATGGCTTGATGGTTCATTTCTTTTTAGAAATATTCCATCATATGGGCATCTCATCATTTATCTATTCATCTATTGAAGGACACCTCGGTTGCTTTCAGTTTTTAGCAACTCTGAAAAAAAGTCTCTACAAACATTTGTGTGCTGGCCCAAGTGTGGATATGTTTTCAAATCAGTCTGGTAAATACCTAGGAATATGATTGCTGAGTCGAATAAGTCTGTGGGTAGCTTTGTAAGAAACTGCCAAACTGTCTTCCCAGGCAGCTGTGTCGTTTGCATTTCTACCAGCAATGGGTGAGCATGCCTGTTGCTGTGGCATCCTTGCTAGCATTTGGTTTTGTTTATTTGTTTTGTTTTGTTTTTTACTTTAAGCCATTCTAATAGGTATGTAGTTACATCTCACTGCTGTTTTCATTCAAAATTCCTTAATGACTAATGTTTATGGACTTGTTTGCCATCTGTATATCTTCCTTGGTGAGATGTCTGTTCATGTTGGCCTATTTTGTAATTGGGTGTTTTGTTTTCTTATCGTTGAGTTTTAAAGTTCTGTATATATTTTGGATACAAGTCCTCTATCAGGTAAGTGTTTTGCAAATGTGCAAATGTCTTCTTCCCAATCTGTGACTTGTCTTTTCATTTTCTTAGCACAGTCTTTTTCATATAGAGGAATTTTTGGGGTTTTTTAAATGTTTATTTTTGAGAGAGAAAGAGAGACAGAGTGTGAATGGGGAAGGTGCAGAGAGAGAGGGAGACACAGAATTCGAAGCAGGCTTCAGGCTCTGAGCTGTCAGCACAGAGCTCGACGTGGGGCTTGAACTCATGAACCACAAGATCATGACCTGAGCTGAAGTCAGACACTAAACTGACTAAGCCACCCAGGCGCCCCCTCATGGATTACACTTCTGATGTTGTATCTAAAAACTCTTCACCAAACCCAAGATCACCTAGATTTTTCTTCTTTTTTTTTTTTCTAAAAATGTTATCCTTACGTGTTTTCAGTTAGATCAATGATTTGTTTTGAGGTGATTTTTCTGTTTCTTAAACTTTTCATTGAACATCAGCCAATAAATTTCCTCTTTTCCTTAAGCCAGTTTAGGTTAGGTTTTCTGTCACTTGCAACTGTTTTTCTTCACTGATAACTTAAAATTTCTTCTAATTTATGTCAGTGTATACTTAGTGTCATGTATTTACATAGTTCCAAGTTGTCATCTTCAAGAGATTTCAGTATATTGATATAGAATAATTAACTTCACATTTTCCTGTATTTTATATTTAATTTCCAGATTTTCACTGTTATAATAAAGCTGCATGAATACTTTTGCATAGATTATTTTTCTCTTTCTGTTATTATCTTGTGGTATATTTACAAAGAATGGAATTAGCAGGTGAGAGATAAAGGAAGACTCCATTATTCTACAAGATGATTCAGTGTGTATTTACTTAGTGTACTTTGACTGGTTACCTAATTTGACCACTCCATCAACTTTTATATTTCTATCAAATTTTAATATTTGCCTTTCAAAATATATTTTTGAAACTAATTTTTTTTAAGTTTACATATTTAGAGGGAGAGAGACCACACGCACAAGCAAGGGAGGGGCAGAGAGAGAGGGAGAGAGAGCATCCCAAGCAGGCTTCAGTGTGCTGACAGCACAGAGCCAGACATGGGGTTCCATCTCACAATCCATAAGATCATGACCTGAGCCGAAACTGAGAGTCAGGCACTGAACTGACTGAGCCATCCAGGTGCCCCAAAACTAAATTTTTAGCGTAATGCTCTGAAATTAAATTTAACAAATGTAAACTGAATCCCTATTCAATCTTAAAAACTTGTCCAGGAGGGGTGCCTGGCTGGCTTAGTCAGAAAAAGAAGCATTTGGAACTCTTGATCTAAGGGTCATGAGTTTGAGCCCCATGTTGGGCCCAGAGATTACTAAAAAAAAATTAACAAATAAAATAAATAATTTGGGGCTCCTGGCTGGTTTGGTTTGTGGAGGTTGTGACTCTTGATCTTGGGGTTGTGAGTTCTAGCCCCATGTGGGGTGTGGAGATTGCTTAAAAATAAAATCTTAAAAAAAAAATAAGTAAATAAAAATAAAAACTTGCCCAGGAACTTTGGAGTTTACAAAAATGAACATGAATAAGATGTTCCTTTTCTTCTAGAAGCTTATAATCTGTTACTATGTTTAAAATATTACAGGTTATGCTGTTATCCTATTTGTATAATGTAAATACCCATCATAGCATAGTGTGGTATTAAAAGGAAACACAAATCTAATTCCAAAGCCTTAAGGAATAATGTAAAAGATGTAGAAAAGTAGGAAAATTATATTACACTGCACCCCACAAACTAAACCATACATTTTGTTTTGTTTTTCTTGTTCATTTCTTTTCTTTTTAAATATCATAATTAGCATAAATTACCTCCTACATTATAGGTGGATTTAGAATGTATTTAGTTTGCATTTAATAAAGGGATAGAGAATCTCTTTGAAAAAAGTGTCAGTGAGTTCAACTTTTAAACTTTAAAAAAAGGTTGACATGTAACTGTTAAAAACAAAACAGGCTCAAAATGGAGTTACTCATGCTAAGCCTCACCTTACCAAACTGAGACTTGGCTCAAACAGCATAGGCTCTCTCAGAAATGGGTCTTACTTACACCAGCCTATGAGGCTAGCCTCATCAGCACTAGTTAGATAATCTGCCTGATAGATGCCTGCAATCCCCTAAGGGAAAGTAACCCTGTAATAACCAATCCGCTTTTTGCCTAGTATAATTTCCTTGTTCTTGCTTCGTGCCTATAAAGGTCTTCTTGTTTTGCACAGCTCCTGGAGCTCCTTTCCATCTGCTAGACTGGTTCCAGACAATTCATGAATCACTGAGCAAAGCCAATAAGATCTTTAACATTTGCTCCATTGAATTTTGTTTTGGAGTAACACATACTCCAGAAAGTACACTAATCCAGTATTCAGCTTGATAACATTTTATGAAGTGAACACTGTGCCTATGTATTTACTTCTTACATCAAGATAGCCAACATTTTCATCACCCTAAAAAGTTGCTTAATGATCTTTCCCAGTCAATCCCCCCAAAGTCAAATAATGTTCTGCCTTCAATAATCCATATGTTTTTGATAACTGTGAGTTTAATCTGATAGGGCAAATTAATTACTTATACTTTTAAGACATTTTGTTTGTGGGCTTATTCTACCATAAAGGATTCACTAGCAGGGGTGCCTGGGTGGCTCAGTCAGTTGAATGTCCGATTCAGCTCGGGTCATGATTCACGGTTCGTGAGTTCGAGCCCCGCATCGGGCTCTGTGCTGACAGCTCAGAGCCTGGAGCCTGCTTCCGATTCTGTGTCTCCCTCTTTCTCTGTCCCTCTCCCCCCATGCTCTGTCTCTTTCTCTCAAAAATAAATAAACATTTAAAAAAATGTTTAAAAAAAAGGATTCATTAGCAATTTGTTAAGTTCTAAGACATAGTGAGGAGATTTGTAAAGGTGTGATTTTTGCATTACAGAGATCTTATATGAAAACTAATATCACAAAGAAAATTATGAAGAGATTTTAAAAATATTTTAGAGCATGGTTATATATCTTTAAAACATCTGTTTACAAAATAACAGGTTGCCCGGTTCTAGGTCCTATGAGGTTTTAAAATTTAATTACATTTATTTAAAAATACATTCTTTAAATTGAAGACAACACAAACAAATGGAAAGATAATCCATGCTTGTGGACTGGAAGAACAAATATTGGTAAACTGTCCATATCCAAAGGAAGCTATAGATTTGATACAATCTCTACCAAAATACCAACAGCATTTTTTCATAGAACTAGAACAAATAATCTTAAAATGTGTATGGACACAAAAGACACTGAATAGCCAAAGCAATCTTGAAAATGAAGAACAAAACTGGATGTATCAAAATCCTAGATTTCAAGGTATACTACAAAGCTGTAGCAATCAAAACAGTATGGTACTGGCACAAAAATAGACACATAGATGAATGGAACAGAATAGAGAGCCCAGAACTAAACCCGTGATTATATAGTCAAATCATCTTTGATAAAGGAGGCAATAATGGGCAATGGTAAAAGGACAGTCTCTTCAACAAATGGTGTTGGGAAAATTGGATAGGTCCATGCAAAATAAGAAAACTGGGCCACTTTCTTATACCATACACAAAATGTATTAAGGACATGAAGCCATAAAAATCATAGAAGAGACACAGGCAATAATCTTTCTGACATCAGACATAGCAACATTTTTCTAGCTATGTTTCCTGAGGCGAAAGAAACAAAAGCAAAAATAAACTGTTGGAACTATATCAAAGTAAAAAACTTCTGCACAGTCAAAGGAAACAATCAACAAAACTAAAAGAAAACCTACTGAGGGTGCCTGGGTGGCTCAGTCATTAAGCATCTGACTTCAAGTCAGGTCATGATCTCATGGTTCATGGGTTCATGAGTTTGAGTCCCACATCAGATGAACATGAGCCCCACTTCAGGTAAAACACAAGCCCTGCTTCAGGTGAGCCCTGCTTCTCCCTCTTTCTCTTTCTCACTCCCCCTCATAGGAATCTCTCTCTTTGCCCCTTGCTCACTTGCACCCTCAGTCCTTCTCTCAAAAGAAGAAGAAGAAGAAGAAGAAGAAGAAGAAGAAGAAGAAGAAAAGAAAAGTGTACTGAATCAGAGAAGATATTTGCAAATGACATATCCAAAAAAAGGTTAATATCCAAAATACATAAAGAACATATACAACTCAACACCAAACTCATGATCATGATCATGATCATGATCATGATCATCATCTTCATCATTATTTATTTAAAAGTGGGCAGAAGACATGAACAGACATTTCTCCAAAGAAGACATACAGATGGCCAACAGACACATGAAAAGATGCTCAACATCACTCATGTTGAAATGCAAATCAAAAGTACAAAGAGCTATCATGTCATATCTTTCAGAATGGCTAAAATCACAAGAAACATAAGAAACAAGAAGTGTTGGTAAGGATGTGGAGAAAAAGGAACGCTTGTGCACTGTTGGTGGGAATGCAAACTAGTGCAGCCATTGTGGAAAATAGTATGGGGGTTCCTCAAAAATTTTAAATGGAACTACCCTATGATCCAGTCATCACAATACAATTTGCTCAAAGAATATGAAAACACTAGTTTAAAATGACATATGTGCCCCTATGTTTATTGCAGTATTATTTACAATAGCCAAATTATGGAAGCAGCCCAATGTCCATCAATAAATGAATGGATAAAGAAGATGTGGTACACACACACACACACACACACACACACACACACACACACACTCACACAGAGCAATATTACAGAGCCATAAAAAAGAATGAAATCTTGCCATTTGCAACATCATAGATGGATCGAGAGAGTATATAATGCTAAGTAAAATAAGTCAGTCAGAGGGGCGCCTGGGTGGCTCAGATCATGATCTCGCGGTCCATGAGTTCAAGCCCCGTGTAGGGCTCTGTGCTGACAGCTCAGAGCCTGGAGCCTGTTTCAGATTCTGTGTCTCCCTCTCTCTGACCCTCCCCTGTTCATGCTCTGTCTCTCCCTGTCTCAAAAATAAATAAAACGTTAAAAAAAATAAGTCAGTCAGAGAAAAATAAATATCATATGATTTCACTCATATGTGGAATTTAAGAAATAAAGCAAACAGGAGACAAAGCAAGAATTTCCCCTTTCTTTCTTTCTTTCTTTCTTTCTTTCTTTCTTTCTTTCTTTCTTTCTTTCTTTTTAATTTTATTCTTTAAATTTATATCCAAATCAGTTAGCATATAGTGCAACAGTGATTTCAGGAGTAGATTCCTTAATGCTCCTTACCCATTTAGCCCATCCCCCCCTCCCATATGCCCTCCAGTAACCAAGAAACAGATACTTAACTATGGAGAACAAACAGATGGTTACCAGAGGGGAGGTGGGTGGGGGATGGGTGAAATAGGTGATGGGGATTATGAGTTCATTTATCACAATGAGCACTGAGTAATGTATAGAATTGTTGAATCACTATATCGTGCACCTGAAATAATATAACACTGTGTGTTAACTATACCGGAATTAAAATTCAAAAAAAAGAAAAGAAAAGAAATACATTCTTTCATTCAAACTTTTTCATGAATTCCCACTTGGTCCAAATTAAAGAGATAGATGGAATAATTAATATGGGTTATTAAATTAAAAAGGCAGCATAAAAATGATCTAATTTAACCTATCATTTTTCAGATGGAAATACTGAGGTTCAGAGAGCTAAGTGAGTTGCTTAAGGTCACACAGCCTTGATCAGAAGAATAGAAGTGTTCACTTGCCCCCTATTTATATGGCATATTTATGTGCATTATATCCAGATTACTGACTGAATAAAAAATTGATGTATTTAGTCAGATATCATATACCTACTACAAAATCTGCTCCTGTAAATCAGAAATATTGTAGAATCCTACCATCTAAAGGAATGATCACAGCATGGGAGTTCTGTTAGAAATATATTAGAATTGGAAATACTCTCAAGGAAATGGCCAAAACCCAATATGATGAATGAAACTATAAGTGGTAGAAGTACATAAATGTGTATGTAATTTTGAAAAGCACTGCTCCATTAGCCTGGGTTTCAGACCCATTTATTCATCTCATTTTTTGCCCTGGGAAACTGTCACACTAATAGTTATGTCTCAAATTCAATTACTTTAAAAATAGAAAATGACTCTTCACACAGAACTGCCACCGGTTTCCTACTTGAAGAGAGAATAAAATTGTCCTACAGCAAATTCACCTGATGCCTTATCACTATAATTCATGAAGCAAATATTTTACATTTTTGAAAACTAATTCATGACAAAAGCTTATACATTTTAATGGTACTGACACATTCGGTTGGCTAATCTGCGTTTTATTCTGTAGACACAATATATGATTTGCCTGAATCAAAATTTATCTCTAAGGGACAGCAGTTCCAAATCAATCCTAACTTGCTGGTCATCTAAATCATCACTGATGTAATTTGTGAGAAAACAAAAACAAAAATAAAAACAAAGAAATCCAAAACATCAGTTACTGCTTTCACTTTGAAAAGCAGGACAAGCTTTGTCTCATATTCTGTTTTTTGTTTGTTTGTTTGTTTGTTTGTTATTTTGGGTTGTTTTGAAGAACAATAAACACTTTTATTATATGAACCCAAATGGGAAGGAGTAGGATTTATTTGCCTTTCTAGGCTTTCATTTAATTTTCCAAAGTTGATCCTTTGTAGGTTACATTAATATCATTAAAAAAAATTTTTTTTTAATGTTTATTTATTTTTGAGAGAGAGAGACAGAGACAGAGTGTGAGGAGGGGAGGGGCAGAGAGAGAGGGAGACACAGAATCTGAAGCAGGCTCCAGGCTCGTAGTTGTCAGCACAGAGCCTGATGTGGGGCTTGAAATCATGGGCCGTGAGATCATGACCTGAGCCAAAGTTGGACACTTAACTGACTGAGCTACCCAGGTGCCCCATAATATCATTTCTTTAAATCAGGGACGAATGCTCAGGATGAAGCAAGAAAATTTTTTTGTTGTTGGGTCAGGGTTTGAAAAAATGGATGTTTCTGTTAAAGCTTAGCTGATTGTTCACTGTAAGCTGGGCACCATGCTACCTACTAGGAAATGGATACACATGAACCTCTTGCTTCAAGAGGCAAAGACTAGCAAACTGAGACTTCATCGTGGCTTTTTTTCTTAACCTAACTTTAAGGATAATTGTACCTATTTTCAAAGGCTTGTTAGGATGATTTAGTGGAATGAAAGTGGCCTTTATATAACATGAATTCAATTAACTTTTTAAACTTTTTTTTCTTAAGAAGCTATTAAAAAAAAAGCTATCTTTTTCTTGAGAAGATGAGTAGAGGAGGGAGGGACTGGGGAGAGGACACAAGAATCCCTCTAAAATCTCATTTTGTCTTAAGAAGCCAGCCAAGTACACTCTATTTCCCAAAGTCTGAAGCCATAAGCAGGTTTGTAATGGGTATAAAGAGAAATAATTTAAGATTATCTAAGTCGGTGGTTTTAAAACAATACATATGAATCACCTGGAGAGTCTTGTGAAAATGCAAAGTTCTGGGCTGGGCATTTCTACCCAGCTCTCAGGTGAGGCCCATGCTGCTGGGCCAGGGACCACACTGAGTAACATGGATCTAAAATTTCTGGCTCTACCACTTACTTACTGTTGTACTCTGGACCATGTATTTACCACTCTGTGCCTCAGTTATACCATCTGTAAGAGGGCAATAATAATACCTACTTTGTGGGGTTGCTGAGAGTTTTAAGTGAGTTAATGCACATCGAGAACTTAGAACAGTGCCTAGCATGTGGTAAGCTCCTATATGTGTTACGATTGTCCACAGATACAGATCACTAGCAATGTAACAAAACTGCTTGCTACTGTGCCCAGAAGATGAAGTTATTTATGACACTAATAATTAGAGCTCTCACAAAATATATTTTTTAACCTGCTGACTGTTTGCCTTTTGGATTTTCTTATAGATCTGGTCTAAATCATACTAAAGGAGACAAGTGCCATTAAAAAGATGTTATGGTGGGGGCGCCTGGGTGGCTCAGTCGGTTAAGCATCCAACTTCAGCTCAGGTCATGATCTCGTGGTTTGTGAGGTCGGGCTCTGTGCTGACAGCTCAGAGCCTGGAGCCTGTTTCAGATTCTGTCTCCCTCTCTCTCTGCCCCTCCCCCCTTCACGCTCTGTCTGTCAATAACAAATGTTAAAAAAAAAATTATATACATATATAAAAAAAAAGATGTGGTGGTGGAATGGCAAATTTTGGAGTACTACATAGAAACCTCATTATTTTATGTAATCTTGGTTGGTGAAAACTATATGTCATTCTATACAGTCAGAAAGGGTAGAAAGATCTCCTTAGGGTGCACTGGGTGGATCTTCTTTTCCTACAGGCAACCCGCTTTGACTGTGTAGCTGGAGTCCACTTCTCTTTCCTTCCTCCCTCTCCTGCAAGAGGAGGGGTAATGCATGCTGAAATCCGGCAAGGAAGCACTTTACCCTGACACCTGCTGTGTACAATCCTAGTCCATTTCATTCACAGCAAGTGATAAAGGATAAAGTGCCTCACTGTCTTGCTAACCCCAGTTGCCAGCAATTATCTCCGAAAAGGTAGGACCTTTCCAAGCGCCAATTAAAAGGCGCCTTTGACCACAGACATCATCTTTTAGAAAAATACACTCTAGGGGAAACTCTGAGGCAGATAGAAGATGATCCATGCCTTTAAGAATAACAGTACTGAAAGAGACCTTAAATCATTTATTTGGCCAAATCATTTATTTGGGGCAGCCACTTTCTAAAATAAAAGAAATAATTTCTGAAAAACTACACAATTGCAGGAGGGATAGAATTGAAGGAGAGGGTCCAAGGTCAGGGATGGAGACTCAATTCCCTGGCACTTGAATTTCTCACATCTCAACTAGACACAATTGAGTACATAAAATTTTGAGCAAGTGACTCCAACATAAGGAAGTTTCAAGGACAACTTCTGCCAAAATGGGTTTTCCTGTAGTCTGTTCATCAAAAGGGATCACAAGCAATCATTTAAGGGGAAGAAATGAGCAGACTGATTGCTCCTGTTCTGTATTAAGTGTTGAACTAGTCAGACATTACGAGGAGTCCTACTACTTCATTTCCAAGCAGAGTGTGATCAGGACTGAGTGTCTCTGTCTGTAGAGGACCTGGGACAGCCTCAGGAAATCTTCTGGTGCAGGAAAGGGAGACCCAATTTACTTCTAAGCCTCATTCTTGACAGTCAAATGAATTGCCTTGGGAGTGGAGGTTGGGGGACCTGAGGGCAGAGCTAGGAACCCCAAGTAGCCAGAACATCTAGTGTAGTCCCTCCCAAGTGTACTAAACAATGATCAAAACTTACACATGCAAAATTAGGAGAGGGAGGTGGCTACTGAAGGAAAAAGAGACACAGTGTGTCATGAAAAGTGAGTCAAATACAGTTTCTGGGTTCTTTGTCGTATTCTACCACCAGTAATACTAAGGTATCCCTGAGGGGACTCTGAGCTAACCACAATCCCAAATCTAGGGCACTGATTCTCAAAATGTAATATGCCTAAGAACCACTTATGGAGACTTTTAAGAATGCAGAATACCCAAACTTCTGAGATTTTCTGGGGCTCTGCATGTTAAACAAACACACCAAGAGTCCATGATAAAGGTGGTCCATGTGACTGGGAAACGCAGTAGACTCTAGGGTGATAGGCCTGTTACGTGTTCTGCTCCTGGAAGCTTGCATATGCTCCAATTCTATTCCTCCGTAAGGTCTAACTTGCCCTTAGTCAGAAGAAGATCAGAAGCTGGCTGATCTTGGCTCACTACCATTGATTTTTACAAGTAATTTAAAAGCCCACAATTAACAAAATAAAAGGATGGGAACATTTGTATAATTTGAATCAGTGTGCCTCATATCATTCTGTAAATGATTACATAAGAACAAAATATGCTTTCCAGC
This sequence comes from Acinonyx jubatus, assembly GCF_027475565.1. Classification (NCBI taxonomy): domain Eukaryota; kingdom Metazoa; phylum Chordata; class Mammalia; order Carnivora; family Felidae; genus Acinonyx; species Acinonyx jubatus. Next base: position 67,303,890 of record NC_069382.1, read on the forward strand.
CCAATGAATTATGGCACAGATGACAGGGTAATCAAGAATCTAAGTATTCAAAACTTACGTAAACAAAGCTATCTAAAGTTAAGGGAAGATTAGTGAATAAAGGCTGATAGCAACTGGGTTACATAAATTCTTTGTTCATAGCAAGGAAATAATACCTCCCACATCTCCTTATTTTAGAGATTTCCAGACTCTTTCGAACTTCAGTCTACAAGCTAACCAGCTATCGCCACCCTCTTGGCACACAATAGAAACAGAACAAAGTAGACATGCTAGTCGTGTGGGCTAAATAAAGAAGATTTAAAACAACAACAACAACAACAACAACAACAACATATGATTCTACAGTCCTAGGAACGGATGTGGTAAATTCTACAGTCCTAGGAACGGATGTGGTAAATCTCATTCATTTCCTTTTCTGAGGACTGTGCAGCCACTTAGAATATAGGACCCAGTGCTAACCCACACTCCCCTCCTCCATCACTGCCCCTCACAGTGTGTGCGTGTGCCCATGTGCACACACTGGCTCACACGTGCACCCTTGGACATGTGAAAGTGCCCTGCAGAATGTTGGCTCCTCTTGTCTGCAGGGATTAAACAAAACAAAACAAAACAACAACAACAACAAAAACCTATCAATTCTAGGCCTCAGGAATACTTTTTTTCCTCAAACCAGGTGTCTTAGACTCCCTTGAAATGGGCCCCCCAAATAAATGATTGCTTATCATTGACCTTGGCATATAATCACCCAGAAAATAAAGATTGAAATGAGCTTGCAATAAATCTCCAATACTGTGATAATTCTACCTCTGCTTCTGAGGGAGGGGAGGTGCTATGGAAATACTGCCTGTATGTATGGATTGTTGTAAGGACTATAAAGTAGGAAGTTATTTACATTAGTCCCTATATTGGTCAACAACCTCATTAATCATTGTTTCATAAATAATTTCCCATTGCTACTCACCCAGAACACTCTGAGGCACAAATAGCAGCATGGAGAAGCAGCTCATTCACAAATTGAAAGCCTCAGCCTTCATGAATTTGGGTTTGAGGATTACAGTCTTTCGGGTCCACAGCATCTTGAAATGGCTTTCTCCAATTGGCAGTCACAATTTTAATGGCTTGAAAGATTATCTTGGAAAATTGTGATACTTATTTGCAACATCCAGATTTGATTTGATTTGATTTGATTTGATTTGATTTCTTTAACGTTTATTTATTTTTGAGACAGAGAGAGACAGAGCATGAACAGGGGAGGGGCAGAGAGAGAGGAAGACACAGAATCTGAAACGGGCTCCAGGCTCTGAGCTGTCAGCACAGAGCCCTACGCGGGGCTCGAACTCAGGGACCGTGAGATCATGACCTGAGCCGAAGTCAGACGCTTAACTGACTGAGCCACCCAGGCGCCCCCAGATTTTATTTTAAATAAGACTGTCTCTTGGGGTACCTGGGTGTCTCAGTCGGTTAAGCGTCTGAGGCTCAGACCATGATCTCATGATAGTCAGATGGAGCCTGCCTGAGATTCTCTCTCCCTCTCCCTCTGCACCTCCCCCACTTGCACGAACGCACGCATACACTCGCTCTCTCTTTCTCTCTCTCAAAAAGAAATCAGACTGTCTTAAAAATTATCTCCAAATTTGGATGGGAATTTGTGCAGTCATTTTTGTGTGATGATGTAACAGACAAAAACTGTACAGTAAATGTTTACTTCACCACTGTGAATCACCTAAAATAATGACAGAGTGCCTCAGTTTTGAAGTTGAAAACATACATTTGGAGCTGAGGTCGTGCCCAGAGGAAAATTATGTATTGCACAAAAAGTCAGGACCATTTATTAAAGTAGAGAGTCACAGAAAGTGGGAGAGTGTCATCGCACAGATAAATGGAAAGGAAATGACATCCCACTCTACCTGGCCCAAAGACAGAGCTTCCACGATCAGGGATACTTCAATCTCCTGTCGCCTGCCTTTTCACATCTCAACTAGTCACAATGGAGTAGATAAAATTTTGAGCTAGTGCTCTAATATAAGGCAGCTTCAAAGATAACTTCTGCCATAATGGTGATTCCTGTGGTCTGTTCATCAAAAAGGATCACAAGGATTTGGATCCTCTACTGTCTCCTACCTTCACCAAATTACTGATATGCCTTTCACCTCTGTGTCTACTCCCTCCCCCAATCTCTCCTTATTTTTTTCTCTTCTACAATTACAGAGACAAAGAAGAATGAGGAGCAAAAAAAACTGCGCATAGATAATCACAAACCATAGTTGGTCTTTGTTTACATTTTTTAAAACAGCTACCAAAGGATATTTAGGGAATCTTGATTAGGGCTTTGAAATTCAGCTCCAGTACAGAGTTGGTTTACTGTCTGCCTACCTCCAGCCAGCAAATCCAGCAGGCCAGACGGCTGGTGCCACCTCCTTGTACATTCCCTTTACCTTTTCTCTGGCTTTAGTTGCTCCTGTTGTCCGGATGGAGACCATCTTTTTCCGGCCACATCAGCATTCTATCCTAGGATGACCAATTGTCCTAATTTACCCCCAAGGGAGGGTTTTCCCAGAACACTGAATTTTCAGTGCTAAAACTCTGGCCAACTTCCCCGACTGCGACACATCTACTTCAACTTCAGATAGAACTCATTATTTGAATTCTGCACAATGCAAGTAAGGGAAGTGTTCAACGTCAGGGTACTAAGCAAGAGTTCCCTCATATACAGGCCATTACTAACTTCCTCCCTTGCAATCAGAATAAGATGAGAAGGTTCAGGCTGTTTCACAGATACCACTATGTAGATGTCCAGTGGTGACCACACTACCACTAGATAGTCTAGACAGTCTGTCTGAATTACTCTCCTCAGCTGGTGGTAGTGGATGGACTATCCATGATGGGTATATCATGGTCTTTCTTGTGACACTGCCATTTTGGGCAGCTCCAGGTGGGGAACCAGGACTTCTGGGACTCACCTTTTTTTCTGGTTCCAGCTTCAAAGGATAGGGAGACGACAAAGTCTTTGCACCAGGGGCAGCCCGGAAGAGCACCTTCTCAAAAAATCTGTAGAAGGAAGGGGTGCATGAGCTGATTCACAAATCCTTGAGAAGTATGCAGTCTAGGTTTCTTTTCTTTTCTTTTCTTTTTTTTATCACACTATTCATAGCCCCTAACTTACAGGTTTGACCAACTGTTCTACCCAGAGAGTCATTTTAGATACTGGTTTATCCCTAGACTGGGTCATTAATTATCTCAGCATAAGCAGACAATGCAGAGCAAACACATTGTTGTTCACTCTTTGAGTTCTTTGCCTAGAGTAGATGTGGGTGGAAAGGAGAGGAGTCCTCCACAGTACCTTCTTTCTCTCATCCAAAATTTTTCTAACACTACTTTCTCAATGACTTACATGATTTGTTCACTAATAGAGCACTGCTGAGAGCAACATCCAGGAACAGATTTCAGACCAAGCTTCCACCTGCTCCCTCTGATCTATACTCTATTGGCCCAGCCCCCTCCTCCCTTTAACTCCCTACAGAGCTCTCTAGTGTGGTGGTTAGTTATGTTCATGCTCTTTTGGAGGAGACAGAGATTTGCTTTGTAGCAGAAATGGAAACATAAAGATATTGCAGGTGCATTGTGGGAAGCAATGGCAGGGAACCACACAAGTTCAAAGGGAATGTATTTAAACTCCTCCTTCTTCTAGGGACCCAGCTGCTGCTCACCCAGTGTCTCCTTGTGGGGGTCAGGCTGTTGTAAAAAAATGAGAAATTGAGAGCACAATAGGACTTTCCACTTTAGCCTTTTTAACTGACAAATGGGCATGGCATAGCCAGGCTACAACCACAAGGGGTTACTAAAGACAAGATAGGAAGATACAACTGAGATGACAATCGGGAAAGCCTCCCTAAGAGAGAAGGAAAAGAAATTAAAAGAAAAAAAAAGAATTAATTCCCTCCTCTTTTTTGTTAACTAGAAGATTGGAAACTGGCGGCGGGGGTGGGGGGGGGGTGGAATATAATTTTTAAATTGTTGCATTTTACACAATAATAACATGAAAAAGTACCACCTGATGGAGTAAAGGTAATGTTATTCTCTGATTTGTGAACACTGCAATCAGAACTGGGCTAAAGAGAGTCCTGCTAATTGGCCCATATTTATTGCTTTAATTGTTTCATCTGCTGTAAGAAGTAGCCAGTGTTTGAAGAAAACTATGAGGCTTTTTATATGAACCTATTCATGTCATAATGATCTGATTAATGGAGATCGGCAATGATGTTGGAAATCTGCTTTACATTCCATTTCTTTGACATAGCAGAAAACCTTAACAGATTCCCATCCTCAGATTTCATACGTATTTGACTGTATGCTTACATTTTTTTAAATTACAAATTGTTTCAAATTTGTGTGTTGACTTCATTAATCTATCCACGTCTTGCTCAAAAGCCACATTTTCCATGACTACCTCTCAATGATCATACCTTCTCCGAATTTCTTTTTCAACAAAAGGCAGCATCACCCAACTTTGGCCTAACTGTTCAGTGTGTAAAACTATATTCTTGGCCAGATTATAAGACCATGGAGAGCCAGACCAACCCTTATCATTTTGCCTCCTCCTCATTTATCAACATAACATTGCACATTTAGTAAACACTTAACTTTTTAATGGCTGTAATCATTAATCAGTATAATTGCACACAGTTCCAGGTGTTTATCTTTGGTCAGCATTTTAATATATGTTATTTGCATATATATATAGAAATTACAATGTGCAAAGCATTACAAAGACCTGAATTTCTTTGTTCCAGCTCTCTTCTAATAGGATAGACTGTTTCTCTTTCCTTTGGGTCTAGCAAAACTTGAAAATTTTGAATCACAATATATTTGCAAAGGCATTAAGATAGATACCCAGAAGCCACACTGGAGTTTCTGGCTTTCGCTTTACAAAAGCAACTAAGTGATACTGAAAATTTTCATTTCTAAATGCTTTGCCATACTTGAAAAAAAAAATTCTTAAAATTTTTAAAAAATTTTATTTATTTATTTTTGAGAGAGAGAACATGGGCAGGGAAGGAGCAGAGCGACAGAGAGAGAGAGAGAGAGAGAGAGAGAGAGAGAGAGAGAATCCCAAGCAGGCTCCACACTGTCATCGCAGAACCCGACATTTGTGCTCAAACTCACAAACTGTGAGATCATGACCTGAGCAGAAATTAAGATTCAGGACACTTAGCCAACTATGCCACACAGGTGCCCTTGGAAAAAAATTCTTAATAAATGAAAAACTATTAGCTGTATTTTAAAAGAGGATTTATTCCTGCAACATTGTAATACTATTTCAAAATAGTATTCACACTCAACTTAGACATTCACACCCAGCTGTTTTACATGAGACATTGGATTTTTCCCTTTCTTCAACAAGGGAATCTTTGTATAACACGCATATCTCATATTTATTCATTTCTTCCACAGATATTTATTGCGTGCCAGGACCCAGGCATTCCCTGCATTTAGACATTGGTTGAGGAAGGGAAAAAGAGACCAAAGGCAAAACAAATCTGGGACTTCCCAATTCTGCTAGTTTATACTCAACTAACATTTAACAATATTGTTAAATTATTTACATTCTTGTAGGGCTGGAAGTCCCCAAACTGATTTTCCCGTAATTCAGTAAATATACAAGTTTATTACCATCACTATGATGACAATACATGAAAAAAAAAATAAGTTGTAATTCATACAAAAATTTATGAGATTCTATGGAAAGGTACATGTAGATGATGAAATACCCATCTTATACATTTGAAAAGATAATATAGTAAAAAACATAAAGAATTGAGACTATTTGCTGATAGGCTGATGGCACATCATGGCACCGTAGTAAGTGTGTGTGTGTGTGTGTGTGTGTGTGTGTGTGTGTGTTTAAATGTGTTTCAGGAAGAACAGGTCCACCAAGAGTGAGGGCCACTTGGGGTCACATACTAAATATGAATGGTTTAATCCAAGAATGCTTTTCTCGTTTCTTAAAAAATTATGGTAAAACAAACATATATAAATGGTAGGTTTAAAACTTTGAAACATAAAACGGAAAATACTAAAAAACGTACAATTCTGTACTATTAAGTACATTTACACTGTTGTGCAGCCATCACCATTATCCATCTTTGCAAGTTTTTCATCTTGCAAAATTGAAATTCTATACCCATTAAACACTTAACTCTCCATTTCCCCCCCCCTCCAGTCCCTCGCAGCCACCACTTTACTTTCTGTCTCAATGAATTAGGCTATTTTAATAATCTCATAAGTGGAGTCATACAACACTTGTCTTTTTGTGACCGGTTTATTCCACTTGGTATAACATCCTCAAGGTTATTCCATGTTGTAGCTTGTGTCACAATATCCTTCCTTTTTAAGCCTGAATACTATTACATTGTATGTTATTATGGACTGAATTGTCCCCCCACTCCCACCCCACTCCAGTTGTTGAAGCTCCAGTCCCTAGTGTGACCTCATTTGGAGTCAGTTTCTTTATGGAGGTAAATAAGGTCATAGGGTGGGGCTCTAATCCCCTAGAACTGCCATTCTAAGGGACATCAGAGTGCCTTTTCTATGATTGTTGAGTTCATAGGAGAACACAGAGAGAAGGGAGCCATCTACAAACCAACGGGAGAGGTCTCACCAGAAACTAACCCTAAAGGCACCTTGGTTTTGGTCTTCCACCCTCCAGAACTGTGAGAAAATAAATTTTGTTTAAGCCATTGGTTTGTTAGGTCCGTAGTGTTTTGTTATGACAGCCCCGCAGACTAACATACATGTATATACCACACTTTTTATCCATCCGTCCATCCATCCATCCATGGATGCTTGGGTTGATTTACCTTTTGGCTACTGTGAATAATGTGGCTATGAACATGGGTGTACAAATACCTGTTCCAGTCCCTGCTTTCACTTCTTTCGGGTACATAGCCAGAGGTGGAATTGTTCCGTCATACTGTAATTCTATGTTTAGGTTTTTGAGTGATCATCACATTGTTTTCTCCAGCAGCTACACCATTTTACATCCCCCGCCCCACCTGCGTGCAAGGGTTCCAATTGCCTTATATCTCTCATTTTAAAAACATGTAAATAGGATATTTTAGTTACTGTGAGGAAGCTGTGATTACTCAGTAACTGTAGCCTTGGCACCATTGACCATCCATTTAAATGTGCAAGGTAATTTGCTTTCCTGTAAGCAGTGATGCAACAGTACACAAGGCCGCTTTTGAGGGGGAGATTAAAAATGAACAAAAATATTTAGTGCCGTGGTGTATCAGCATTACTTCAAAAATTATTTCAAGATTCTGTGATGTTAGGTTAGCCAGGGTTATTCATGTTAAAAAAGGAAAAGTCGCCACCCCCTCCTCCTGACTGGTGTCAATGGAACCATATTTTCTAATCGTTCCTCTCTGGGTAGTCTAAAGGTGCCAGATCAGATATCATCTCAGAGACCACCCCTTGAATGGAATTTTGGTGTTTGTGATTTGACGTTATTCGCTTTCACCTCCACATCTTACATAATCGTGTAGCTTATAAATAGAGTTTAGGAATATGTTTCTTCACATAGCTTGTAAACTCTAAGTGTTGATGCTCTGCGCTAAATAGATTTAAAAAATCTTTATCATTATTTTTGATTTTTATAGATTTAAGGAGCCACTGGAGGAATAGTTTTCCATAAACATAAAAGCAATTCAAAGAAAATTACAAAAAAATAAATTCGTAGTAATGTTTTCAGTATAGTATCAATGCTCTCTAAGTACTTCAACTAACACAGGATTATGATTAGAGCTTTTAATTATTTTATATTGTTCTTAAACTGTCACCTTCTGCACACATCGAAGAATGGTGATATATATCAAATTTTTAAAGCATCCTAAGTGCTCCCTGGGAATTATTCACAACGATGGTGGTATTTTCGTTTTTTAAGTTACTTTGGCAGAAAGGCAGACTGAAATACAATTGGCAAATGAGAGTCAATATTGAACTGGTACTTCCCCTGGACAGTGTATTCCAGTTCCAAGTTTTGATGTTTAATAATTGATTGAGGGAGGAGAGTGGGAGGTAGCTCTGTTTTGCTCAACAGTTTTCTCAGGGATTTGAATGGAAAGAGGGCATGCTCTTAGGTTCACAGAAGGCATAAACCTGGGAGACAGAGAAAAAGGAAGAGAGAGAGTAAAATTGGATGCCAATTTGGGTTGTAAAAGATAGTATTTTAGAATTAGGAGCTGACACCAACAGGATTATAATTTAACAGGAATAAATATGAACCTTGCACTTAGGATTAGAAATCAACAATACAAGTCAAGAATAGGTAACACATTGCGTAATTGCTTGGTGTGGAGGTTGTGGCTGACAGTGAATTCAAGATGAGCCCAACTCAAGTTAACTAACTCAAGTGAGCATGGTGGCTGATAAAGCTGACACAATCACAGAGTTCTGTGTTCAACAAGCAAGCAGACTCTGCCCTGATTGGACCACATGGTAGCATTATCTCTGGTTACGAGTGCCACATTTTAAGGAAGATATTAATATACTGAAGAGCATCATGAGGCAGGATGGTGAAGAGTTTAAAAATCACATCACACAAAGAACACCCAAAAGAAGTGGGGAAGCCTGATTTGTAAAAGAAGCTAGTTGTGAGCCTTTCTTATATCTGACAGGCTGCCCAGTGAGAGAGAGATTATTAAATAAGATTCAGAATTTAGATGACTATTACAGGAAGGCAGATTTCAGTTCAATATATGGAAGAATAATTAGAGCTGTCCAAAAATAGAACATGTTCTGTGGCTGGAAATATTTTGGCTGTTGGATGAACACCAGCCTCAGGAGGTAACCTTACCTAGGGTACAAGGTTGTACCTGCTGACCTCTAGAGGCTGCGCCAATCCAAAGCCCCCCAGAACATGCTGGAAACATGTACCTCTCTGCCAAAACTGTGAATGCAATAACTAGGTTTAGGGCTGTATTAATGTGATTTCCAAAACCAACTGGCAACCCAAGTTGATTAATATATCCACTAATGCAACACGACATCTATTTATTTTAGCACAGGAATTTTGCTCATGGTCTCTACCCCCGAAACCACCAGAAATCACAACCAGTAGCACTTAATGACCCATTCTCAGAGCCTTTGAATAGCAGCTGAAACATGGAAATATTTGAAGATGAAATTACCTTTCTACCTTCCCATAAGAGTAGCAGCTTGGTATAAGGATTCCAGGAATATATGAGTTAGCATTTCAGAGGCCATAATTAGATGCTTTTAAGAATCAAAACATCAACATTGTTAGTCATTAGTTAGCACATTAATTAATATATGTTAGAAGCTACTTAGCACTGTTGCTCCTTCAGAAACAATAGCAGTGGGATAAGGTAGTGAGTGGTTCTCAAACTTCAATATGCATGAAAATCACTTGGAAGAATTGTTCAGACACAGGTTGTTAGGCCCCACCTTCAGGGTTTCTGTTTCAGGAGATATGAGGTAGGGCCCGAGATTTTGCATTTTTAATAAGTTCTCAGGCGATGCTATGCTCTTTCCAACACTGTATCCAATGACATCACATTGGTAGTTTTAAATTGGCCATGGTGGGAATATTGGCACGAGAGAAATTGGTAAATGTAAATGCTAAAATCATAACTTTTTCCTCTGAGAGTCAGTTGTTGAAACATTTACCAGTAAACCACTGCTACAGACTCAGAGCAGAAAGAAAATACTGAATGACCAAATGTCTAGTGCAACATTGCCCACATTAACTTCATTCATGGATTTAATGAATGTTTCTTGAGTCCTAGCTATGTAACCACAGCAATATTTTTTCAATTATAATGTGTTGAAAGAATTTAATAATGGAGTTAATGGAGTTAAGAAAATAAAGTATACTATTGAGTTAAAGCGGATAATTAAGTATGCTTTACTATATTATTTGCTGTAAAAAGTCAACATTTGACCCATTTCCTAATTATGTGTTAAAATTATAACATGAAAATGAACATAGACCAGTGATCATTAAATAAAGGTACATATCACTTCTTCTTCATCATTGTCGTCATCATCATCTAACATTTATTGACTGATTAGGATATGGTAGGCAGTGTTCTAAATTCTTTACATGATTTATCTTATGTATTTCTCGCAAAAATTTGTCGCATAGATATTGTTATCCCCATTTTACAGAAAAAAAAATTGAGTCACAGCAGGCATGTTTGTGTATGGACTATCAGTTAGCTGTGCATTAGGTAATCTCACATGTACTGTCCTGAAAACCTCAAGTAACAGCATTTTTAAAAATTTACTGACAACGACATTAGTAAATAATCTGTATATTCTTTAGTATTTTTTAATAGATATTAGGATAAAATACTGCCAGCATCAACACTTTCACAAAAATATACTAAAAGAACACTGACATGCTAGGGAAAACAATGTGAAACATTGACTCAATGGCATTAAATTGTAATTGCCTGACCCTCCTTGTTCTCCTTTCTATGCTTCAGTGAAGCTGACCTATTTATGCTTGACATATTTTTTTAAGTTTATTCATTTATTTTGAGGGTGGGGAGGGGCATATTGAGAGAGAGAGAGAGAGAGAGAGAGAGAGAGAGAGAGAGAGAGAGAATCCCAAGCAGGCTCCACACTGTCAGCACAAAGTCCGACACACGGCTCGATCTCATGAACCGTGAGATCATGACCTGAGCTGAAACCAAGAGTTGGACACTTAACTGACTGAGCCACCCAAGCACCCCAACATAATTTTTATTTGTACCTCATCCTTAGGTTATTATTAGTCTGTGATTTCTCTGACTTAAAAATCTGTCCTTAAAGTTCTCTTGAATCTATTTGATTAGAACTAGTATAGATCCAGGGAATTTCTATTTGTCACCATTTAGTATTGCCTGCAATCATCTTTCATACGCAGTGTTTTATTCAAAGCCATAACATGTCCTAAAGTGAGTGCTATGTGGAGTGAAAACTTAGAAACTCTCAAGATGTCAGCCTGTGCAACATATCCTGTAGGGAGTGTAATCTCACCTTAAAAGGGATCCAACTGTGAGCAATTAGCTATAGAAACCTGGGAGGCAGGTTTCAGGGATGAGTAACAAGTTGAACATTGCATTGCATTGACAGGGTGTGGTCACTTATCCACACATTAAAGCCACTAACTTTTCCCCTGCATAAACATGGTTGCTCAAATTGGTTTCATTTTGGTCTTCTGAATAGACCCTTCTAGACTGCTTCTGTCTGACTCTTCAGTGAGTTATGTGCACAAGGACCTCGCCCTCTCTAACAAACATTGCAACAAGTATTCCTGATCTTAATAACCACATTCATAATTATCCCCCAGCTTAAGTATCATAGAATTTCACAAGTTTACAAACTCGAGACAAGTGCTGTTCGATAGGAATATAATGTACACCATGTAACGCAAAGTTTCCTGGTAGCCACGTTTTATTTTTTTTTAACTTTTTTTTAAATGTTTATTTTTAAGAGGCAGACAGACAGACAGACAGAGCATGAGCTGGGGAGGGACAGAGAGAGAAGGAGACACAGAATCCAAAGCAGGCTTCAGGCTCTGAGCTGTCAGCACAGAGCCCGACGTGGGGCTCGGACTCACCAACTGTGAGATCATGACCTGAGCTGAAGTTGGACGTTTAACCAAGTCACCCAGGCGCCCCCTTAGTAACCACATTTTGAAAATGTAAATAGGTGAGATAGTTTTAGTAATATGTTTTATTTAATCCAATAGATCCAAATTCTTATCATTTCAATATGAAATCCATATTAAAAGGTAATAATGAAATGTTTCACCTTCTTTCTTTTGTACTAAGTCTTGGAAATCTGATATGTGCTTTCAACTTACAGCACATTTCAATTTGAACTAGGAACTTAAGTACTTCCTAGACATTTATGGCCATGGCTAACATACTGGAAAGTTCCAGACCTGTTGAAGATCAGATTAAACTTTTTGTAGAACATCCACATATCCAAATGCCACGCCTGTTGATGGGTTTTTAACTAAATTTCTGGAACGAGGTGTCAATGAAACACTCTTGACCTGCAGCCTCTATACCAGGTCACTGTTATCATTAGGATGAATAACAAATTAGTTATGGTGAAGAATAGCTAGAAGCCTACCATGTGTAAGTGAAAATGAGTAAATTTATGAAAACTGTGATACAGTGCAAGATTAGATGCGGCAATCTAGCTGCCAGAATTTCAGTTATTTATAACAGGCGAGGCTAGGAATATAGGAATTCATAGAGTGGCTCCTTGCTTATTTTTAATTTTTAATGAAGAAAACACAAATATAGTCTCCCATTCCTCTTTGCAATGGACTTAACAGATAATAACTCTTAAGTAGACAGTGGTTCAGTCTGAATACCTTTTCAGTGCCAGACAGTTTCTTCTCTGGTATAAGTTAGAATAGTCTTGCCCCTGTTGGCAATCACAGAGCATTCTAATTTTTGGCTTTTAGGTTCTGGGGAATCTACAGCCTTGGTGCTTTTAGCTGAATGGTTTGCATTTCAAGCGGCTGTGTTCTGTTCAGAGAGGGGTATTTTTCTGCTTGCCTTGACAATGGAAGGGAGATTTTTAAGGTCTCTTTTGGGGGAGAAGAATTTTTCTTCTTTAGATTAAAATTAAATCTGATCTCCATCTGTTTGGCACCATGATACTTCCTGTGTAATATCATTAAACATTTCTCACTACAGTAGCTGAGGGTGTTGCATTTAATCATCTCAGGCCTAATCTTGTATAGGCTACAATAGAATTAGCACAGAAGAAGGAACGGGCCTGGCAGAAGGTGAGGGGAATACCAGAAATGGTCAGAAGGTACATAATAAGATAATAGCTATCTATCATCCGGCATCTGTTATGTGACAGTTATACATCCAGGCATGGTATACATATGATACGTACCATATCTCTCGATTCTTACAACAACTGTATGAGGTTGTTAGATGTATCATTTTTCAGATAAAGAAACTCATCCAGAGAAACAGTAAATATTTTGAAGAAGGCCACAAGCCTATTATGAAATAGAATTCAGAAAAAGTATGGTCCCTTCTCTTTTCTCCACATCATGATGCCTCCCGATGAGGCAAAACAAATGACAAAGGAAATGTCTTGCTGTAAACCACCAGCAAATTGCAAGAAATATTGAATGAAAGTGCAGGGTGCAAATTACACAGGGAGAGTGATATAAACTCAGAGGGGAGAAATAAAGTAGGATAGAGAAAAAAGTAATTCAAGGGAGCATCATATCAGTGGCTTTCAAACTTAGATTCTAACTGCAGCCTGCAGTAAGAAATGCATTTTATACAAGGACCCAAGAAAATACCACTGTGTGTGTATATGTTTGTGTGTGTGTGTGTGTGTGTGTGTGTGTATACAATTATTTGGTGATGTATATATATATATATATATATAACTATATATATAACTAAAATAAGTTAGTGAAATATATATTACTAAAAAATGAGTAGATGCAATTCAGTGGCAAAAGGACAGTCTTATAAACATGGTGCTAGAACAATTAAATATACATACACACAAAAAAAATTTGAACTTTCCAAACCATATCTCTCATCATATACAAAAATTGACTTGAAATGGATCATAGACCTGAATGAAAAACCTAAAACTATACAACATCTAAAAGAAAACGGAGGAGACAATCTTTGTGACCTTGGGTTGGACAAATTTTTTAGATTCAACACCTAAAATATGATCCTTAAAAGAACATTTATATGGATGCCTGGGTGGCTCAGTCAGTTGTGTTGAGTCTTGGTTGCAGCTCGGGTCATGACCTCATGGTTCATGAGTTAGAGCCCCCATCAGGCTCTGCAATGAGAATGCAGAGCCTGCTTGAAATTCTCTCTCTCCCTCTCTCTCTGCCCCTCTCTCACTCTCTCTCTCTCTCTCTAAACAAATAAGTAAATAATCTTAAAAAAGAATATTTATAAAATGATCTGTATCAAAATTACTCTCCATACAACACTGTTAAGAGGATGGAAATAGAAGAACAGACTAGAAGAAAATATTTACAAAATACATATTGATAAAAGACTTGTATTCAGAATATGTAAATAACTCTCAAAACTCTCAATAAGAAAACAATGCAATTAAAAAATGGGCAGAAGATTTGGATAGTTCATCCAAGAAGATAAACAGACGGCCAATAAGCACAAGATGCTGAACGTTATCGATCGTTAGAAAAATGCAAGATAAAGCCACAATGAGACACCCCCGCACACCTATTAGAATGGCAAAAATTAAGACCAACTCTACCACTTATTTGCATAGATGTGGAGAAGGTAGAACTCTCATACCACGTGGGCAGAAATTAAATTGATTCAACCACTTTGGAAAACAAGTTAGCAGTTTCTTAAAAAGTTAGTCACCCACCATATGGTCCGGCATTTCCACTGCTAGGTATTTACCTAAAAGAATGAAAGCACATTTCCATAAAAAGATCTGTATGCAAATATTCATAGCAGCTTTATTTGTAACAGTTACACACTGAAAATAACCCTAAAGTCCCATCAACAGGTGAATGGATAAACTGTTGTCTGCCATATAATAAGATACCGCTTGGCAATAAAAAGAAATAAACTATTGGTACATGTCATTAAAAAGATGACCTCAAAATAATTATGTTTGGTGTAAGAAGCCAGACCAAAGAGAGTATATACTGTATAATGCCATTTATATACAATTGTAAAAAATGCCAATTAATTATAGGAACAGAAAGCAGATAATTGGTTGCCTAGGTATAGGAAAAGGCAGGGAATGAGAAAAAGGATTTGCAAAGGGGCATGATGAAATTTTGGGGGTGATGGATATGTTCTTTATTTTGATTGTGGTGATAGTTCATGACTAGGGTTGCCCGATTTAGCAAGTAAAAATATAGGATGCTCAATTAAATTTAATATCAGATAAAGAATTTTTTTTTAGTATACGTACCACACAATATTTGGAGCATACTTTTACTAAAAAAAATTATTCATTGCCTACCTGAGATACAAATTTAACTGGGTATCCTATATATATCTGGCAAACTTGTTACATGTGTACATATACATAAAGCTTAACAAGTTGTATACACTTTAAGTATATGCAGTTTCTTGTATTTCAGTTATACTTCAATAGAGTTGTTGAAAAAAAGAAAAATTGAGGTTAACCAAGGAAGACAAAATGGCTTTCCCAAGTTCACTCAACTAACAGCAGCAAGGCTAAAACCAAAATCCCAGTTACCATTCTCCCTGTCCAAATGCTCTTTCTGTTATACCAAGTATATTCTAGAGGAAAATGTTTGCTCACAGGGATGGAAAAACATATCCCAAAGGACATTTGAATATGGAGTGATAAGGAAATTTAAATTAATTTATAATTTATAAATGTCTGCTATCATGTGGTTTTGTGAGTCCAATATTGCACCTGTTCTCAAATCCATTTTAAAAGCGAAGCATTGCAGCCCAGTGAAATCTATTCTAGGAATAAATAAACAGTCATTTTATTTCAATCCTTTTAACTATCTGGGAGCAGGAGTCCCCCAGCCATCCAAGTAGAAAGGGTTAAAGGTATAACAGAAAAGATACAACGAATGTAAAGAGTGCCTAGCTATTGATTACCATTTTCTTGCTTTTTACAATTAAGTATTTCTCAATAATCCAAATAGCAGGCTCAATGTTTTTCTTACAGCATACTTTTAGCTATTTCTACTTGGGTTTTTTTTTGAAGTAATCTCTGCACTCAAATGTGGGACTCGAACTCATGACCCCGAGATCCAGAGTCATATGCTCTACCGACTGAGCCAACTAGGCACCCCTCTACTTGTTTATTAAATAATTTACAAGGTGAGAAATACCACTTACTAGTCTAAATTGCCTAGGTCTAAATTGAAATCACTTTCTGCCATCTAGAAATAGACGATCCTTTCCTGGTATACTGTTTGTCCAGGGAATAGAGAAGGAAATTGCCATATATCATCTAGGCGAAGAAGTGTTATTTTAATAAATTACATTTTAACGTGTCTGTAATTGTGATGTGCCTTACTATAGATGTGTACATTTGAAGTAGTAAATTTCTTCGCTTTTCTCTTTGGAAGCATACCTGGTACATTTTAAAAGTCAATGGTACATTTTACAATTCTTAGCACCATAGCTCGAGTAGCTGTTTCTACCCAGTCCAGTGTGAGTTACGCTCTTCTCTTTAGATTAGGTGGTAATTACCATCATTACTCACAGCCCTAATGGAGCAATGCATACCCTCTCAGCTCTTTCCAGTGGGGGTAAAACCAGTGTAATTCTTACCTAATGTTGTTATTTCCAATCTATCTGTATAATTTAGTATCCCACCCTATTCTTCTATTTTTTATTTGCACTGGCAGGTTAACCATATTTGCATCTCCTCACTGGGTCACATGTGCAATACTAATAATAACAAAATCAATGACCACAAAGTGAGAAGTGAAATGAGACCAAATTAACATCAGCAAAATACAAAAAAGCCACGTACTCTATTGGAATCAATTGTACAAATAAAAAGTGAACTCTTTCATGCAAGAGAGTGCATTTAAAGGAAATGTTTTTTTTTTTTAAGTACTTACTTTTGCTGTGAAGTAATCAACACAGAAACTTCCTCTCTAAATATGAATGGCAAGTGTGTAAAATAAAAGGCAAACATGAGAAGCACTCTAGACCAGGGATTAGTAAACTATAGCCTGTGGACCAAATCTAGTTTGACACCTGGTTTTGTACTATGTTCCATGGTTGGAAAAAATTAAAAGAATATTTTGTGACACATGAGATTGTTAAAATTCTAATCCCAGGATCTATAAATAAAGTTTTATTGGAATGTAGGCACACAATAGTTTACTTATTGCCCATGGCTGCTTTTGCGCCGCAGTGGCAGGGTTGAGAAGTTTACTTCTTTTGAAAAGTTGAAATGTTTACTCTCTTTTTTTTATGGAAAATTTTGCAAACCTCTGCTCTCTCTCAAAGGATTTAAACAGAAGTTAACAACTTCTCTCTCTCCCTCACATTTTAGGAAAATGAGTTCTGGGGCACCTGGGTGACTCAGTCAGTTAGGGGTCCAATTCTTGATTTCAGCTCAGGTCATGATCCCATGGTTGTGGGATCGAGCCCCGTGTCAGGCTCTACACTGGGTGCAGAGTCTGCTTAGGATACTCTCTCTCTCCCTTACCCTCTGCCCCTCCCCAGCTCTCTCTCTCTTAAAAAAAATAAAATAATAAAATAATAATTTTAAATTAAAAAAAAGAAGAATAGTTTTGATGGAGCCTATGGCTTGCCTCCATTTCTTTGTATCATTTCAGTGTAAAGCTATATCTTCAAGTATGAGAGCATAAACACTGAAACAGATTATAATTTATCACATGACCAAGAACCAAAGGAGGGTAAACTGTAAATGATTGACGGTGTCTTAAAAGTTGATTGCAAAGCAGTGAATAGTTACATTACATAAATGTGTGTGTTGTATGAGTGGATTTCTTTTCTTTCTTTTCTTTTTTTTTTTTTCCTCTGAGGGACATTTCCCTGTATGCTTTGTAGCAGATAACGCAGAGGTCAGTATACCCTCTTCCTTTCTAGAAAGACTCCATTTTGTTTGGGTGTCTATAGTCGCCTCCCATGACTCAGGGTTAAACCCTGACTCATCTAAGCTAGTCACTGAAATCTCAATCCTCTTGCCAGTGCTTGGTTTTGAGAAGAGATGAATGACTCAATCCTGGCCAATGAAATGAGAAAGCAATTCATCTGGGGTTTTCTAGGAAAGGCTTCTCCACTGATGAAACACATACCCCCCCTCATGGGCATTATGGTATCTGCATATGATACCTGGAACTGATAGCCTCGCTGGAACCTCAAGGGGAGCTTGCCTGAAGGCAACCTGGTACACTGAGGATGCAGAACGCACACATAGAAAGAACCTACATTTCTGAAGACATCACAGAACTACTGGATTAAGCAACCATAGAATCCTCATATCGCAGAAGACCTTATTATACGACATAATAATTTTCCTTCTTATTTAATCCATTTGCCAAGGACTTCCTGTTATTTACAGTACCCTAATGAGTTTTTATTAGTACTACATATGTAAATATTTTAAATATTCTTCTTCAGACAGACATCGAGAGCCTGTTTCCACGAACGGTAAAAGTTCCTTATAATACAGTTGACTATTTTATGCATGTGTATACTGCGGAAGTTCCCAAGATAAAAACCAAAACAGGGACACCTCGGTGGCTCAGTCGGTTAAATGTCCGACTCTTGATTTCAGCTCAGGTCATGATCTCAAGATTCATGAGGTTGAGTCCCACAGTGGGCTCTATGCTGACACCATGGAGCCTGCTTGGGATTCTCTCCCTCTCTCTGTCTCTCTCCTTCCCTGCTCGATTGCACACAATCTCTCGAAATAAATAAAACAAAACAACGAAACCTATTTATTATTATCTACTTATATTGTGGAGAATCACCTGGTTGCAAAGTTTTGTCAGAATGAGTCTATCAGTTCTATTTTCCAAGTAAAAGTCCACAGATGTTTGAAAAACTTTCGATCCTGCCATCTTTCTGCAGTCACTGGGAAGAATGTGGAATTTTATAATTTTGGATTATAACAGCAGCTTTAATGGTAAAGTAGTCATCCTTCCAATAAAAATTACACCGTGTTTGCATTGTGTATTGCACTGCCCAGAATGCTGTGGAAGTTACAAAGCGAACAAAAGGCAGTTCAGGTCTTTAAAAGGAACTAACACGGGCTGGCTTGACAAGCAGAGAGACAAGACACAATTCATGAAAAAAGTAGGAAACCTAAGCAGGCACATGAAACGTAGATCAAACTGCATTTTAAAGTTTCAGTGAATAACAGTGTCTGTCATGAGAGCAGACAATGTTTCCTGGAGGAGATGAGCATGGTCTTCTTTAGATTGTATGGTGTCAGTGCGTTTGGAGCTACAATAATAGAATATCGTAGCCTTGGGTGACTTATTAACAACAGAAATTTCTGTCTCGCAGCTCTGGAGGCTGGGAAGTCCAAGATCAAGGCATCTGGTGAGAGTAGATTCAGTGTCTGGTGAGCGCCCACTTCCTGGTCCATAGATGGCTGTGTTTTTTGCTGTAACCTCAAAGGGCAGAAGGGGCGAGAGAGCTCTCTGGGGTCTCTTATGAGGGTACCAAATCCACTCATGAGAGCTCCACCCTCATGACCTAATCACCTCCCATAGGCCCAACTTCCTATGGGAAGGAAACTCATCGCATTGGGTCTTGGGAGATAACATGAATTTGGAGGGGGACATAGTCATTCAGTCTACGGCATATGAAAAACCAGAAAAACAGAGGTCATGTCTTATTAATCTTTCTTTACTCTGACCCAGCTCCGGGCACTCAGTAGAGTGCCATCAATATTAGTTCAACCATTGGCTGAACTGTGCATAAGTATCCGGTGAAATCTCTAATTCGTCATAACCCTAAATTCCAATTTATAATTTTATATGTAATTATCATATAAGTTTCCTTACTGACATAATAATCCCATGGATTTATTGGAGGCAGTTTGAGTTTATTGGAGGCTGTCCTTAATGTTTTCAGATTATCTGCAGGAGGTTTATTGTTTGAGTGAAGAACGAATGTATGTAGCAAGGATGTTTCTGTCTGATGTTTATTTGGCTCTTTCAGAAATCTGACAAACTTAATCTTTTCAGTCCATTTAATGGTTAGACCCAATGCATAATTGCACCAATGGGATTGAGATAAAGCACTTAAAATTTTTCCAGTCCATGGATCCATTCTTGGTAATTGTTGGAACTGGAGAGTCCTATTCACATTAGCAGTGGCACAAAGTAATTTCTAGCATTGTCTCCTCTCTCCTTGCCCCTACATGCATATGTCAGATGTGTCCAGAAGAGTTCATTTCATAGTTTCACAGTCCCACTGTCTCCTCTGACCTCTGCCTTGCCTTGAGTCTCCAATAAGCCCAGCTTTTCTGCATAGCGCATCTGTAATGGCAAATTTATGCCCATATTGTCAACAGGTTTCCAAACATACTTATTAAAACACTCATTTCCATGAACCACTTGATTCCTTTCAATTTATTTCCCTAGAATGCTTCATCTTGGTCACTGAGGTGGAGAATTGGCCTCATGAGGCAATATTATAGAATGAAGTCATGTTACTATGAGCTCTCATCCTTCTCTCTGCCTCTAACTACTAAAAATAAATGTTGTGAAAAGCAATTCTTACTCTGACCTTACTCTTAAGTGTCATATCATAAAATCCAAAATAGGAGGATTTGAGGCAGTTCTAGAAAGTAGATTGCTCTTTAGATACTTAAAGAAGTGCTTGCTTCACCTTTAATATGAGTTTATATGCCTCCTGTCTTTTGATGGAATTTTTTTAAGATTCATTTATTTATTTTAAGTAATCTCTACACCCAACATGGGGCTTGAACTCATGACCCATAGATCAAGAGTCACACACTTTTCTCACTGAGCCAACCAGACACCCCTTACAGTGGAATTTTTAAATTCATTTATTTGACAAACCATTCACTTCAGCATTCAACACGTATTTCTTGAGGACCAACTATGTTTGAGGACTGTGCTGGCAATTAAGACTTTACAGACATAATACATATATACAATGGAACATAATTCAGCTATGAGAAAGAAGGCCATCTTGCCATTTGCAACAATATGGATGGAACTTGAGGACATCGTGCTAAGTGAAATAAGTCAGACAGAGAAAGACAAATACTATATGATATCACTTATGTGGAATCCAAAAAGGCCAGACTTGTGAAAACATAAAGTAAAATGGTGCTTACCAGGGCCTGGAGGTTGGGGGTGGGGCAGAGAGATGTTTAAGGGTACAAATTTCCAAAGAGTAGTAATTAAGTCCTAGAGATAAAATGCACAGCATAGTAAATATAGACAATGATACTCTATTATTTTATCAAACTTGCCAATTGACTAGATATTAATTATTCCAACCATTAAAAATAAATTTTGGGGGCACCTGTTTGGCTTAATTGGTTAAATGACTGACTCTTGATTCGGCTCAGGTCATGATCTCACGGTTCATGAGTTCGAGCCCTACATCAGGCTCTGTGCTGATAGTGTAGAGACTGCTTGAGATTCTCTCTCTCCTCTCTCTCTCTGCCCCTCCCTGCTTGCTCTCTCTCTCTCTCAAAAATAAATAAACATTTGAAAAAGAAATTTTAACTATGTGACAGGATAGACATGCTAATTATCACTATAATGGCAATCATATTACAATACATATATCAAATCAACATGTTGTACACTTTAAATTTACACAACGTTATATATGAAATATATTTCAATTAAAGAACCTTTTGGAAAAGGGTTTATAGACATAACCTTTACCCTCTAGGAGCTTAAAAATAGAGAAAATTAGGGGCGCCTTGGTGGCTCAGTCGGGTAAGCATCTGACTTTGGCTCAGGTCATTATCTCACAGTTTGTGGGTTCCAGCCCCATGTCAGGCTCTCTGCTGACAGCTCAGAGCCTGGAACCTGCTTCAGATTCTGTGTCTTCCTCTGTCTCTGCCCCTCACCTGCTCATACTCTGTCTCTCTCTGTCTTAAAAGTAAATAAACATTAAAAAAAATTTTAAATAGAGAAGATCCAATAAATATGATATAAAAAGGAAGGTGAAATTAAAAGAAACTACTGTAAAAGTAGCATGTGAGTGTCTAATTTTGACTTGGGGGGATTAGGGGTGTTTTCTAGAAAAGCATCACTTATAATATGCCTTGAAAGATGAATTTTGATAACGAAAAAAGTGAAGGCATGTAAGAATAAGTAGCTAAGGTCTGATTATGAAGACACTAATCAGCAATCCTAAGAAAGCTGGATGGAAAAAATTATAAGCACCACAGAAAACCACTTCATGTGTTGTTTAGGAGAGGAGGTATTTATTTTAGTTGAGTTTTGGTTCACTTTAAGCAGCTGTGTGGAGGATGGATTGGAAAGGATAGAAACTAGAGCCAAGACTAGTTAGGACGTTATAGTGATAAGCCAAATGAAAGATAATGAATGAGTGTTTACTTGTATTGCTGGCCTCTCAAAGGAAATGCAAGGCCCATGAAGGCAGGGGGTTTGCTTTGCTCACTTGCATATGGATCAATAAATACTTGCTTAATAAGTGAAAGAATAAATGAATGGATGAGTTGATTAATTAAATGAAACACTGTAAATGCAGGAGAGAGGTCAGAAAGAGACATTTGCCTCAGAGATGGAATTTTCTCTTTTTCTACTGACACATGCTATAGCTGGTCCTTTTCAAGCGTTGGCTTAAACAGATGAAGTTTATTGGAAAACCTCCCAGATTCGCCTGTCTGTGCTCTTTCCAGCCTTTGTGGCAATCTGCTTCCTTAGTGTCCACCATCTTCCCACCATCTAGAGCAGAGGTCAGCCAACCTTGGCTCCTGGATCAAATTTGTCCTGCCACCTGTTTTTGTAGGGCTGGTGAACAAAGAATGGCTTTTAGATTTTCAAGTAGGAAAAAGCAAAAGAAGAAGAATATTCTGTTACATGTGAGAATTACATGAGCTTACAATTTCAATGTTCATAAATAAAGTTTTATTGGAACACAGCCATGATCGCTTGTTTACATATTGTCTACTGATGCTTTTGCCCTACAGTGGGACAGCTGGGTAGTTACTGACAGTATTCCCCACAAAGCCAAAACTATTTATTCTCTTGGTCTTTATAAGAAAAGTTTGCCAACCCCTGATCTAGATGAGCTCTCAGGAAAGGAACTGGAACTTAATCACAATAAGGAATAAATCATTTATCAGTGAAAGCTCCTAAAATATGTTTTAAAGGAATGTAATAAGAGAAAACATCAAATAAAAACAAAAAACAATAATAATATTAGCTATATATTATATGCCACGTTCTCAGCTAAGCAATTCTTTAAATAAAATTGATTCTCTCCTCTCCATCCAACATGGCTACAATATAGGAGGGCATCAATATTCTCATTTTATAGAGGAGAGGCCTAAAACTCAGAGGCTGAATAACTTTCCCTGGGTCAAAAGGCCAGCCTTAAAAAGACACAAATAGACATTTCTCCAAAGAAGACATCCAGATGGCCAACTGACACATGAAAAAATGCTCAACATCACTCATCATCAGGGAAATGCAAATCAAAACCACAATGAGAAACCACCTCACACCTGTCAGAATGGCTAACATTAACAACTCAAACAACAACAGATGCTGACGAGGATGCGGAGAAAGAGGATCTCTTTTGCATTGTTGGTGGGAATGCAAGCTGGTGCAGCCACTCTGGAGAACAGTATGGAGGTTCCTCAAAAAATTAAAAATAGAACTACCCTACGACCTAGCAATTGTACTACTAGGTATTTATCCAAGGGATACAGGTATGCTGTTTCGAAGGGGCGCATGCACCCCAATGTTTACAGCAGCACTATCAACAATAGCCAAAGTATGGAAAGAGTCCAAATGTCCATCGATGGATTAATGGATAAAGAAGATGTGGTATATATATACAATGGAGTATTACTCAGCAATCAAAAAGAATGAAATCTTGCCATTTGCAACTATGTGGATGGAACTAGAGGGTATTATGCTAAGCAAAATTAGCCAGCTAGAGAAAGACAAATATCATAATGACTTCACTCATATGAGGACTTTAAGACACAGACCAGATGAACACAAGGGAAGGGAAGCAAAACAAATATAAAAACAGGGAGGGGGACAAAACATAAGAGACTCTTAAATATGAGGACAAACAGAGGGTTACTGGAGGGGGGTGTGGGAGGGGGGAAGGGCTAAATGGGTAAGGGGCACTAAGGAATCTACTCCTGAGATCATTGTTGCATTATACGCTAACTAACTTGGATGTAAATTTTAAAAAAAGAAAAAAAAAAAAAGGCCAGCTTCAGACAAAGCCAGGATTTGAATCTACAGTAGTTTAGCTTCAAAACCATATCCTTAACTGTAACTTTAGAATTTCAGTACAAATAAGCAAGTACTGTTGGGCACATGTAGAGGGGAGAGGGAAAGGGCATACAGTTTGTCCAGGGCAGGACGAATAAGAAACGTGGAGCCCCGAAGCCTGGTACAGGTTTTAATGGAAGTACATCTCCTCCCATCACAATGTGGCTCTCACAGGGGAGGAAGAGTTAGGACTGACTGACAGAAGTTGGCCAGCTCTGTGTAAGCACTATAGCTGCTAGTTGTCCCACTAGACAAGTCTTCAGACGCAAAAGAGAACTTTAAAGAAGATGGGCAGGTGAGAGACTTATTAACCCAGGAGCTGCCAACGTCACTGTTGGCAAATGAGCACTAGAGTTTGGGGAAGAGGATGAAAGATGGAGGAAAGCTTCCATATGATGAAAAAAAACTAGAAACATCCTAAGAAATGTAGCAACGATAGCTGAACAGAGATGATAATTGTTAAAGGAAAACTAAAAAGACAATGGGTTGCATGTGAGTTGGAAGTTTTACTCTTAGGCAGGGAATCAGAACCAGCATAGAGTCTAGGCCCTGGAGGAAGAGGTTTGGAAAAACAAAAGTGTGTCATTTAAAGCCAAACACCTGTGGAACTGTCTCATTAAGGAAAGCACATTTCTGCATGTTGCTGTTTGGGTAGTGATACGTGGATCTTTTGCTTTCTGGTAAGGTAAACACCGGGATGGCTGGAGGGGATCTGCTGGAAATGGGGGCCTAGCTTGGCCTCTGGCATCCAGCTGCCTCGGCCTCATAAGGCAGATACCTGCGTCAGTTAGGTGGCCAGGGCGGGGTCTTCCCAGGAATCTCCTGTGCTGTGAATATTGCATCATGCTATTTCTAAAGCACGAAAGAGGAAACAGGAGTTGAGAAAAGTCCAGTGACTTGGCTAAAGCCACAGAGAACCCTGATTGGAGCTCCCTGCCCCTCCCCCCCGCCCCCACATAAACATATTCTTGGTTTGTAGAGTATGTGCACCTTCCATGACACTATCTAAAACCGAGTGCTTTTGATTCAGCTCTCAAGTAACGGCTCTTTTTAAAAATTAATCGCAGGGACAGCTTAGTCAGTTCAGCGTCCAACTCTTGATTCTCACTCAGGCTGGCTGTGATGTCACAGTTTATGAGATCAAGCCCCACCTTGGGCTCTGCACTGACAGAGACCCATGCTTAAATAAGTTTGGGAAACACTGGGTCACCTAAGTGTAAACAGGTTTAGTTACCGTAGGACTTCTCAGAACTTTTAATATGCCTTCATGTGCTGTGGGCAACTAAAAGGCAAAAGTAGCAAGCGGTGTTCCCCAAAGTTTTTGACTATAAAGCACCCCCACCCCACACACATATATTTTCATCGTGCACTCAAGGAAGTGGCATTTGATGACACATTTGGGAAAACGGTGGCCTTAGTGTGCACAGAAGTTTCAGCAAGACTAACCCCCATTCTTCTGTATTTCATCCTGTTCAGAGGAGCCTGCTGCACAAATTCCTTCTGACAGGAGTTTTGTAGGTAAGACCGCAACACCTGTCACATTGAGAAAGAAAATGGTTTTCTATGCTCTGGCCATTCTATTCTTTACCAAAATAGTTATACCTGAGTGAAAACCTGACATGAATAAAAGTGAAGCCACCATGTATCCGTCAAGGGAAATTAGCCACAGTGAGTACTCAGCGCACCATGGGGAGTGATGTTGATTAGGAGGCTGTGAAAACATCTGCCAAAATCATGCATCTGACGAGCAGTTTCACGTTTCCCACTACCTTGGAAAGTTTAGACGACTTCTCTAAGCACAGACTTGTTAGCACATTGACCATTCCTTCCGAGTACCTGGTCAAAGCCCCGGCCCACCCATAAACTCTGCAAACACTGAGCCCCCTGACCCAAGAGCCAAATGAGAGGAGTCACAGGGCCAAGAGGGGCCCAGTTGACATCACAACCACAACATAGCTTCTGCCTCCAACGTCTTTGGTCGACTTCTGGTAACAGGAATGGAGTTTTTTGTTTGTGTCCCTAATTTGTCCATATGATCCTGCAGCAATGTGGGTTCTGGGACTTCTGAAACTCCTCCTGGCCAGCCCCTTACTTTCTACTTTAAATCAGTACCATTCTTCCCGTAGATCTTTGCTCCCCTTTATGTTTCACATCCTCAACTTTCAATACCAGGTTCATTTAAGTGATCCTTTCCAGACCTTCTCATATTTTGGTGTATTTTACCCACTTCCACAATTCACGGATTTCTTTTTGTTCACTGTCTTACATTTAAAATACCAATATTTAGGGGCACCCGGGTGGCTCATCCGGTTAAGTGGCTGACTTTGGCTCAGGTCATGATCTCGCCGGTTTGTGAGTGTGAGCCTCGCGTCGGGTTTTTTGCTGCTAGCCTGGAGCCTGCTTCAGATTCTGTGTCTCCCTCTCTCTCTGTCCCGCCCCTGCTCACACTCTGTCTCTCTCAAAAATAAACATTTTAAAAATAAAATAATATACCATTATTTGTTAAATGTCTCTGCCTTTGGTCATCATCTGTTATAAGCTGCTCTTCTCATCTGAGAGTCTTCTCTACTTTCCAGTTGCTTCTGATACATTTGGGAAATTTCCTAATTCTCATTTCAAGATTTTATCTGTTTAGATCAGACACCCCAATGTCTGAAGGCCTACATCCCGCAAGTGTGGCACAAGTGATATGTCTGGATTGGGGGCATCTAGGTGGTGCAGTCGGTTAAGTGTCCAACTTCGGCTCAGGTTATGATCTTGTGGTTTGTGAGTTTAAGCCCCACGTGGGGCTCTGTGCTGACAGCTCAGAGCCTGGAGGCTGCTTTGGATTCTGTGTCTCCCTCCCTCTTTCCCCCTCCCCTGCTCATGCTCTGTCTCTATCTCTTTCTTTCTCTCTCTCTTAAAAAATGAATAAACATTTTAAAAAAATAAAGATACATCTGGATTAAATTAGTTCTAAAAAAAAGCAGTGGATGGGGGGTAAATAAGAACCCAAGTGTGAGACAGCCTGTCTGGCAATGAAGAGCTTATTAGTTGTGACTCTAGAAAAGTAATCAATCAATCTTTGCTTCATTCCCCCCACCTCTGCTAAAAATTGGAGAAAACACTACTATCTATCTCATTTGGTTATTATAAGGATTAATGGATTAATGTATCTAAAAGGCTTGTAATAGCACCCAGAACCTAGTAAGTATCATATAATCATTAGTATTATTATGTTCACCATTTAAAATGACAAATGCATTTTAGAATAAAGTATAGAGTTTTTAAAAAAGTCTTTCTGTCTTTTTAAGGCCCAGATTATATAAAGGATCATCTACCAAAAATTCATCAGCACACTTCCTATATAGGAGAAAAGCGCCCAGCATTAGAAAAGACTGGAGATCTCAGATATTTATGGAGGCCTGCCTCAAACAGATGCTTACCGGCAAAATATAAATATGAGTATGTTGGTGAAATTGGTTGGGGAATACCAGAGTATGATTTTATCAACCAAACAAGGCTTTGGACTGGCTTTCACATCAAGGTATTGCTCTTAAATATGCTCTTCATAGCATGTTGTTTCGGATTTGAATCCTTTCTGAGGATCCTTCCATAGAAAATGTCATGTTCTTGATTTGTCATTGAGAAATAATGGGATTTGAGTTTTTCAGAAAAATAAATGTGTGAATAAATGGACTTGCTATCATTCTCTTTTAGTTCCTTTAATACATGAGAGGAAAGGCGTGAAGAAAAGGAAGCTGTGCATAATCCAAAAGCATTTGTGTTTGGCTTTGGAATGCATTCAGATTCACACTTCTGCCGCGACATTCACACGTACTTCTCCCATCCTAGCACTGCATTATGAGTGGGTGGTATTAAAAGAAGCCTGTGCTGGACATCATCCACAAGCCTAGAGAGTCCCAGATCTTTAAAAGGCACTGTGTTGATAATGACCTTGTATCAAATAAGCCAGGGTAAGTAGCCAAAGGGTGCTTAGAAATCTTGTCTTATTTCCATTTGGTGTTGTGTATATAGGCACGAGCCCATACAGTCTCCTCTGAAACAAGAGAGAACCCAGGTGACTTTAGAAGAAAAATCTGAGAATTCAGACTTTTTCCCCAGGCAGGCCTTTGCATTATCTGAAGACTGAACATGTATCAGTCGTGAAATAACTGGAATTTCTCAAATGCTTAAGGCAATATGGTACAGCATTACATTGTACCGGCTAACAAAAGAAAAACCTTTTTCTGGCCCAACGTACGGCAGTGCAACAAAGTGGTTGGGAGCTCAGTCTTTGAAGTCAGACGGACCCCAGATTCAAATCCTGACTCCGAGTTAGGTTTAGCTCTGTGACCCTGAGCTAGCGAGTTCACCTTTGTGTCTCTGCTCCCTTCTCTTCCACATGGCAGTGGGTGGAGTGCCCGTGTTGTAAGATCACCTGATCCTAATGTAGTTCTGCTGCCTACTAGCTGTGAGTGGCCTTGGGCAAGTTCCTTAACCTCTGTTCTTCTAGGTCTTCGTTATGCATCTTAGTATTTACCTTACTGGGCTGTTGTAAACGTTAAGCAAGTTAATATTTTCAAAGTGCTGGGAACAATGCCTTGCACATATCAAGTACTCTATGTATTTAATAGTATTTTTGTTTTGTTGTGAGGATTACACAATGAGAACACAAGAATACACCATGATGCCTGGCAAGTGGTTGACAGACAAACGTCAGCTCTCAGTACTGTGGTTGTTGCATTTAATGTTACTCAGGGTCATTTAAACAGAACAAATGCTCAGGTTCTTAAACTGTGTCCTATTCGCTTAAGCAAGAAAGATGAAGACCAGACATTTGATTAAATATCAAAACTGGCCACCAGGGAGAAGAGCAAGCAAGGTAGCTTGTTGGAATGAAGTCCATAACTTTGGTTGCCTTTTTGCCTCTCTTTCAGTGACACCTTGCTCTTGTACACGGCCCTCAATCTGTCTGCCCGTCTTGAGTGTGTAGATAGCTTCCCTTCCTTCTTTATCTTTAAATTAAGAACACATTTGTCTATTCAAATGAAGTGTATTCATGTATTCCTTGGACTTTGAAGCAAGCTGTGAATCCAAAAGAGATGTCAGCCACGAGCTAGTCTTCCAGGAAGGTATTTATTCTGTTTCTTTCATTCATACTTCACAGACGGCTTTAAATCACTGCTCTGTTTGGTTAGCACTGTCTTCTTAACCCCTGTGAGATTGAGGCTGAACCATACATTGATTTTCTCCAACTTGTGACACACTCAGAAGCTGGTCTTCTTTGGCATAAGCTGTAAGAGCTGCTGCTTATCATTGGTGCACTTTCTTGGCTCTGGCTTGTTGGCGGGAATTGTTTTCAAAGGTTTACCTGTCTTATGACAATCTTGAACATATATTAGAGGATTCGTCGGACACAGAACTTCATAATGAAAACAAGATTCACTGAGGATGACTACAGTTGGCCCTTGAACAATGAAGGGGTTAGGAGTTCTGACCACCTCCCATACTGTTGAAAATCTGTGTACACTTTTTGATTCCCCAAAACTTAACTACTAACAGCCTCCTGTTTGACCTGAAGCCTTAAGGATAATATAAAATAATTGATGATGATGATGACATTTGGAATATTTATTATATACTATATTCTAAAACTAAAAAAAGAAAGTGTTATTAAGAAAATCATAAGGAAGGGAAAATACGTTTATAGAACTGTAATGTATTTATCCAAAAAAATTCCACATATAGGTAGACTTGTCCTGTTCAAACCCATGTTGTCCAAGGGTCAACTGTACATATTAGCAAATAACCATAACTTATAATAATAATTAGCAAATAACCATAATTTCTGCAATTTACCCAGCAGTTAAGGCCTAGACTTTGTCATCAAGGCTGCTAATGCTCCCCTCCACACCCAGGCATGGCTGCCTCTCTACATTCAAGGCAGATGGCTATATTCGTTTTTGAGTCTAGCCTCAGACTTAGATTCCTCATCAACCCAATGCTTCAGGCAGCTACCTCTGGTCAATACAACTTGGTGTGAATTGACATGTCAGCTGATACAAACACATACACTCCATTCATAAAAATGAGCTCCTAATTACAAACAGTATATGAGAGTCCCTGCCACTAACTCACCTTCCTCCTCACCAGGTGGTTGGTTAATTCCTTAGTTTGATGTAATTTAGGGCAACATCTCAAGGCACTTCCTGTTCTTTCTCTGGTTCCTTGTCTTCAGTGGACCCCTTCTACATCGCTCCACCATCCTTGTCCATAATAACCCCAATCAAGATGGCACTTTATTTCAGTCCATCTTCAGAGACTCCTCAGTGTCTCTCACTGCGATTGATCAGAATTTTGGTTTGAAGCACAAACCTTCACCTAGTGGATGTTTATAGCCTGAACAGCTGCTCTTCCTAATCCACTGCTCCAGGTTTAGAGAAGACTGGCAGCTAAGGAAACTCAGGCACCTCCACTAGACTCTTGGCAAAATGCCTGGGGCAGCTGCTTCGTACCTGGCAATGGTCTCTCCTATTTGGGGCACTAGGAGGGTTCTATAGATCATCTGGATTTGGGTAGAAAGATAATAACTTCCAGGCTGAGTGACACCTGAAAAATTTCTCCACATCACAGAGGTCAGTAAAAATCACAATATTGGGTTTCTCTTCTGGATCTTTTTTATGTTTAGGTATTTCCTCCTCACTTTTATATGCAATGCAATGTCATCATAATGCATGTGTATATAAACCAGCAAAGATCATTGCTTTCGCTATTATCTTAGATGGAAGAGCAGTACATTCTTCTTCTTTTTAAAAAAAATGGATTTAGCCTCTGCCAAAATGTATGTGTCATTTCTGCAAGAATATATGAAGATCATTGATTGAACCAATTCTTTTGGTTTCAAGCCCCGTGCTAAACTGAAGGGCATTTCTAACTCCTTCTTAGCTGGGCACGTCTCCTCTCTCCTGGTCTTTCTTTAACCCAAACCTCAATAGTATCAGCTGGCTTTCTGATGGCCATTTTCTTCTCCCACCCTGACCTCATAACCAAAGGATTTAAGTCATTTGGTTTTCTCACAGAAATAATGTTATACTGGACTTAACGACTAACTCTTCAAGAGTGTGATCCCAAAGACAATATTAAACCAATTAATCATAACATATATTACAACCAATATATCATGGAGCATAACAACTTGAAAGTCTATAGGAAGTAATAAAGAGAACTAGAAAAGCCCATCAATATATTTATGTGTGATACAGTATAATATAATAAAAAGTATAATCTTCAAGACTTTGAGACTTCTGCCTCATTTTTAACTGCCACAAATTCCAGTGTTATGAAATAGAAGTCTTCTCTGTGACAGTTTTAGGGATATTTGAACAGACTTTTGATGAGACATTGTGTTTCTTGCTGGCTGCGAATAGACCAATCCAAGATTGGTGGCTTCATTAGACATTTTCTCTTTGTGAATTTATTTAGAGAAAGTAAACGTGGGAAGAGCTGGAGTATTTGCTGTGTGAGGAGGCTTCTGTAATTACTTGCATTTTACAGTTGAAAACTGAGGTACTGGCAGGTGAGTTTCCTTGTCTGTGGCTGCACAGCTAGGAATTGGTAGAGCTGGGATTTCAACCCAGGCTGTGAATTCAAGGACTTACTTAGCAGGAGTACTGTATTTCACCTGAGGTGAAATGACAGAAAATGGAGTCAGAACCTTCGACTTGAAGCCAGCATGTGAAGGGCACATCTGTGTTGTCGCTGTTCTGTAAGACAGGGTCTGGCTGGCGGCAATCCCAACTGCCTTCTCTTATAGAGTGTGAATTCTTTCTTCATGGTTCTCTCAATTTTCTCCCAGCTTTCCATTCTGCTCCATATGCACCCCACAGACTTCATTTACAATATTAAAATGAATTATGAGTAGATATCACCCACCTATTTGATATAATGAGAAATAGCTTGATATTTTTGAGTTTTTTTTTTTAATTTTGAATTTCTATTTCATAAGCACTTTGTAGTGCTTCAAAACATATCATCAAATACAATCTTCAGCATTGTGGGAAAAAAAAGAGAAGAGAATGAGGTCCTAGTGAACCTCCCCTTCCTTTCTTGTGCTAGCCCAACCCCATGCATTCTTCCAAAGTGTCCACCTTCATGCAACAGTATCCTAGAAAATATTCAAAATCACCTGGGAAAAAGTATTGCCGGTACGGAGGTGATCACTATGTAGACCACCAATCACATATTTCAGGATGTCTGAGGGTTTTTCACATCAAATTTCTTATTTACCTCTGGGTTTATTTAGATAAATCCGAAACAGTCTCATTAGAATTCCTAGGATCTCACACTCCTAATCTCCAGATGTTATTATCAATACAGAAGATTTTTAAAAAGATAATAAAGCTCCCTTTATTAACCAAGTTATAAAGGGAAAACAGGAAATAGCTTTTCTAAAATTAGGCACCTCTTTGGATTGCTGCTCCAGATGGGCGTGTGTGTTTAGCTCTCACTTTATACTTCCTAGAGTTATTTGCATCCTAACAGTTTGTGGTTTAATATAAAAATAATTACATTAACACCTTTCATCCTTAGGTGCTGTATAAAGTCATGCATTTTCTGATCCCACAGAAAGCCTTCTGTGAGGGAGCGCCACATGCTGACCATCTGTGAGGGAGGAGGAACATTGACGAGGGAGGCCAAATAACCCTCCCTTTTCTTGAAAATAATATATTAACACCATTAACCTCCTTATACATAGATGTTATATTTTCCCCATTTTACAAAACTTGGCTTTGTAGGATGCCTCAGATAAACTGAAGGAACTAGTTACCTTATAAAATCTTACTTGTAGCTGAACTTCTGGAAAATAAATTTTATGTTGAATGTTCCCTTTCTCTAACAGACCATGAAAACAATAAGGGAGGCATGTATCACTGCTTTGCATTCTGTATTGTGTTCAAAGCAGTTCCATGAGGAATAACATTTATGGGATGGAAAGCATCTGTGTTGGTAGCTAGGGACACTGCCACTCTATATCTTACTGGACACCCCAACCCTGCTGACCTGGTGCCCCAACCAGGCACAGGGCTTTCTCTCTCCTGTTGAGGTGACTTTATAGATACCACTGGTGAACCGGGAAATAAATACATCTTAATTTTCACATCTTTTGTTAAGATGTGGAAATGTGAAAAAAGAAAGAAAAAGAACTTTGTAATTTAGTGCCTAGGGGATGATCTTATTCCTTAATTAAAGAAGGCTTAAAATATCCCATGGTGGTTACTAACTTTGTAGGGCCTGACATAACATCTCTAGTATGTGTCTACTGGTAAACATATTTTTTTTTTTTTAAATCACACTACCTAAAGTTAGCAATTAAGCAAAGGCCATTGGTTTTCAACAAATATCATTTGATGATGATAAAGAAATACAAAGCTAAGAAAAGACTGTATAAATGAGAATGGGTTCTAGTAAACCTGTGGTTTAACTCGAAGGCCCGCCTCCTTTAACTATATCGTCAACGAATTGAGACTTGGGCGCCATCTAATCCCCCCAGCACAAGTGGCTAAAATACCAGGACATCTGTTTTCTAAATCTGGCACTTATCCTGGCTTTTGAAGATCTTTGGGAGAAATTCTAGTCTAATCTAACTATTATCAATTTAGGAGTATAGTTCCCCCTACCATTCAGGTACAACATTCCCAGAGTACCTCGGTGGTATTGACAAAAATGCATAGAATGCATAGCAAACAAGACTAGCAATCTGGAGTAATCTCTTCTTTTTCCAAGACTGAACCTAGGATATCAAGAAATCTTAGCTGAGCAAACTGACAATGATTCATTAACTATAGGGGATCCCTCTTATGTGGTCCCATCTCTGTCTTTGGGCACCAAGAAAATGGCACCGAAAATAAGTGCTGTTAGGAATCCACGTGAGCCCCCTTAGTTGTGGGAGAACTCACAGGAAAGTTTTCTCTGTGTTGTTGAAGTTTTAGCGTGGCTCTTGTCAGCAACAGGACTGCACAATCTGGCCACAATTCCAAATGGCTTTAAGCAACTTGAGGTCTGAGATGGGTTTTACTGAACTTTGTACTGACAACAGCAACACCACTTCTACTGCTTAGGATGGTGAAGATGATTATCTGGAAGTGATGGGGGATGGGTGCTGAGATGGCTTCACTTCTGCAGTGTCTTTGTCGAGAGACTAAGTTGCAGAAGGGAAGAAATGAAGTTTTAAGTGTGCATTAGATTGAGAATTATTCTACTCCTGGCTTATTCAATAGTCATTTGAAAACTATTTGCCATCTTTGTTTTTTTGTTTTGTTTTTTTTTTTGTACCGAAACTGAGTTATACTGTTACTGTTCATACGGCCTGAGCTGCCAAGCCTGGTGCAATTCTGTGTTGTAAAGCTAATTGGACAATTAACTTGGGAGAGGCACACTTTTTAGCCTTTGAATTAACAACAGTGCCAACACATTAGAAAACTCCAAGGGTGAGAACTGTTGCAAAACAGGCACTTGATTATATATCAGAAACCGCGCACTAAGCACAAAGAGAGACTTGGGAAACTCTCATGTAGCTTTTCTGTAGTGCAAATAGTTGAATCCGCTCAGATTTCAGACCCTGGTAGGAATCATCAACCCACTCTGGATAAAGGGCTGATAGCAGAATGGCTACTCAACACAAATCCTAACAATTTCCAACAGAACAAGTTCTAGTTTTGTTTTAAAAGAAAATCTTTGAGTACCTTGAATATAGAATGAATAAGGAGAATGTTTATAGCCCTGGAGAAGTATGGGGGGAAAAAACAGATATTTGTTTTCTGAGAATAAATGGGGCAACTAGCATTCATGATGCTTTTCAGGACAAATCTATGTTTGTGGCCTTAATGAAAAATGGAATGCAACTTACAAGCAAAAGTAGCCAGTTGAAGAACTTCTCATCTTCCACTTTTTCTCTCTTTGCATGCTATGCTGCCTATTTTTTATAATGTCTCGGTTTATCCATCTATAAAATAGGAATTGTGTTAGTTTTCTTTCTTTTCTTAAAATTTTGTTTTTTAATAGTCTCAGGAGTAAAATTTAGTAATTCATCACTTATACATAACACTGAGTGCTCGTCCCAACAAGTGTCCTCAATGCCCATCACCCAATTAGCCCATCCCCCCCCCCAACACCTCCCAGCAACCCTCAGTTCATCTCTAGATTTAAGAGTCTCTTATGGTTTGCCTCCCTCTCTGTTTTTATCTTATTTTTCCTTCCCTTCCCTTATGTTCATCTGTTGAGTTTCTTCAATTCCACCTATGAGTGAAATCATATGATCTTTATCTTTCTCTGACTTGTATTAGCTCTCTATTGGGCATAGATTTAGCAGCTTAAAACAGCATTCACTTATTTGTTCATAGTTCTGTAGGTCAGAAGTCCCAGAAGGCATGGCTGGGTTCTCTGTTTGGGTCTCAGGAGGCTGAAGTCAAGGTATCTGCCATGGCTGTGATCTGATCTGAGGTTGGGGGTCTCTTCCAAGTTCATGTGGTTGTGGCAGATTTCAGTTCCTTGTGGCTGTAGGATTGAGGTCCCACTTCTTTGCTGGCTATTAGCCACGGGCTGTTCTCAGCATCTAGAAGCTGTCCACATTCCTTATCATGTGGCCCCCTCCATCTTTAAAACCACCACAGAGAATCTCCCTCATATCAAATCCCTCTCATGTTTCAAATCCCCTTTTCCAGGAAGAGCCCAGACCCTTTTAAGGGCTGACCTGATTAAGTGAGGCCCACTGAGGATAATCTCCCTTTCTTCAAGTCAACTGATTTAGGGTCTTAATTACAGCTGTGAAATCCCTTCACAACAGTAGTTATATTAGTACTTGGTGGAATATCTGAGAGAAGGTGTATACACCAAGGGATGAGAATAGTGGGGGGTCATCTTAGAATTCTGCCTAACACAGGGATTGATGATGATGATGATGATGATGATGATGATGATAATAATAATCGTAATACCTTAGAGTATTGTTAAATGGACTCAATATGTGTGTACAGCTCTTCTCATAATATCTAGGATAATGTTTCAATAAAGGGGATCCAGTATCACTAATGTTTATATATACTATATTTTCTTGCCTACACGGATTTTTGAAATATATTATTATAAGTACATTAAAACCATGATGGAATATCTTGCTCATTATTTGGGCACTCCACAGAAAACAGAGATGCTGGGGCCATAGTCAATATACTCACAAAACCCAATGCTTGATCTATTTGCTGGAAGTTGATGTTTTAATTCAAATTATTTAAAAACATTGCAGTTAAAAAAAGAGATACTAGGATATAATTTATGTTGGAACTCAAGCCCATGTATAATGTAGCATAAAATGAATTACAGGTCTCTGTATTGTTCATTTTTTGCATTTTAATAAAAAAAATGCATCACAGAATCCATGCCTTAAACACTGACATTTTCCAGAAAGAATTGTTTTGTTTCTACTCATGCTCTGAATATAAAATGAATACTTCAAATGCTCCATTCATACAAAGGCCTTTATGCCCCCTTTCTCCCTTCAATAGTTTCTGTCTAGAATAGGCAACATTATGCAATTTAGTGATCCAGCTATAACAATGAGAATGCTTCTCACTGGCTGTGGGAAGAAAGACACCTAAGGGGTTAACAGTAATATTTTGCAAATTGAGGCAAGTGAAGAAAAAATACATTAGCATAAGAAAGGGTAGCCTTAGGGAATTTTCCACTCAAATGTTTGGTACTAAGAGCTCTATGTTACCAAGGAGGAAGATAGAGAAGAGAAACCCTAGTGTCTATGCATTCTTGAAATGCATTGCCATTGTATTCATTATACTGGTAAGAAAGACCACACAGTTACAGAGATGGAAAATAGTTCTTTATAGTAATAAATAAGTAAGTAAGTAAATAAATGAATGAATGAATGAATAAATAAATAAATAAATAAATAAATAAAATTGGATATATTAAGAAAAGCATGTTGACTCAAGTATAGCAAAAACACCAAGAGGATTCCTCAGTGATCAGTCCCAAAAAGATTTCTTAAGTATGTCAGGACTAGACTAGAGGTGGTTTGAGATTAAAAGTGAACGTATTAAGCAGTGATTCCAATTGTTAACTAGAATGGGCCCCAAATGTCTGCAATTAACTAACTCAAATTTAAGTTTTTAATTCATTTCAGAAATTGTATCTAATTCACAGTACCTGAATGTAGTTAGCAGGTATTTCCCTTTTATTAATGTCTTATTTAATACAGCTTATTTAAAGATTGCTTGATAGGTAATACTGACTTTTGAGTTATGATTATTTTTGCTGGATAAAAACATTCAAATTAACTAATTTCCTTAAGATAGAGACTATACTGGGGTGCCTGGGTGGCTCAGTTGGTTAAGTGTCTGACTCTTGATTTCAGCTCAGGTCATGATCTCACAGTTTGTGAGATCGAGCCCCGAGACAGTCTTTCAGCTGACAGTGTGGAGCCTGCTTGAGATTCTCTCTCCCTCTCTCTCTACACCTCCCCCACTCATTCTCATTTTTAAATAAACATTAAAAAAAAAAAAGACTTCAGCAAATGGTGCTGGGAAAACTGGACAGTGACATGCAGAAAAATGAACCTGGACCACTTTCTTACACCAGACACAAAAATAAACTCAAAATGGATGAAAGACCTCAATGTAAGACAGGAAGCCATCAAAATCCTTGAGGAGAAAGCAGGCAAAAACCTCTTTGACCTCGGCCATAGCAACTTTTTACTCAACACGTCTCTGGAGGCAAGGGAAACAAAAGCAAAAATGAACTATAGGGACCTCACCAAAATAAAAATCTTCTGCACAGCAAAGGAAACAATCAGCAAACTAAAAGGCAACTGACAGAATGGGAGAAGATATTTGCAAAATGACATATCAGATAAAGGGTTCGTAACCAAAATCTATAGGGGATTTACTAAACTCGAGACCCAAAAAAACAAATAAGCCAGTGAAGAAATGGGCAAAAGACATGAATAGACACTTCTCCAAAGAAGACATCCAGATGGCTAACAGACACATGAAAAAATGCTCAACATCACTCATCATCAGGGAAATATAAATCAAAACCACAATGAGATACCACCTTGCACCTGTCAGAATGGCTCACATTAACAACTCAGGCAACAACAGATGTTGGCGAGGATGCAGGGAAATGATCTCTCTTGCATTGTTGGTGGGAATGCAAGCTGGTGCAGCCACTCTGGAAAACAGTATGGAGGTTCCTCAAAGAACAAAAATAGAACTACCCTACGACCCAGCAATTGCACTACTAGGCATGTATCCATGAGATACAGGTGTGCTGTTTCAAAGGGACACATGCACCCCCATGTTTATAGCAGCACTATCAACAATAGCCAAAGTATGGAAAGAGCCCAAATGTCCGTTGATGGATGAATGGATAAAGAAGATGTGGTATATATATACAATGGAGTATTACTCAGCAATCAAAAAGAATGAAATCTTGCCATTTGCAACTACGTGGATGGAACTGGAGGGTATTATGTTAAGTGAAATTAGTCAGAGAAAGACAAAAATCCTATGACTTCACTCATATAAGGACTTTAAGAGACAAAACAGATGAACATAAGGGAAGGGAAACAAAAATAATATAAAAACAGGGAAGGGGACAAAACAGAAGAGACTCATAAATATGGAGAACAAACAGAGGGTTACTGGAGGGGTTGTGGGAGGGGGGATGGGCTAAATGGGTAAGGGGCACTAAGGAATCTACTCCTGATATCATTGTTGCACGACATGCTAATTTGGATGTAAATTTTAAAAAATCAAAAGTAAAATTAGAAAAAAATAATAATAGCTAA
This sequence comes from Acinonyx jubatus, assembly GCF_027475565.1. Lineage (NCBI taxonomy): Eukaryota > Metazoa > Chordata > Mammalia > Carnivora > Felidae > Acinonyx > Acinonyx jubatus. Next base: position 67,342,745 of record NC_069382.1, read on the forward strand.
AGTATGGAAAAAGCCCAAATATCCATCGATGGATGAATGGATAAAGAAGATGTGGTATATATATATATATGTGTGTGTGTGTGTGTGTGTGTGTGTGTACAAACACACACACACACACACACACACACACACACACACACACTGGAGTATTACTCGGCAATCAAAAAGAATGAAATCTTGCCATTTGCAACTACATGGATGGAACTGGAGGGTATTATGCTAAGTGAAATTAGAGAAAGACAAATTTCTATGACTTCACTCATATGAGGACTTTAAGCGACAAAACAGATGAACATAAGGGAAGGGAAACAAAAATAATATAAAAACAGGGAGGGGGACAAAACCTAAGAGACTCTTAAATATGGAGAACAAACACAGGGTTACTGGAGGGGGTGTGGGAGGGGGGATGGGCTAAATGGGTAAGGGGCATTAAGGAATCTACTCCTGAAATCACTGTTGCACCATGTGCTAACTAACTTGGATGTAAATTATAAAAAATAAATTATAGAAAAAAAAAAAAAAACCTCAAGAGATGTGAACAGAAGTAAAAAAAAAAAAAAGAGAGAGAGAGACTGTACTAATCAGTTGTTACCTGTTTCTATGGAGATGCTGAATTAGTTTTTGAATCAGTCTTTCATGAATTCACCTGTAAAACAAAAAAAAAAAAACATCTTTTTGATTCTGCATTTCACTAGATTGAACACCACATGCAGCATGACTGTCCAAATAAATTGTGATGGATTTCATTAATAAATTAAGATGAGAAGCGTCAGTTTATTTTAGGTGAATATTTTATGACATTATATGTACACTAATAGCTATAAGAGAAAAGGGTGGCAAAAGAATCTGTTGCTTCTCTCTTTCTTCCTTTCTTTCTCCCTCCCCCCCTTCCTTCCTTTCTTTTAATTTTGAGTAAGCTCCACACCCAATGTGGGGCTCAAACTTAAAACCCTGAGATCAAGAGTCACATGCTCTACCAACTGAGCCAGCCAGGTGCCCCTATTGCCTGTTTCTAATAAAAGTCTGTCTAGATTAAGATGATGCAATTTTTGATTACTAAAAATGAGAACAAAGATCAAAGATGATTGTCCAATTCCTGGAAATTTTGTCAAAATGCTGATAATAAAGTTATTTATAAGTTAATTGATAAGGTCAATTTTTAGGGCATCACATGTCAGGAATCAACTGAAAAACAAAGTTATACCATGATCTTACCACTGTATACAGATTGCCACTTTTCATATTTTCTATGGTGTAATGGGATAACCTTGCATTTAAATCTTGTTTTTCTTGGGACACCTGGCCGGCTCAGTTGGTTAAGTCCCGACTTTGGCTCAGGTTCGTGAGTTCGAGCCCGGTGTCTGGCTCTGTGATGACAGCTCAGAGCCTGGAGCCTGCTTCAGATTCTGTGTCTCCCTCTCTCTCTGCCCCTCCCCACCTTGTACTCTTTCTCTCTCAAAAATTAACAAATATTTTTTAAAATCTTTAAACCTTCTTTTTCTTGTCCCTTCCTTTGTTTATATATTTTATACATAAATATTAAAGAGCTAGAAGGGACCAACATTTCATCTTCATCCCTGAGAAGATGACTTAAATAAATAGATCTGCTTTGTCAACACAAATAACTCTGAAGGACTTGATCAGGAATGTCCTAAAGTAAGCTTGAAGGAAAAAAAAGAAAAGGGGAAGAAAAGAAAAAGGACTAAGTAATTCCTCTGATGTTGGAATTATAATTTTGCTACTTTTTGAGATGTTATGAATGTAGCCTCCCATATCAACGTAAGTGAAAACTGCATTCCAAAACTGAAGTGAAATACTTTTTATAATCCATATCATGGTTTCCCAACTCTAGTATGGCAAACTCAGCAATGATTATAAACCAAAACGCTTTTCAATAAAAATTTGTCACCTCTGTTCCCCATGCTTATTCATAAGATGTGCCATCCAGGGGCGCCTGGGTGGCGCAGTCGGTTAAGCGTCCGACTTCAGCCAGGTCATGATCTCGCGGTCCGTGAGTTCGAGCCCCGCGTCAGGCTCTGGGCTGATGGCTCGGAGCCTGGAGCCTGTTTCCGGTTCTGATTCTGTGTCTCCCTCTCTCTCTGCCCCTCCCCCGTTCATGCTCTGTCTCTCTCTGTCCCAAAAATAAATAAAAAACCTTGAAAAAAAAATTAAAAAAAAATGTGCCATCCATTGGTCAGTTACTGGGGTAAAGTAGCCCATATAGAGAGGTCATTTATTCAGCGATAACAGATCATTTCAATGTTCATGAGAGAGTGTGGGGATTATTGGATTATTTTTTTATGTGGGAACTGGTTCTAAGATACAAATATTTTATCCACATTCTAACTTACGCTTTCTGAAAGGAGTTTTCAGATCTGCACTTTACCACAGGCTGTATATAACCCAGCTCTTTCCTACATTATTGCCAACACACTTGCTAATTCTGTGAAGATAAGGTGAAGTGAAAAGAGCTAGACTGTTTGAGTCTGAAAAGTGGTTTAAAATACCTGCGTATTTAGAGAGAGAATCATAAAAACAGAAAGGAGCTTAGAGACTATGGACTATACTCTTCCTGCTGCTAATATCTGTCGTTTTACAGACGGGGAAAGTAAGCACACAGGATCATATTTATTTTACTTCTTGTATTTTTTTACTCCACTCAAGAATCAAAGGCTATGTTCTTTTAATTGTATTTACCATTGATATTTAACTTCCCAGACTGACTCCCTTTTTGACTAGGAGTATAAACTGTTAGACATATTGGTATCAATTTGCCCTGGAATTAGGTTACATTAGTTTTCTTTCTTTTGCAGTATGGAGAACAAAGTCAAGCCACTATTGATAAAATAGGACACAGATACCAAAATCCATGGTAAGCACATGCTACTACATTTTAAATTAATTAATTAGCCAATTAATTGATGTGTTTCCTTCCTAAACTAGTAACAGGGTTAATTTTTCTTTAAGTATATTAACGCTTTATTTCTTTTTATTTCAGGTACATTTCTTTGTAAAACTATGAATTTTTATTCCTAATAAAAACACAATTTTCATGGTCTATTAAGTTTAATTAAGGGCAGGAAAGAGGGGCAGAACAGGCACAGAGTAAGCAACTGTTAGAATATAGTGGAGAAAAAGAGAACCAGCCTGCAGCTATTAAGAGTAGCAAGTGGATAAGGTAGATTTAACTATATAAATAATGCTTTCTGTGAAATAGCAACAATATAATCTTTTTGGTTTAAAAAAAAAACCCTCATTTCATGCTGTTGGCCTAGAAACCATCATCATGGGTAACCTTGGTTAATAAATGTAATTCTACTGAAGTCACACATCCACTTGAATTCATGCTATCATAAGGCAACCTAAATTAAACATGTCCACCTCAAGGTATGTTCAATTACAGGAAAAGAGCAAAACGTAGGTTTGTCACATATAATTCAGCTTCCTAAGAGGGAAGGGATCAATCAGCATTGCTTTTATAAGACTGCAGATTCAACATGTCTTTGTTATCCTTAGATTTTTGGAGGTGAGAGTTTCTGGAGCCTGTTTCACTCATTTTTACTTGTTGAAGGATATAGCTATTATCATGTGCAAAATTAATGAGTTCCAGTCTCTTTTTGCTCTACCACAACAACATAAATTACCGAAAAGAGAAAAGCCCTCAAACCCCATGTCAAAAACCTACTAGTCACTACAACACAATCCAAGACAACAAAAGATCTCATTGGGCAATTCCTGTAACTTACAAAGCAAAGCCTATGTTTAAATCCATAGAGAAATAGTTACAATTTATTTCTTGCAAAGCACACATCCTCATTAAAATATCCACCTCACTTGATCAGATAACATTGCAGGCATCTATCTACAAATGCTCTATCAAGTATTTCTAAGCCAAAAAACCTCATTAGAGTCCACTGAAAATCAAAGAAACTTCAACAAACTTTGGTGATAGAAGTATGAAAATCTGCTGTATTTATTTAAACATAGAAAACTTGTTAGAAAGTATCTGAGAGGGACACCTGGGTAGCTTAGTTGGTTGAGCATTAGACTCTTGATTTTGGCTCAGGTCATGGGATCGAAACCCACGCTGGGCTCCACGCTCAGCATGGATTTAGCTTAAGATTCTCTCTCTCCCTCTCTCTCTCTCTACCCCTCTTCTTTGCTTGTGCACTCTCTCTCTCTCTCTCTAAAATAATAAAAAAAAAAAGAAAAGAAAAGAAATAAAATATCTGAGAAATATTGAAGCTTTGACTACTTTCCTTGGATGAAAGAATGTTGGCTATGTTCATTTTTAGGGAATATGATACGGATTATGCCAGGTCATGACATGCAAACATTTATAAGAAGACTATACTTAAGAAATTGTGGATTCAATTGGGAAATTGGAGATTAGATATATATTTGTATAAATCACAAAACCAATCTGCATATGTTAAATACTGACTGTGTAATGAAGACAATTATAATTACAAAATGATAACTAGAAAAGTTTAAAAGTTTTTAAAGTTTATTTTTATTTGACAGAGAAAGAGACAGAGCAGGGAGGGGCAGAGAGAGAGGGAAAGAGAGAATCCCAAGTAGGCTCCATGCTGTCAGCACAGAGCCCTATGCGGGCTCAATCCCACAAACCATGAGAACATGACTTGAGCCAAAATCAAAAGTCAGATGTTCAACCAACTGAGCCACCCAGGCACCCCTCTCATGCTGTTTAGTAACTTTTAAACATTACAAATATAATTCATCTTTGTGGCAACAAATCAATCAATATAGAGGTTTATTAAGAAAAAGTTAATAACCTGCTCTATTCCATCCAGCTCATGATAAAATATTTCATTACAAAGGATATTAATGGGATATAAAGACTTGATTTTTCTAGGGACACTACTGGGCCTGAGGGTCAGAGAAGTGTTCACCAAGTAGGTAATTATTATTATTTTTTTAAAAATGTTTTTTTAAGTTTATTTATTTTTGAGACAGAGAGAGACAGAGCATGAACGGGGGAGGGGCAGAGAGAGAGGGAGACACAGAATCGGAAGCAGGCTCCAGGCTCTGAGCCATCAGCCCAGAGCCCGACGCGGGGCTCGAACTCACAGACCGCGAGATCGTGACCTGAGCTGAAGTCGGACGCTCAGCCGACTGAGCCACCCAGGCGCCCCACCAAGTAGGTAATTATTAAGGTGACTTCGGAAAGATGAGCATAAGATCAGTCCTGGCAGAGTGAACAGCATGAGCAAATCTCCAAGGTGGGAAAGAGAATATCAGATTAGAACCAGGGGGGCTAGACTATGGGGATCAGTGGGAGGGAAGCAAGATGAGTGTCAGATTTCATAGAACCTCATAGCTAGGTTAGGGAATTTGGATTGTAACTTAAGAACAAAGAGAATTCATTGGGTGATTTAAAGTAGAAAGCAACATGATCTAATTTTTAAGATTACTCTGGAATGTTGGACGGCTATGTAGAGAAAGAATTGAAACTTGGAGGAAGATCAGCAAGGAGACTGTTTCATAGGCCCATCTTGGGTTTTCAGTATAACTTGCAAACAAACCAAAATAAATTGTGATTACGTAGGCTATGGGGGAGGAGGAAGGATTTGAGTTTTCAAGGAAATGCAGGCTTTAAATAAATGGAAAAAAAAAAGAAGAGGACACGGTATTTGCAGTCATCATGGGGAATAAGAATGTATTCAGCATTCTAATGAAGCAGATTTTAACATCATCTTAATTGTACAAGTGAAGAAATTGAATTTCAGAGGTTAAGTTCCATGACCAAGGGTCACAGTGCTAAATATTTCAGCCAAATTGACTGATCCCATTGATCTGGGTTGGGATCTGGGTGTGGATATTTTAAAAGGTCTCTCTGAGTGATTGCAATGTGCAGCCTGGGCTGAGAACCACTAGTGAAGAAAGAAGGGGACTGAGCCTTGGGGGGTGCCCACACTGGGGACAAGATGAATGAGAGCTACAGTAAGAGAAAGGAGCCCTGGAGGAAGGGCCCTTGAGACAATAGAAGGCTTGGAGAATTTCAAACAGAGGTGTTTAATACAAGGAAATGGAAATCCAGGAAAACAATAACAGACAAATGTTTGGAAGTTATCAGTGGTCTCAAAAAGCGCACTGAAGGAAGGGTAGGATGATTTGAGTCAACACAACCAGCACTAAAGAATTTTTGTCCAAAAGAAAAAAAAGAAGAATTTTTGTTCGCTGACATAACGGAGGCAAGTTTACTCTGTTTTTGAGACCAGAAGTCCAGTAAAGGACAATTAAAGGATTTCCTCCATTCTGAGGCATACTTTTTAAACTTTGGCTTTCTTGAAATCAGGATGTGTTTTATAATAGCTGTTTACAAATGTTGTATACAGATGTGGTGCCTCTTTTTTTTTCCCTCCCACGTAAAGCTGTTATTAAATCAACGGTGTGTTATATAATTTATTGCATCCTAAAGGCCAATAAAGATATACTTTGACAAACATGAAATGAAAACCTGCCCTGTGCCAGGTGCTCAGAATTAAAGAATTAATAAGCAGGGTCCTCCTTCCTTTCCAAAAGCTCACACACACACACACACACACACACACACACAGATGTAAACAGAAGATTTTAAAACAATATACGTTGATGGAGAACAATTGCAGTAACTGTGTGTGGGCTACTTCTATTTTCCCTTCTGAATTAAAGAAAACATTCTCTTGTTTCAAATATCTTAAGTTTCTCTAGATATAGGACCCTATGGTTAACTCATTTTCATACGGTCTCTTCTATTTGCACTTGGGTGTTTTCCATTATATACATATGGTATTTCTAATTTCAACAAGAAGCATAAAAAGCACAGATAGGAAATGAAAGAATAGCTTCCAGTCAGATTAAAAGAGGTCATAGGAGAATGCCCCGTAAACAGTGAACCAGTAGGGCTTTTCATTTTAAGAAGTTACGTGAGTTCTGCAGAAGCTGCACGCCTTTACTGAAGATCGTGGGGCATGGAAATATTTTGTTTTCTTCTTCTTTTCCTTATGTTTCACACAGTGCTTGGCATGTATGGGCACTCCATTCATATTTGCTGAATCAGATATAAAAGACAAATCCTAGTTCTTATACTCCTAATGGTGCAAATTGGTATAGATCAGGCCAGAGAAGCTGGAGGAATTCAAGCAATGAGAACTTCCTGAGAGAGATGAAATTTAAGCTGGGTTTAGAAGGAAGATTTTAGGAAAATCTCTGGCTGCCTCCTTGGGTGGATTTTTTTACTCATGCAAATGAAAGACTTGCTGAGGTGATTATATCAACAGAACTATTCACAGGTAAATATCATTCCAGGAAGGAGCTGCTGACCTGTCTCTGACCTAACGTCATGACAAAGTTGCCTCTTTGCCAACCAGAGCCCATGATATTAGCCACTTATTTGCTAATTTGTAGATTTATCTTAGGGATGGTGTCTTCATGAACACTTCAAGTTCCTGTGGACAGTAGATGGGGGTGGAGGGCAGTAGTCAAGAAGGCTGTAAATTCCAAGGCAAAGACAAGCACACACGATGTTAGCCAGGAAAAGAAGAGCAGCAAAAGTCTTAAAGGATCAGAAGTAACGACAGCCTTCTCTATCTTTTCATTTACTTGGGAGTCACAGAGACACGGCTCTTTCCAGAGTGCTGTTTCTCCCGATCTGCTTTCTTATTGTCTGCCTTCTCGTAATGACAGGATTTGCTAGTCAGCACCATCCTCAAGACGTACACAGCATGGCATCGTTGAAAGAGTGCTGAGCTGAAAATCAAGAAAGATGGTTTTGCTAGGAATTTATCCTTCCCAAGGAAATAATAAAGGAGATCACAAAGGTTTTGCTAAAAGGAAGTCCAACAGTGTTTGCAGTAATACAAAGTCAGAAACAACCTAATATCTCCCAAATAGGAGACTGTGAAGAGTTAGAAAGCAGTATCACAGTGATTAAAGCCTGGGCTCTGCAGACAGATTTCCTGAGTTCAAGTCTTAGCTTTCACACCTATTAGCTGAGACACCTTGGAAAAATTATTTAAATTATGTATGCCTCAATTTCCTAATTTACATAATGATGGTAGCAGAATCTACTCCACTGGGTTGTTACATAGATGTATTGTTATATACATATCACTTAAAATAACACTTGTGGGGGTGCCCGGCTGGCTCAGTTGGTAGAGCATGAGACTCTTGATCTCAGGGTTGTGAGTCTGAGCTCCACATTGTGTGTAGAGATTACTTAAAAATAAAATCTGAAAAAATATAAAATACTTGGTACATGCTAAGTACTCAGTAAATAGTGTGACCATGTAACTTATCACCCAGTACAGGATACTTTTGAGAGTGAAACAGAAAACTAATCAAATGGGTCACCTGAACAACAAACTAAACTGAACAAATCAGGCTACTCTATTAATAAATGTTTCTATTAGTTAAATAAATGAAGTACATTGAAATAATATAGCAAATGCACTTATTAGAATTCATATTATACATATTGTTAGCTAAAAACAAACAGTATAGAGATTTAGTATGGGATATAAATTCCATACTATATCTCTAAGTTAATCTCCCAAAAGTAGAACAGAAAGTCCAAGAGATGGAAATGAAAAATGGAAAAATATGAAAATAAAAAATCAATTAAAATTAAATTAGTCTAATAACTTACCAATAAGAGATCTAGAAACAGACCAGAAAAAAAACCAGAAGGAAATCAATAATACAAGAAAATTTCTCAGAAGGGAATAATATGAATTTCCAAATTGAAAGTTTTCATCAAAGCAAAAAAAAAAAAAAAAAAATCCAAAACAAAACAAAATATATAACAAGTCATGTCACTGACAAACTTGGTTATCATAGGGATGAAGAGACCATTTTAAAGCTTTGGAGAGGACAAATGGGATATATACAAATGATCAGGAATCAATAAGTTATCAGACTTCTTGACAGCAATACCAAACTCTAAAAGACAATGGGACAATGCCTTCCACATCTGACACAAAGTGACTTCCAAACTAGAATTCTATACCCAGCCAAACAATCAAGAGGGAGGGTAGAAAAAAGACATTCTCGGGGCACCTGGGTGGCTCAGTCAGTTAAGCTTCTGACTCCTGATTTCGGCTCAGGTCATGATCTCCTGGTTCTGGGTTCCAGCCCCCTGTTGGGCTCTGTGATGACAGGGTGGAGCCTGCTTGGGATTCTCCGTCTCCCTCTCTCTCTTTGCCCCTTCCCTGCTCTTGCACTCTCTCTCTCAAAATAAATAAATGAAACATAAAATAAATAAATAAATAAATAAATAAATAAATAAATAAATGCATGCATAAATAAATATTTTCAGACAAGTATGTACAAAAAATAAATACACCTCAAAGCATTTTGTCCTAGGAAGCAACTGGAAAATATTATAGCAAGACAATGGGGGTATAAATCAAGAAAAGACAAAAGAAGACAACGCAAGAAATAAAAGACTCAATGCAAGAAACAAATTTCCTTTGACAGGCAAAGAGAATTCTCAAGGTGGTGTTAAAGGAACATACCAGGAATATGGTTATACAGGGCCCAGGGGTCTATCAAATCAGATAGGAACACGACAAATGGAGGCTTCAGAGAGAGCGTTTATTGTATGCAAATATTGGGTTAACTTCCAAAAGAACTAAATGAGCTAAAAAGTTGTTGCTTTTGGAGAAGAGAACATTGGGCAGGGAGCAGGGAGCAGGGAGAGAAAGGGAGTATTGTTTTTACTACAAGCTTTTTAGTACTATTTATAGGTATTATGTACCTATACCTAAATTATTTCATTAAAATTGAAAAAAATTAACACTGCATTATGCACAATGTACAAGCATTTTATTTTGATAAAAATAACAGTTAAGTAGAATAGTCAACTAGAACTTTAGCAGTTTGGGCCCTTAAGTTGAAAAAAATTTCTGTCTAAAACTAGAACTTCTAGTATTAAAGAAATATTCACTGACCTGAATAAACAGGGCTTTCTGTTGACTCCGAAAGGTGTAACATGTGCCTGTATCTGGCATTAGTGAGGGGATGTGTAGAAAATTGCTGGTTTTATTCCATAATGAAACACTGCCAAAACCAGTCGTTAAACTAGCACAGACTTAATGACAGCCACTACTTTAAAATATATTGGTATATAAACGTGTGCTTTTTTTCTTGGAGCTGTTTTCCTCAAAACAGCCATAAATCTTGACAGCTTTCTATTTTTAAGGCTGTCCGTGCCTGGCCCACTGGAGGGATTTCCGTTGAGTGTTAAGTAACAATATTCTGTAACTTTTGAAATCATCAGCACCTGCTTCTGTTTCGGCCCCTTTGGTCCATTACCTAAAAGCTGTCTTTGCACTTCCTTCCACCAAGCCTCCTCCCCTCCAGCCTCCTCTTCAGCTGGGTAGAGAGGGATGTGGGGGTTTCTCATCGTAGCTGCAGGTGTTGTTAGGTCAGCAAGAACACCCACAGCTGTCACCGCTATAGCACCACACAAATAGCCGGTGCCCATTTATCTATTCAATAAATGTCCACCTGCCAACTGTGTCCCAGGCACAGTGCTGGGTCTGGGGGTTCGGGTGTGAACAAAACAGACATTATTTCCTGCCGTCTTTACATTCTATCAGGAAGGCAGGGCAGAAACAGCCTATAACACGATGGATAATTTAATTGTAGGGCGTGCCATAGGGAGGAACGCAGGATGCATGTAAATGTTTCTTATGGAATGAATTAATATTCCTCACCACAGGACAGAGCACTTACAGCAAAAGGGTAAAATGCAACCATTTTGGAAAATCTACTGTTTTTGAAAGAAAAGTGAGCCAAATAAGAGATGGTGTTGTTACTCCTAAGAGGAAGCTTACTAGGCTATCACTTGATGCCCAGGTGTTCCTTTCAGGACGTGGCTCTTCACAACACATTACTCTCCGTATAATTTATGAAAGATACGGGTGTCTGAAGTGTGTAAGAAAGAGGCACTATCAATTCCCTGGCCTATCATCTATAATTTCTCAGCATTTCAGATGTCAGAACTGTAGCTGTTAGAGCCTGTTCAGAAGACCAGGGTTACTGAGAGAGCAGCTGCTGGGCCCAACAACATGGTTTATGGCAATGAAATTCAAGCAAGCCTTGCAAACTAATAGTAAACAGATGAGCTAAAATTTTGGGCCAAGGCAAAGAGAGTTTACGTACTGAAAAGAGTACAGAAAAACAAGAATGAGGTATGTTATAAGTGTTCAGCATGTTTTTATTTCACTATTACCTATTCAATTTGGTAAAGCCGCAAGCATATTGTGATCATGAAAATCTTAAACATTCTTACATCACCAACATTTATATAAATGGTTTACAAGAGATCAACAGTATCACTTAGCTAATATCTGTAGCACCAGATGAAGCAACAGAATAATAATCACTCAGCCCATTTAATGTGCATTACTATCATTTCTGCTTATCATTATTTCCTTTACTTTTTTATAAGCCCACTCATAATTTTAGGTTTCTGTAACTGGAAGATCAAGACTCTGCAAATGGACAGGGTTGTGCTTAATCCCCTTATCTCACATGAGAAGATGTGGATCTTATGTTGTCATAAATGTAGATCCTCTCTAAACCTCAGTTTCAAGGAAAAAGGGGATAATCTATCTCATAGGGTTCTCTTGAGAATGGAGAGTACTACAATATATGTAAAATACCTAGCATGGATATGACACACAAAAGGTTAGTTTCCTTCCCCATTTTAAGAAAGTCTCAAAAGGACCACAGAATCGGCCACTTTCTTAAGTCTTTCTATTCATTTTTGAAAACTATCACCTCAAAATTAATTAAGTTTTTTTTTTTAATGTTTATTTTTGAGAGACAGAGACAGAGACAGAGACAGAGTACGAGCGGGGGAGGGACAGAGAGAGGGGGAGACACAGAATCCAAAGCAGGCTCCAGGCTCTGAGCTGTCAGCACAGAGCCTCACGTGGGGCTCAAACTCACAAACTGTGAGATCATGACTTGAGCCGAAGTCCTATGCTTAACTGACTGAGCCACCCAGGTGCCCCTAAATTGATTAATTATAATTTTATTTTCTTCCATAAAATATGTCAGTGAGCACTAGACTGTTTTGAGATACATTATTTGCTTTCTGCTTTAAAAAGAAAATGATCATTGGGGTGCGTGGGTGGCCCAGTAGATTACGCATCCAACTCTTCATTTTGGCTCATGTCATGATTTCGTGGTTCATGGGTTCCAGCCCCACGTTGGATTCTGTGCTAGTCACACAGAGCCTGCTTGGGATCCTGTCTCTCCTTCTCTCTCTGCCCCTTCCCTGCTTGTGTTCTCTCTCTCTCTCTCTCTCTCTCTCAAAATAAATAAACTGAAAAACTGAGACTAAACTGAGGGTTGATGGGGGGTAGGAGGGAGGGGAGGGTGGGTGATGGGCATTGAGGAGGGCAACTGTTGGAAGGAGCACTGGGTGTTGTATGGAAACCAATTTGACAATAAATTTCATATTAAAAAAATAATAATAAAATAAAATAACAAAATAAATAAACTTAAATTTTTTTAATAAAAAAATTATCATTAAAAATTTTTTTTCCATCTTTCTGGTAGGGAATAAAACCATTTCAAAGAATTTGAGTTTGGAAAAACTTCAGCTTTTTGTAGTGGTGAATTCAGTATCTGTGGTATATCATATATCATCAATGTTAGCATTAGGTCTGTGATGGGTACGTTTCCCCAAACATTCATTGAGCACAGTGATGGGGAAGAGACCTGCAGTGCTCAGATGGGCTATTTAAAGACTAAAAACAAGGGGTACCTGGGTGGCTCAGTAGGTTAAGTGTCAACTTTGGCTCAGGTCGTGATCTCACAGTTTGTGAGTTCGAGCCCTACATAGGTCTCTGTGCTGATCATGCAGAGCCTGGAGCCTGCTTCGGATTCTGTGTCTCCCTCTCTCTCTGCCCCTACCTTGCTCATGCTTTTTCTCTCTCTCAAAAATGAATAAACAAAAAACCAAACCAAAACAAAACAAACAAATTAAAAAAATGCTGTGAGAGTCCCTGTAGCAGGGATGTTTTGAAATTATTAATAATCAGAAGGACTTCTCTTGTTCAGCATGAATTTTAATCCAAATTAAATAGCCTCCTTGATATTCAAAGAGTAAATACACTTTTGTGACTACTTTGGTTTATAGGCTTTAATTGGACCACTCATTTATTGAGTCAATAAATCAATAAATATGTTTGGGGTACTCTCCTTTCCATCAAACAGCTTACAGTGTTGTGGGGGAAATAGACATGCAGATAATTTGGAAACATGGACAGAACAAGGTTATAGCCACACAGGGGTATTATGTATATAACCCAGCAAAGGGGTGAGGAGAGGAATTACAGAAGGCTCTCTGTGGAGGAGTGTGGAAAGGTGAGGTTAGGTAATAGAGGATGAGTAGGGATGCAGGGACAGAGTGTTCTCAGAAGAGCAGACATCAGCAATAGACATTCAGAAATGATAAATAACATTGGTGGATGCATAAATGCTTTAGTGCTCCTGGACCCCAAAGTGTAATGAATGGTGCAGGGGCAGGTAAAGACAGAATTGTGGTCAGGACTTAGACTATGAAGAGTTCACTTTTTAAAAAGTTTTTATCTAAATTCCAGTTAGTTAAGATACAGTATAATATTAATTTCAAGAGTTCACTCTTGAGTTCTGGCTTTTAGAAGATGGAGAACTCCAAGAAGCAACTTAAATTTTATCCACCTATCCTTTCTGCACAGTACCCAAAGTGGTAAAGTCAAGTTTAGATTTTGGATAGGGGATGGTATGAGGGGGCATCACTGGAGACAGGGAAGAACAGCCAGGAGTCTGTTAGGGTCAGGAGAATCATGGCAATCTGCAGGGATGGGAGTCAAGATGGAGAGGAGGGAACAAATTCCAGAATTAAAAAGGATGAAAATTGTCAAGACTTAGGTATCAGGTGTAGAAGATGAAAGTAATATTAGAGGCAGTGGCAACTCCCAATTTCTAGTTTGAGTGAATGATTTTTTTTTTATTTGAGAGAGAGAGAGAGAGAGAGAGAGAGAAAGAGTGAGCAAGCAGGGGAGAGGGGCAGAGAGAGAAAGAGGGAATCTTGATCCCTCTGACCACAGGGCTTGATCCCATGACCCTGGGATCATTACCTGAGGTGAAATCAAGAATCAGATGCTCAGCCGAGCCACCCACAGGAACCCCATGAATGATTTGATAGTGGAGCAACTCAGACCAAGCACAGAAGGAGCATCTCCATTAAAGAGAAGAAGGTAAGGAGATGCTGAGTTCAGGTGGATGTGAAGTACCAGTGGGACATCCAGTAAGAGGCAGATAGATAAATATGTCAAACTATTTGAAAGAACTATGCCGAGGAGCTTTTTCTGTCATCATAATTATATTGTATCTGAAAATACGTGGGTGGATGAGAGGAGAGAAGACCAGAGGAATAAAGGCAGAATTTTAGGGAATTCAAACTCTGTTTGAAAAAGGAGAAGAACCATGTCCTAGAAGAAACAAAGGAGAAACAGGAGAATCAGATGTCCAAAGCGAAATAAGATGTGTATTGAACAATGTCCACTGAAGAAAGTAGACAGGAAGTCATCGGAGACCATGGTGAGACCAGAACAAATAAAATAATTTGGGAGAAGAGGCAGGAAGAGAGGGAGGGAAGCTCAAGTAGGGTGGGTTGAGGTATGAATGGGAGATGAAGTGGAGTCAAAAAGTACAAGGCAAGGTTTTGGAAAATTTGGATAAGAAAGGAAGAAAATATAAATAGTAATTAGAGGAGGTGAGGGGCCAAGTGTAGGCTTTTTTAGGATGGGAGAAACGTTATCCTAGAGAAGGCTTCACTGCTGTGGAGCAATATTCTTGGTTAAGTGGTGATGTGACTGTGGGCTCAATGGCCCAGGTAAATGTGGAGACCACAGATGAAGAGAAAAACCCCCTCATTCCCAGAGACTGATAGGGTTTCCTCAACTAGGTAGTTGGGGATGTTCTTGTACATGTAAATGTGGGGTAGGCATTGATGGTGGTGGTTGAAAGAGTGTACAGCTGATGGCCTCAGTGTTCTCCATGGAGTATTTTTTGTGTGTAGATTTTTTTATGGTGGTAGAATATACATAACATAGAATACTATTTTAATCATTGTTAAGTGTACATTCAACGGTTCATGAAGTGTTGTGCAAGGCTCTGTCCTCGAGAACCAATGAAAGTAGTGGGAATGAGATACGAGTAGGAGTCTTGAGGAAACAAGGAAGGTCTAGGACAGCTGTTGAAGACATTCACTAACGACAACTAAAAAGCTTGCTGTCCTGTAGAGTAGTAAAGGCTCAACTGAGGTTGGAGACTACATGTCTACATCAGCAAGGATATCCAGTGTCCCATATCCACCTTGACATAGGAGCCAAGAAAAACTGGAGTCAGGGCAACTGCCCACATTTTGGAAAAGGAAAATTATATCTGTACCTCATAACATACAATAAGATAAATTCCAGAGGGACTAAACAATTAACCACTTTAAAAGTGAAATGTTATAGAATAAAATATACAGGAACATTCATATTATGTTTACATAGTCTGAGGGTACAGAGATGTCAGGCTGTAGCATTAAGCCGCAGTTGAGAGTTTAAGAGTGCACTCTTCATCACTTTACCTCCAAATGTTGCTTCATACTTACAATAGGATCCTTAGGAGCATCTTGGGTTTATACCAAATAATTTGAATTCAATTTTCAATAGTATCACCCCTGTTCCTTATTCCATCCAAACCGTGGACAACTATAGTGCCAAATAAATAAGACAATTCCTGCCCTCAAAAAATTATCATTTAGGGCGAAGAGACCCATAAACAGATAATTATACTAGAGTATATTAGGATGCAGTGATAGAATATTGAGTCAGTCAAGATTTATTGATTACATATTTGTGCCTGACTAGGTCTGGTACTGTGATTATACACTTAACAAAGTGAAACAACAAAGTGCAAAATAGGGAGTGTTTTAGAGGGTGCAACAAAAACACGTATCTGGGATACGAAACTTTGAGGGAGGATCAGGAAGGCTCCCTAAGGTCCCCTGAGCTGGAAGGATGTGTAGTAGTTAGCTTCTAGAACTGCTGTTTTAAGATTCCAAGATGCTATCTCTTTAGAGATGTGGAGATCATGTTCAGATACATGACCTCAGACGTCCAGACACATGTTCAGATACATCATGTTCAGACACATCACCTTCACATGTTCAGATACATCACCTTGAAGCACATTCCCACATATTTGACAAAAACTTTTCACTTCTGGCCTCCATAGCAACGTGTAAAGATGGTAGGGTTTTTACAGAATGCTGTAGCTTGCTTTCTGTCTAGCAGCCTAAAGGCTAACTCATTAAAATTCACAGATGAATTACATGGTGGGCGGCAGAACAAGTGTTTTCTACCCTGAGCCCAGCTAAGGCCTTCAAGACAGTTTCTCCCTGAATCTAAGTCACTCTTTGCAGCTGCTCAGTAGGACATGATTCAGGCTTCACCTCCTCCTCCAAATCTATCAAGACACAACCCGACCCTGGATTTTTTTGCTTTTTGTTTTTATTTTTTGGTTGTTAGCTGCATATGGTAACAAGAAAGAATAGGAAAATGATACTGGTTCCATACTTGGTTTGACTTTGGAACCATGTACATATCTTACAGGTAAGATATGTGTGTTACCTTATATCTTCCCTTTAATTTATAAAATAATTTAAATATAAAATTAAAAAAAAAACTGGATGTGTACCCAGTTGATGGTTTAGCCTACAGAGAGGAAATATTCCAAGGGACTTTAAAGAGTAGTAGTTTGAGTACAGTGTCTCGCGGGGTATGTTCTAAGAACAAAAAGAACTTCAATAAGCTTGGGAGAGGTGTTGGCTGTGTTACTCTGACTGCTGTGGGATAAAGCAAATGAGCAAGAATGTGATGTTCTTATTCAATCATTACTGGGTTGGTTAATTGCCAGGATTCCTGAAGTGGCAGAAAGGAAATACAGATGTTAAGATAAAAGAGCTAAAAATCAAACTCAGAATGGGATTGGGAGCTATATATGTGCACATATGTTTGACTGTACATGTTTCTATATATTTTTTCATGGCTCAATTTGCCATGAAGGCCTAGACATAGGAACCAACTCAGTAGCTGTGAGCTCTCCTACTACCAAGATTCTACTCTTCATTTATTTATTTACTAATTTTTAAGTAAGATCCACACCTAACGTAGGGCTTGAACTCCTAACACGAAGATCAAGAGTCGCATGCTCTACCGACTGAGCCAGCAAGGTGTCCCCAGATTCTACTCTTCAGATACTTCTTCCACTAAAAGGAACTGGGGATTTTGGAGAAATGGTTGATTCTGGATCTGGAGAAGGAAATGGAAAACATAGGCATGGTACATCACACCATACCAGATGAGGAAGCTACCCAAAACTGCTACAGTCCTGTCTAAGGGACCTAGGAGCCAAACTTGAAGAGGATCCCATCAGCCAAAAATAGGACAACTTTAAGTAAAGGGTAGTAACCACAGTGGATTAATAGATATTATACATACATATACACATACATGAACATTTATGAGTTTATAATGGCTAATTTAAAAACTACAACAGGGGCACCTGAATGACTCAGTAGGTTAAGCATCTGACCCCTGAATTGGGCTCAGGTCATAATCTCACAGTTTGTGGGACTGAGCCCCGAGTCACACTCTGCCCACAACACAGAGCCCGCTTGGGATTCTCTCTGTCGTTCTTTCTCTGTCCCTCTCCCCATTGAAAACATTTTTTTTTCAAAGTTTATTTATTTGTTTGGAGAGAAAGAGAAAAATAATATGAGCAGGGGAGGGGCAGAGAGAGAGAGAGAGAGACAGAATCCGAAGCAGGCTCCAGGCTCTGAGCTGTCAGCACAGAGCCCGACGTGGGTCTCAAACTCACAAGCCATGAGATCATGACCTAAGCCAAAGTCGGATGCTCAACCGACTGAGCCATCCAGGAGTGCCCCACCCGCCCAAATTTTTTTAAAAACATACAACAAACTGGTCATATTGGAGGATTCCAATAAATCAACTTATTATTTTAAAAATGGGTGAATAAAAGGAAATAATCAAATATTAATTTTGACTTTCTAATATTAACTGTACCACTGCAAACCAAATAGAAGTTGAGATAACTTTTTAATAAGCAATATAATCTAGCTAATAAAGAAGGAACAACAGAATTAGGACATCACATCTTTGAGAACTGTAATAAATTAATGAATCTAGGCACTGATTATCAATGGCTACCAAAATCGCAAAAGAGAAACAGTCAGATATTATGTACCTCTTGATGGAAATACCACCACCTAGAAAGTTATTGTGGGCTGAACTGCCCCCCCCCCAAAATTCATGTGTTGAAGTCCTAACCCCTAGTACCTCAAAATGTGACTGTATTTGGAGATGGGGCCTTCAAAGAGGGACTATTTATTTATTTATTATTTTTATTGTTTGTTTGTTTATTTATTTATTTATTTATTTATTTATTTATTTATTTATTTTCAGAGTGGGAGAGAGAGAGAACGTGAGCATGAGTTGGGGAGGGGCAGAGAGAGAAGAAAAGAGAGAATTCCAATCAGGCTTCATGCTTTCAGCACAGAGCTCAACACGGGGCTCAATCCCACCAACTGTGAGATTATGACCTGAGCCAAAATCAAGAGTTGGAAGCTTAACTGACTGAGCCACCCAGCCATCCCTCAAAGAGATACGTAAATTAAAATAAGGCCATCAGTTAGTCCCTAATCCAATATGACAGATGTCCTTATAAGAGGAGATTTGAACACATACACACACATAGACACACACACACACACACACACACACACACACGTGCAGGGAAGATCACGTGAAGACACAGGGAGGTGATAACCACCAAGTCAAGGAGAGAGGCCTTAGAAGAAACCAACTCTGCCAACACCATGATCTTGGACTTCTAGCCTCCAGAACAGTGAGAAAATATATTTCTATTGTTTTAGCCACCCAGTCTGTTGTACTTTGTTATAGAAGCTTTAGCAAATTAATACAGCAGTCTTGCCCCCAAAACCCAACGTGACTTAGATCAAACCTCTAAATTCAACTAACAATGTACAGGAAATAAGCTGGCAGCAGAAAATGTTAAATGGCATCATGGAGATGTCAGAAGAACGTATTGTGGGAAGTTTTATAGGACATGTGGCCCAGTCTCTTCAACAAATAAATAGCAAGAAAGAGAAGAGAAGGGATAGGAGAGGTGGGGGGAGGTATAGAAGGAGAAGGAGAAAAGAGATGAAATAGAACCTACGAATCAAGAGAAACTCAAAAGATTTATCAACCAACTGAAGGCATCAAACTTATTTGGATTCTGCTAAAAACATACAAACAGAAGGAACTAAAATTTTGAATGCTGACTATACAGTGAAATTGTTAAAATTTTTTTTAAGTTTCTTTTTTTTTTTTTTTAAAGCTTATTCATTTTTAAGAGAGTGAAAGACAGAGTGTGAGTGGGGGAGGGGCAGAGAGAGAGGGATACGCAGAATCTGAAACAGGCTCCAGACTCCGAGCTGTCAGCACAGAGCTTGATGTGAGGCTCGAACTCACGAGCCACGGATGCTTAACCGACTGAGCTACCCAGGCGCCCCAAGAAAAAGAGGTTTTAAATTGTTGAGAGTCATACCAGAAAGATATGATATTTTAGAGGGGCAAGATTAGTAAGTAGGATAGAAAGGAAATAAGACTGGCTACAAATTAAAGTGTTTAAAGTTGGGTGATGGGTACCTAGGGATCTTTAAACTAATTTGTCTCTTCTTATGTGTATAATATTCAAATCTCCAAAGTGACTAAAATGAAATTGTATCAATTTTATCCTTAGTTAATGAAGGTCAAGATTCACCATCTGGATAGATAAACTTGTCCAAAACTAAATTGAGTCAATACTGTTACAGTCTTCCAGCTAACCTTCACTTGGATGGCTGTCAAGCAGCTGAAATAAATGTTGCTCTCCTTCCTTTGCCTTTTGGTTCTCTGATACTCACACAAATAAGTAAGTGGTGCCCAGGAAGCACCAGCATGAAGAGAAGCCCCGGACCTGATAATTTCAGAAGTCCTTAGCTGCTGAAATTGGCAGAACTTCCTGAGTGTCGTATATAAAATCTCTCATTTCTCTAGCAACACTAGGAATTATATTCCACATTCCTAAAATGTCAATTCCTAGTCAATCCAATATGCTGCCATTTCTGGTAAGATGTGGGACAGCTGCCTCTGAGTCTATGTGCTGGAGAGACAGTCACTTCCTATAAATCATTTTAAAATACTGAATGAGAGTCAATGAACACCTCTGTGTGCTTCTACACCGTTGGACACACTCTCAGCAACAGGAGCCTTGTGGAGTAAGCTATTCCGCAAAGGAAGACAACGTGTTTGATTTCGATTGCATAACCCGTGGAACTGGAAGCCCAGCTGGCACCCAGAAGGGCAACCAGCAACGTGCTGGTGACATCACTGTGGCAAGGACAGCATTTTTCACATTCTGGAGCTCGGAGAAGACAATCTGGCAAAGTAATGAAAAAGTGTTCACTTAGGGTAATGTGAAATCTTTCTTGTTTAAATTAATTCTTTACTTCAACATAGTGGTAGAATATGTAACAAGCCTTTTGAATAAAGTGGTTTCACTTCCTATGAAGTAACACAATAAATCAAACCAAAACAATCACAATCCGAGGTCTGAAGCATATGGTGTGTGTAATTTTACAGAATTGCACAAGCCTTTGATGCTTTCCTTCTAGAAGAAAGTCTGAGAGTGGGCTTTTTCTACTTAAAAGAAAAATATTCTTACCGTTCGCGATCTCTTTCTTTTAAAAATAGCTTTCAAGCAATATTCTTATGTTTGAAATATGCTGGCAGTTTGGGAAGACTTCTCTTGTGTTTTCCCAAACACTTCTTTGGGAAGCAATTTCTTTTCTATCCTTGAGGCAGTATATGTTTCATACTAATGTGAATTACACACTTCTGTTTATACATTTAAATAATCCTATCCACTTTTGCAAAACAGTTTGTGCCCATAGATACGGAGACCTGTTTAATAAATTTGTTTTTGAATTGCTAATGACATAGAACTGGTCATAGGCATTTTTGCTCTTTGGGGAAGAAGGGCACTATTAACCAAGAATAAAAGATTCAAACAAACATAAAAGCTTATCTTCTACATTTCATCATGAATGATGAACTTCATCACGAAGTGTATTGTAGTCAAATAACCTCTTAGTAATCATTCCACTCATCCAGGTACAGCAGTAAATAAGCACTTGTTTATTCATATACTAATGTCTTTGCCCTTTTGCCATGTGTCCATTTTACATGGACTGCCAGCTTTCTCTACAGTCTCCCAGAGGACCTGCTACACTACCAAACACAGACCAGGTGTTTGGTCAATAAACTCTAGCTAAGAAAACTAATAGCTAATAAGTTCTAGTTGTCTGCTTGTCTAAAGACAGAATCAGCATATAGACAGCTCTGGATCTTTGATGCTATAAATTATTCCAAATTGTCCTAATCATTCAACTGAATATTACTTTGAACATGTATCTTAAATAGGTTAAGTTACAACTCAGAGGTGGCACATCAATTTTCCTAGTATCCTGAAGACAGAACATTAAACAAGTAAGCATGACATATGCCTTCCAGATAAATCTCTATAAGCTCCTTTGAATAGGAATTACTAAAAATTAGCTTCTTTTATAAGCCTCTTTTTCTTTCCACTCAGTAGGAATCTGCTGGGCAACAATGAACCTCGGATAAATTCTATTGACGTTAAATTTTTCTCCATGAATAATTGCTGAATGTAATTGCACACTCATTTTGTTTGTCCAAATATGAAATATCCGGAAAATATGTTTTTAATAATCTCTATGACAGCTGTTGATCTAGGATCAAGTAAGTGTTATCCCAGAGGATTAAGTTTATGTCTTTTGAAAACAAGACACAGCATCATCCTGCATGATTCTGTAGGGGCAGGGAAAGAAGATCAATGTATAAGCGATAAGGTTGGACTTAACTAAATGAGGATATGGCTAAAACTGACTTGCAGCACCCCAATTTCCTCAGTTCTTCCTTTGTGGTACTGCCCCTTCAAGATATATTCTCTCTAGAAGGGCCAGGTAATAACGCTTTATAGTACCTCTCCCTGACTGGGTGAACTGGAAGCCTGGTCTCTGCTTGTGGAATAAAAGGAAACAGCAAGGCAGAGTCTAAGGGAGTATTTTCTCAGGCAGCTGGTGTCTGAAATCATACGACATATGTGACTGCCTATGTCAGCAGGAACACCCACTCCATCTATGTAGAAGGCCAATTCAGAAAAGGAAAAAATACAATTAAAAACATCTTTAAAGCCCTAATGGTAATTCCTTGGCAGATTCTGACTTTAGGTGGAGACTACACCATAAATTCAGAAAGATTCTTTAAAAAAACAGGGGTCTTATTTTCTTGCAAATGTTCCAAAGAGAAAATAACAGAGAGAGAGAAGGCCTGTTCTCCCAGAAAGCATAGATCCTGCCAAATGATTTCTAAATGTGTTTCTCAAAAATTTCCATGTGCCATCCACGGCTGTTGAGTACTTCTGGAAATGGAAAGAGCAGAAACCAATGACCCTGTGAGAAAGCAAACATTTAAGGGAACTAGCCTGCTGAGAAAATAGGTAGTCATGCTTTTCAGTCACCATACAGATACAGCAGCAGTCTCTCCACAGGCCAGATATACACAGTTACATCATTTTATGATGCTGCAGGGAAAATGCTGAGGACCTAAGGGGAAGTTTCCATATATTTCGCTCTTTGAAACTCAAGTGAATAACTGTTTCTGGGTCTATATTAGACAACCAGACTGACTCACTGGAACCTAAACAGTTAGTAATTTGTTTCTTTAACTGTGGAATCCAGAAGACCATACTTTTACCACTTATTAGAACTATTTTTAGCCAACCAGAGGGAATCCAAAAGATGTCCAAATAGTGGAAAAAGCTTTGCTCTTGGGAAAGACTGATGCTGGGTGGTCAACCTCCAGAATAAGCAGCTACTTTGATCAGTTTAAGTAAACATATTAATTCAAGCTGGTTATTTCGCCAACATACTGAGAGTTCACTGAATTGTTGGGTCATGAATCAAAGAGGCTGCCCGGAGTTTCCTATGGGTCCAACTCTAGTTATAAAAAAGGTGGGAACCCCAAAGACTGAGCAGAGCACCAGCCCTAGCAGAGCCCTGTTCTCAGCTATCCAGAGTGTTTTCTCTGGCAGAAGTGTCTAAATGAAAGTTGTTTGTCCCATCAGTTTTAGACAGTTACATAAGCGAGGCCCAGCCAGTCATTTCCTAACTTAGCACTGAAATCTATTTTATCTTCTCAGCCCATTTCTCCGCTGTCCAGGCTGCTAGGAAAATTTTGGTCATTTCCCAAGTAACCAACAATTTTTAAGGAAAATTCAGACGTGTTATTATAAAAAGAATACATGTTCACGGCTTTTAAAATTCAAACAGCAAAAGAGAGAGTATGAATTTAAAATCAATTCCACCTCATTCCAAGCCCTCCATCACGGACTGTCACAGACCCTCCCGCTGGAGGTAACTACAAAGCTATTTCTTTGTATCTTTATACAAGTGAACAAAATGGACAAAAAACATGTTCTAGGTCAGGAACTCTGCTAGACATTGGAAACACACAAAAGTAAGAAACAGTTCCTTCCTTTTACTTGCAGAGTTACTGAGAGCGAGAGTCACCATGACGACACCAGTATAATAGGTATACCACGTAGTATGGGGAACAAAGTAGGTCGTGACTGTGGCCCACTCTGGAAGGTCAGACCTTGTAGAAGACGTAACACGAGCTACATTATGAAGGCATGGGAAATAAAAAGGAGAACGTGGAAGTGGAGCTAGGAAAGGAACCTCAGCCATAAGGAATTGCATACGCAAAGGCATGACGTGTTGAGGTGTGGCTAAAACGGGGTACTGGTTCAGGGGTGCGGTGGGAGGCAAGACCGGAACTGCAGGACAGCGGCCAGATTGTGTACCGTTTCAAATGCCATAACCAAAGATTTTGCGCTTAATTCTGGAGGCAACAAACTGTTGTTTTTATGTTTTCCAGTAAGAAAGTGATATAATCAAATCTGTGTGTTAGAAAGAATACCTGGCACATAATGAGCGTAGAAAACTGTTTGCTGAATGGATGGAGTGGAGAAGGGGAGGCCGAAGGAAGGAAGACGGGTGATATTGTAATCATCACAATGAAGAGAGCCGGAATTATAGAGGTGGGCATGGCGAGATGGTTTAGAGAAAGGCTCAGTGGGACTTGGCAACCAATTAAATGTGGAGGAACGGAGGAGATGTAAAAGTCGAAGGCAATTCTGATTGTCTCTTTTGGGTGGCTGTGTATATGGTTATGTCATTGCTCAAAATAGGGAATATGGGAAGGAGAGGGTATTTGAGGGAGGAGCAGAGGTAGGGAGATGGGGAAACGAGATGAGAGGCAATGAATGGCCAACACTTTATTGAATTTCTACCACGGGCCAGACACTGTTTTAAGTGCTTTATAACCATTAGCTCATGAAAACCTCATGAAGAGTAGTATTATAATATTACCTCCATTTTACAGATGAGATTGCATAAGCTTAGAATCCAACAACTGAGTTCACGTGCCAGCTCTACTGCTTTTTAACTGTTTGATCTTGGATAAATTGCTGAGTCAATCGAACCTCAGCTGTAAAAAGCAGAAAATTATATCTACCATATGGGATTCCTAGGAAAATTAGAGGTAATACATATCAAGCAACTAGCATAGTTCCTGGAAGCTCATATATCTTAATGAACGCTAGAAATTATTACTAGTTATGAGATATCCTGGTACTACGATCAGTAAGAATCTTGGAATTTGTGTTTAAATTACAGAGGTGAAAGTAGAAATTTTTGACATCAGTATTTTGATGTGGGTTGGATCACTGGATGTAAATGCTATTTCCTGGTTTGGAGATGGGTGGTAGCATGCCAAGAGATGAGAATCAAGGATGGAATTCTGGGGGATACCGATGATAAAGAAGCAAAAAGAATAAGAGATTCTTCTAAAAGAACGTAGATGAAGTAATATAAGGAGAGGAGAGACATAAAGAGAAGAACTTTGGAAGTTCAAGTGGAAAAGAGGGAGGAGGGCAATGTCAACAACTGCAAAAGCTTCTGGGAAATCATACTAGAAAGTCTGAGAAGAGATGGTTTGATCTGGCAGATGGGAAGGAGGCTGCTGTTGGCTGAGGTAAGAATCATCACAATGAAGTAATGGCAACAGAAAGCAGAAGGCAGAATATGGAGGAGGTGCAAATGAAGAAGTGGAAACAGAAGACACAGACAATTTCTCCTTAAACAGTGAGCCTCCATGACACTTTAAAATAATTCTGTTTGGGAAGCACTTCAGGCATAGTGCATTAAGGACCTCCAAAAATATACTCTTCCAAAAAGAAATAAGAGCACTGGGCAAAAATTGTCAAAATTACTTTTTTTAAAAACATTGGAAGCTAATAAACAAATACTTCCAATGATCCATGGAGTATTTATTTAAGAAAAAAATCACTGTGTCTCAGAAAGAACAACGATCTTTGGGTATTTTTAAAATTTTTTAACATTTATTTTTTGAGACAGAGAGAGTGAGAGAGAGAGAGAGCAAGAGATAGAGCGTAAGTGGGGGAGGGGCAGAGAGAGAGGGAGACACAGCATCCCAAGCAGGCTCCAGGCTCTGAGCTGTCAGCACAGAGCCCTATGCGGGGCTTGAACTTACAGGCCGCAAGATTATGACCTGAGCCCAAGTCAGACGCGTAACCGACTGAGACGCCCAGGTGCCCTGATCTTTGGGTATTTTAAATTTAAACTGCTCTATTCCCCAGAGACGAACCAAGAAACAGACTCTTAACTACAGAGAACAAGCTGATGGTTACCAGAGGAAGGTGAGTGGGGGGATGGGTGAAATAGGTGATGGGGATTAAAGAGCATACTTATGATGAGCACTGAGTAATGTATAGAATTGCTGAATCACTATATTGTACACCTGAAAATAATATAAAACTGTATGTTAACTACACTTAAAATAAAAAACTTAATAAAGAAATTAAAAACAAAATAAATTTCTCTATTCCCATTCTCCCTTCTCAGCTCCATGGTGGCCTTGAAAAAACCAATAGCTTCACAACCATGGTAGCTGTGAAAACTAGAAGCCTACCAGTCACTGGAGGGGAAACATGGGTTTAAAGCTCCTTGAAAAAAACTCATGCTCAGAGAAATGTCATATTTGATCCATCTTGAAAATCCCTAGAAAAGTTCTATTCTCAGGGCTTGTCGTTATTTGACCTGACTGTGTGAAGCAGCTGTGTCTCATGGGCATTCATCAAAAACCATTAGCAGCAGCTGTTTGATACCACAGCTGCCTGAGGGGACAACACCAGTGGGGCAAACAAGGAGAGGGCTACAAATATTAAAGTGAAAAACTGAGAAGTGAGATGTTCATAGGGGATTTTGAAAGGCTCCAACGTATGCCTAGAAATCTAGGAGGCTGTGCACACGCGCAGTGCTGTGCACGTGCTGAGGAAAAACCCAAGAAGGTCCTAATCTCTCACCTTTGGCTAATCTTGAAGCTCTATGCAAACAGGAAATGAAGGCTAAGGTGGAGTTGTCAGCTGCCTGCCAAAGCACTAAAGGCACCGTCTCTACACACACAACGGCCAGAAGACATATTGATTTGAGACATCTAAGGAAATTTCTATCCAATCAGTAGATGATCACCGAGCTAACTGGGCAGGAAATTCAGGAGGCACACATGACAAAATTTAGACAATTAGTCCAGGAAAATCACTTAAACAACAAACAGCAACAACAAGACCTAGGGAGGGGAAAGAAATCTCATGTGTAGAATTGGCATTATATGATTTGAAATGTGGATTTTTCAACAAAAAGGTAGGAGACAAACTTTGATGGTACAAAGTAGGGTGATAAAGGCTACAAGAGGGTATCCTAGAGTGGAGTGTTGAATCCCAAATGGGGTGAGGAGAACATGTACAAGGTGGGGATGGTGGTAGCAATGAGACATTGATTACTGACAGGAGGACTGAGCAAATAGGTAAATACATAAAGAGAATGGGAATCGGGTTTCCCACCATAGGAGAAGTGAGTTACAAATATGTAAAGGGAGAAAATGAGAATAAACCCTCTAATGCACCCTGTGTAATGTTGTCTCAGAATGTTGTGTGACAGTGATACCTCAACACTAAGAGGAATACCTAATACCCGGATCTTGGTTTCTAAATATCATTCTCCATTAAAGGAAACCAGAGCTTCTTCAAGAAATGGATTGTTCCAGAGCTGGGGAAGGGATAGATAAACCTGGAACATCTTTTTTTGCTAAAAAAGTAAGGAAGTGCTCAAAGAATGATAGGAGCAGTCATAAGGACACAGAAGCCAGATTGAAAGGGTTCTCTCTAGCCAAATCTGGGACAACCTGAGCATGAAAATGAATGTTATGAGTGGATTATAACCCAATGAATAAAATAGGAAATCATGAGTCCAAACTGATGTTAATTAATTGGACATTTGACACGGGATGAGGTTTTTACATAACTTCAAAGCTTTTTCTCACAAAACAAAACTAAATACTCACAAAACAAACACTAAAAACAAAAGAGAAAAGTAATTGTACAAAAGAGAAGCATGGCAGATACCACCTGAACCAAGTGACCTTAGTGAATCTCGCTAATAATAGGATGTTACACCATCGCCATTTTGTGTTATTCCTGACCCAAAATGCATAGCCTGAATCTAGTCAAGAGAAAACATAAGATAAACCCAAACTGAGGAACATCTACAAAATAACTGGCCTGTGTTCTTCCAAAGTATCAAGGCTGTGTGAAAGTCATAGGAATATCAGGGAAGGGTTCCAGATTTAAGACTAAAGAGATGAGAAAACTAAATGCAATGTGTGGTTCTTAAATGGATCCGTTTGCAAAACGGACGTTATTGGGAAACTTAAATGGTGTCTGAGGATTGGGTAGTGGCAGTACAAACATGTTAATTTTCTGATTTCCTCTCATTTCTCCTGCAGTTTCACTGGGGAATAATAATGGACACACATCACCGCATAAGTTTAAGATGTAGAGCATGATAGTTAGATTCACATATACTTTGAAATGATCACCAAGCAGGTTTAGGTAAAATCCAGCATCTCATGTAGATACAAAAAAGAGAAAAACAAATTTTCTTGTGATGAGAACTCCTAGAATTTACTCTCTTAATAACTTTCCTATACACCACACAGTAGTGTTAAGCTATAGTCATCACGGTGCACATTACCTCCCTCATGCTTCTACATCTTGTGACTAGAAGGTTACACCTTTGAACTACTTTCTTCTAATCTCCCCTCCCCAACCCCCACTCATGCCTCTGCCTCCATGTCTGATTTTCTTTTTTTTTTCCTATGAGTTCGGTAGTTTCTGTTTTTAGATTCCACATATAAGTGAGATCACACATTGTCTTTCTCTGTCTGACTTATTTAATTTAGCATAATGCCTTCAAGGCCCACTCATGTTGTCACAAATGGTAGGATTTCCTCATTTTTTATGGCTGAAGCTTATTCCATTGTGTATGTATACCACATCTTCTTCATTCTTCCATCCACCGATGGACATTAAGGTTGTTTCCGTGTCTTGGCTATTGCAAGTAATGCTTCTATAAACATGGGACAGCAGTTATCTTTTTCAGTTAATGTTTTCATTTCCTTTGGATATCCTCCCAGACATAGAATAGCTGGACCATATGGTAGTTCTATTTTTAATTTTTTGATGAACTTCCATACTCTTTTCCATAGTGGCTGTCCCAGTTGACGTTCCCACCAACAGAGCACAAGGATTCCCTTTTCTCCACATCCACACCAACATTTTTTGTCTATTGTCTTTTTGATGATGACCATTCGAACAGGCGTGAGATGATATCTCATTGTGGTTTTAACTTGCATTTCCCTAATGATTAATAATGTTTGCATCTTCTTATGTGCCTGTTAGCCATTTGTATATCTTTGGAAAAACTGTCTATTCAGGTCCTTTGCCCATTTTGGGGGGGTGCACTATTTGTTGCTGTTCTTTGCTAGTGAGTTGTATGAATTACATATTGTGGATATTGACACATTAGCAGATATATGGTCTCAAATAAATCTTCCCGTTCTGTAGGTTGTCTTTTTACTCTGTTGATTGTTTCCTTTGTTGTGCAGAAGCTTTTTAGTTTAGTGTGGTCCCACTTGTTTATTTTTGCTTTTATTGCTTGTGCTGATTTCCTTCTGACATTGACCGTTACACCGAAATTATGTAGAATGTCCTTATTTGTAGGAATCAACACACTCAAGTATTTGGGAATGATGGATATCATGTCAATTATGTACTTCTAAATTGCTCAGGAAAAAAAAAAAAGCTTTTTTACTGTGCTTCCACTTTTCTGCAAGCTTGAAATTATTTCAAAAAGAAATAAATCTGACCCTTAGGGGCCTACTTAATATAAGAACTAATAGTAAGATTGTTACACTAAGAATATTTGGTTTTATTTATTTTGGGGTCTCTGTGTTTGTATTGGCTGCTGTGTGTTTGTATACCATGGAATCATTGATGATGGCCTACCATTCATTCTCCAAACCCCTCTGGAGCCAAACCTTCTGCTCCTTGGCTTACCTCTTTTGACTTTTGTGGCTCGGTTGTTAAGTTCAATATAGTGTGTATATATCTCCATAGTTGATGTGGCTATTGTTTTTATAAGCTCTTCAAAATCTTTGGATTACAACTTATTTTTAGCTTTCCATTGCTCCTGGGGATTCAAGATTCGGGGATGTACGATATTCTGAATTTGAAATAGAAGATTATAAAATATTTTAGCACTGAAATGAAGGCTGCTTGCATGCAAGGATTTTCCTTTTCTATTTGGTATAATTACTTCTAGCATACGTTATTTTTACTTAAAATTTTTCAAGATTTTATTTAAATTCCAGTTAGTTAACATAATGTATAATACTAGTTTCAGGTTGTAATGTATTATTTTTAATGAAAATGTGGCACATTTGCATGAAATAGTTCTCCTATGAATCATTAATCAAGCTAATTGAAACTATAAACAATACCTGTTCATACATTCTACCCACTAGCGACTGCTAGTCCTTTAAACTTTCTTGAAATGATTCCCAGCTATTAATCTCGTTTCTAAATAACAAAACGCGGACAAACCAGACTGTAGGGATCCGCTTCTGCGTGCCCGCTGGTGGCAAGAGGGAGAAGAGGCTGGCAGGCACTTGGAGGGGAGTGGGCAGGAAAGAACCTCTGCAGTAACTCAGCTCTGATCTTCTCCCCCCTTCCTCATTACTTCGTCCACCACAGACTAGTTGAGTGTCAACTATGAGTCATTCCAAGTAATGAGCACTGGGGGTCCAATGATGAACGAGAAACATGCTGGGCTCTGGAAGGAGCGCTGAGTTCAGAGGGAGAGAGAGGGCTGCATAGACATTTAGGTATATTCTAATAGTTTCTACAAAAAAGTCAAATACAATGCACTATCAAAGGAGAAAAATGGCTGCCTGACAGGAATAAGGAAAGTCTTTACAGAAAAGGTGATGTTTAAAGTCTTGGCTGCAGTTTGTCAGGAGAGGAGGAGGGAGGGAATTACAGGCAAAAGGAGAAACTGAAGCACAAGGCTGAAAGTCTGAAAGCGTGACTTCTTCAGAGTTCCCAGAGGAAAGGGTGCATGCACAATGCAGCACTGTGTGGGTGTCTGAGAGGAGGGATGGGCTGAGCACAGACCAGAAAGGCCCATGTGGGCAGACCATTTAAAAAAAGAAAACAGACAAAAAACAAACAGCAACATCACACACCCCTGTGTGCTGTGCTAAGGAATTTGGACTTTATCCTGAAGGCTATGGGGGGTCAGTGGAGGGTTGCTGGAGAATGACATGGTCAGCTCCCTCTCTGTGCAGGGATCTGTGATTCTAGGGAGTGGAAGGGAGTGTCTGGCCCCTCCCCCCACCCCCTGCACTGGGACAATTGCTGGCTCTTTCCCTGCAGTTAGCTCCCTGCTCGAAGGATACCTCCCACTCTTCAGCCCACCCCCACAAAAACAGCATGCCTGGCATTTTCTATTCCTTATCTGGCTTTTGTCTTCATGATACTTCCTAAGTATCTGACTTGCCTGTTTGTTGTCTGCCTCCCATACTGGCATATAAGCTCTATAATAATAACAGACACTTTGTTCTATTATTGCGGTCTCCCCAGCACCTCGTTCTGGTGCCGGGCATAGTAAGCGCACCTATGTTCTTGGAAGAGTGAAGGTAATACAAACCTGCCACTGATCTTGGTGCAAAGAACTTGGGAACCCATAAACCTCAGATTCTAGGAAAGGAAATTTGCAGTGGCCAGGAGGTTCTGAGTCCCCAGGCAGAGGAATGGTGGGGTAAGGGGCTCCAAGAGGCTCTCCAGAACAACAGGCTTCCAAATGAGATGGTAAATCCCATCCTAGGGTCCTTTTTGCTTTTTCCCCAGAGGTGGCCCTTTTTTTTTTTTTTCCAATGTTTATTTTTTATTTTTGTGAGGCGGGAGGAGGGGCAGAGAGAGAGGGAGACACAGAATCAGAAGCAGGTTCTAGGCTCTGAGCTGTGAGCACAGAGCCCAATGCAGGGCTTGAACTCACAGACTGTGAGATCATGACTTGAGCCAAAGTTGGATGCTTAACTGACTGAGCCATCCAGGCACCTCAGAGCTGGCCCTTTATAATGGGAAGGCAGGACTTAGATAGTATTCTAATTTAGGGATGTTGGAACCTAGACCAGGATTTCAATGGGGAAAGAGAATGAAGCGTAGATCTTTCCTCTAACAATACTGTCCAATGTCAGACTCTGGAATCATGAAGTTAGGTTTTTTTCTGAATTCCCCTGAGATCTCAAGATAGAGAGACCATGTCCTGCAGAACTCATAGGTCTCATGAGGTCTCAGCTTGAACATGCCTCCCTGAGCATCCTGTATGTATGGCTCTGAAGGACACGAGGAGCAGTCATGATACAGGGGTGAATTCATGAACAAGGTTCCTAGATAGGTATCTA
This sequence comes from Acinonyx jubatus, assembly GCF_027475565.1. NCBI lineage: Eukaryota > Metazoa > Chordata > Mammalia > Carnivora > Felidae > Acinonyx > Acinonyx jubatus. Next base: position 67,374,895 of record NC_069382.1, read on the forward strand.
TCCTGGGAGGTGGTTTCCTGAGCCTCCAGCAGCTGGCTGGAGTGGCCTAGGCAGTGGCCTAGGCAGAGTCCAGAAACTTCTCAGAACACTGGCTGATGGCTCAGGTCCTTAGCTTTGTCAAGCCACATGGCTAGAAATCCTCTCGAATCACAAGAGAAACAGACAAATCTTGAATCATAAGACAGACAAATCTCAAGTCTCTGGAAACTAATGACCTTGTTTCTAGATCTTTCCAATTTGAGAACCAACCAATTTGTTCCTGTTTCAGGCAACCAAAACCTTATATTATGGATATGCAAGGAAGATTCAGTCGTGGTTCTATTGCCTGGCATATGGGTGATTATGAGAACACCGATCAAAGAAATTCCAAAGCGGCTGTCCTTGTCAGGCAGAGCACGGCAGAATTGCCAAGAGCTTCCAAACAACCGAAGCTGCCAAAGCGACCAAGAAAGGAGGTACGATCATTTGCTTTCCTGAATCATCATAGAAAACATCAAATTATTTCAACATGAATTAGAGAATGCTATTTAATAGTAATACTGATAAACAATCAGTTTTGTGGTTCCTTTTAACCCGTGAGAACATTTTGAAATTTATATGGGATTTCCACAGTAATGCCCATACTGTGGGTAGCTGGGTGTTATTCCCATTTTATAGCTAAATAAAACAAGATATTGTAGATTTCAATCCTTACAAGTGCTTATTTAACATACGGGTGAACCTGGAGAAAATAGCCTTCTCCTTGGTTTGCAAAAGCTGAGAAAGCTCTCAGCGTATGAAATGGAGGTAAATCTGTAAGTCCTGTCAAGACTGTTGCAGACTGTTTTGTGACACTTCCTAAAACAGTATATCAGTTCAAATTCAAGTTTTTCCCATTACTATCTAGGAAACCTTGAGCAGGTTGCATAGTTTCTCTATATGGGTTTTTTTGTAAGTGAAGTGAGGAATTAGTATTTGTACAGAATATTTGATAAGACTGCTCGTAAGAATCAAGTAAAGAATGTGTAAGTATATACAAATGAATAATTATTTCCTAGGGTCCTTTTGCATAATTCCACAGCACAATGCATTTTATAGTGATCCAGTATTTCCATATTGAGTCTCATTTCCATATTGAGTCTCATTTCCACGAAAGAAAGGAAATGGGATAGCTCTCATTAATCCAAAGATTCCTATTTCCTACATGAAGACAGTCTCCTTGCTCCATCAAAGAATCTTGCCAACTCCCTAAGACGACTGCTTGCCCTCCGTCACCAGAGATCTGATTCATTAGCAATTAATTACATCTATTTGAAACATTCTGTGAAGGAGCCATGGAAGTCCTCCTTGGTAGATCCTGACCCCAGGGGAACTTTGTATTAAAAAAGGGAGCAGTTCAGCTGCTAACATTCCTCTGTGGTCTGATTTTTGGGCTGGTTCCAAATGAAATGATTTATTGTAGTGTGTGTGGGTGGATGAAGGTTGGGTTAGTTACCTTCCGTCACTGAACTAATTTTGTGTAGGATTAGAGCAATCATGGATTAAACAATCCCAAATGTCTCCTTCTATCATTCACTAAATCCAATGGAGAGTTGCGCATTAAAACAAACAAAAAAAAGTGTTAAGACTTTTTATTTTGAAATGATTTCAAATTTACAGAAGAGTTGCAAGAATAGTACAAAGTGAACTCTGATATTCTTTATCGAGAACAGTCACTTGTTTATTTGCTTTAATGCTTTCTAAATGTGTGTGTGTGTACATTTGTTTTTCCAAATCATGTGAGGTTAAGTTGCAGACATGATTCTTCCTTACCCCTAAACATTTCAGGGTATATTCCTAAGAACAAAGGTGGTCTCTCATATAACCACGGTACAATTCTAAGATTTAGGGAGTTTAACATTGATAAAATGTAATTATCTATAGTTCATAATCAGATTTTATTAATTGAGCCAATAATGTCTTTTGTAGTTTCTCCTCATCCAGGATCCAATCTAGAATTACATATTGCATTTAGTCCCCATGTCTCCTTCAATTTAGAACAGTTCCTCAGTCTTGGTCTTTTATAGCACTGACATTTTTGAAGAGTCTAGACCAGTTCTGTAGAATATCTCTTAACTTAGGTTTATCTGACGGTTTCTCATGAATAGATTCTGGTTATGTGTTTTGGGCAGGAACCTCAGCTAAGTGACATCATGTCATTCTCAGTGCTTCACATCAAAGAGGCACCTGACGAGAGTTTAACTCATTGTTAGTAAGGTTAATTAATCACTTGGACACATCTTTTCCCTTCCAGAGATAAACAAAATACTATATCACCCCAAATAATCTTTCTTTTTATAAACTAGTCTTTCTTCTAAATTTCTAGATATACATTAGAAACTTGTTTCCTATGTCCAGTTTTTGGACCATCTCACAGGATTCTTGTGGATGATACTTCAACAAGTACTCAAGCCTGCCCCCCCCCACCCCCCCCCATGTAAATCCTCTTCAGTGAAAATGACTTGAAGCAACTGTTCTTATATATTCAAAAGCCAATAATGAATATAACATGTGTCAAGCCTCTAACATAATGTTTTACACCAGCCACCAATGAGTGGTTACCACTGCTACACTTACCTGGGATGCCAGCACATTTTCCATTTTATGCTGCAAGAATCAAAACCATGTACTGAAAACAGCCTCAATGAAATAAATGTCAATGGTACTGGGGGGCCTTGAGGGAAATCCCTTTTCTCATGAAGATAGATGGTTGAAAATGGGATATTTTATATTCACATTCTTGAGTTTGGATCTTTATTTTTAAATCTACATTTGGAGCTTAATTACAATGTTTCTAAAAGTACAATTTATGATATTTAACATTATGTATCATTCTTTATACATTTATCCAAAACAAAATGCTCTTTAAAAATGCTCTTACATATGGGGCAAATTTCTACACTGTTTCTTCTACTGTATTTCCCCCCGTTTTTTTTTTGTTTGTTTGTTTTGTTTTTTTTTAATTTAAAGTTCACTCTTCTAGTTTATGTTATTTTCCCTTCTTGATTTTTGGTTAACTTTTTTTTTCACATAAGTAATAGCCACTTAAGTGTTGTCAATTTTATGTGTATATTACATGCACTTTTAGCACCATCCATTTCTATTTCATTTCTTTGCTTGCAAATGTTCTCATTACCCCCTTTCATTCCAATACATGGACATAATCTCAGTGATTGGTAAATTCTGTCCCTCATCTGTTCACTCACGTTGAATCCAAAGTCAGTAATTCTCAAATTTTAATGTGCGTATCAATCACTTAGGGACCGGATAAAGACACAGATTCTGATTCAGCCGGGCTGGGACAGGGCTTGGGGTCTGCATTTCTATGAACTTCTAGGCAATGCAGCTGTTGCTAGTCTGGGACCTTGAGCAGCAAGGTTTGAATTGCAGTTTGAGCTAGGAACTGGAGGGGCTTGGACCACAGGGGAAAGGGAGACAAGAAAGGACAGGCAGGGCAAAGGCAATGTTCGTGTAGTGCCTTTGGGGAAGTGCGCGTGGTTCAAGACGGCTGGATAATAAATAGCACGCAGAGGGTAGCTCGTGAAGTGGCTGGGGAAGAGGAACCAGCTGCGTTGTTTGAGTGCACGGTGCTAACAAGCTTGGATTTTGCTGGGCTTTCAAACAGAAGTAACAGTACTAAACTTTCATTTTTGGAGGGATTTAGACATCAGCCTGGAAGACGGATTACAACTGTTTGATATGGCAGAGAGAGGAGTTCCGAGGCATTTTGGGAACTCAGTTGAGACATGAAGAGGGACTGAAAGAAGGCCAAGAGAAAGGAGAAGAGGTGATGCCTCTGAGACACAAAGAAAGTAGCAGATTCAACAGGTCTCCCCATGGGAAGAGAAGGAGGCCAAAGAACACCGCAGAATTCATGAGGGGTGGGGGCAGGGTAGGGGGCAACACGCAGAGAATGAGTAGTTTGCAAAGAAGCCAGTGCCCTATGAAACACTTAGTTGCCAACGGAAAAAGAAATTTGGGATAAAGAGGGGGCAGGAAGACACAGAACAAAAATTTAACAAGGGAGAAACCATTTTTGTTTACACTTTGACTATAGTCTGTAGATTGAGAACGTGCAGGTGAGAAAGGGGGACGGATGATAAATGCTGACTGAAGGTACTAAGAAAGCTGAGCAAGATGCATGGCTCTAGGAATTAACACAGCACTGCAGGGGTTAATCCTTACAGGGAGGGGGCGTTTTTTGCTCCCACTGTGAAGGAAGTGCTACCTCCTTCCTTGCCATCTCAGAGGGCTTTTTCTTTTCTTTTTTTGTTTATTTATTTATTTATTTTGAGAGAGACAGAGACAGCGCAAGTGGGGGAGGGGCACAGAGAGAGAATCCCAAGCAGGCTCCACACTGTCAGCAGAGCCGGATGCAGGGCTCGAACCCACAGAGAAGCCGTGAGATCACCACCTGAGCCAAAACCAAGAGTCAGACACTTATTAATCGCCTGAGCCACCCAGGTGCCCCTCAGAGGCTTATTTCTAACACACTTTCCCTATCCTCCCACATCTCCCTTGCCCCATATACCCAAAGACTATATAGGACTTGTATCTCAGCTTTTACAGGATAACTGTTTACTGTGTTAAAGATCTTTGCTTCAAAGCCTGCTTATTTTTTATTTATTTATTTTTTTTCAACGTTTATTTATTTCTGGGACAGAGAGAGACAGAGCATGAACGGGGGAGGGGCAGAGAGAGAGGGAGACACAGAATCGGAAACAGGCTCCAGGCTCTGAGCCATCAGCCCAGAGCCTGACGCGGGGCTCGAACTCACGGACCGCGAGATCGTGACCTGGCTGAAGTCAGACGCTTAACCGACTGTGCCACCCAGGCGCCCCTAAAGCCTGCTTCTTATAATCTGGCATGACAATATTCTGACCACCCAACTGCTTTTGGGGGGGTGGTCATAATATATATCATCCTACTTATATCTGAAGTACCTGTATCAGCCAAGGTTCTTCTGAGACATAGAACCACAAAGATGGACAGACAGACTGATTGAGTTTAAGGAATTAGGAATTGGCTCACAGGATTGTGGAGGCTGGCAGATCCAAAATGGGCAGGGTAGGCCAACAAGGCTGGAGACTAGGCAAGAGTGACATTGCAGCTCAGGTCCAAAGGCAGTCTGGAGGCAGAATTTCCTCTTCATTGGGGACTTCAATCTCTTAAATCCTTCAACTGACTGGATGACGCCCACCCACGTGATGGTGGGTAATCTGCTTTACTGAATCTATTCATTTAAAAGTTAATCTCTTCAGAGCGCTAGCCTCAGCCCCTCCCCCCACTCCACCCCCAGCTATGGCCCAAGGCAGGAGAACTGGGGCTGGGGCGTGGGATGCAGTCTGTGGCAGGGGAGCTTTGGGATGAGAGCAGTCTGCATGCTCGAAGCCCCCTTCTGTGAGAGGAGCTTCAGTACTGGCCACCAGGCAGGGCCCGGCTGGGGCGGGGAGCGAACTACAGCAGGAGTGGGAACCTCTGTGACTGTGCTTGGGTCTCTGTCCGACCCCCCTCGCCTCCTGTCTCGCCTGAGATCCTTCCCCTTTCCCTGGCTTTACCTGGCGGGCGTATATTTCTTTCCTCATTGGTGCTCCCCAAAGCCTGTAGTTAGCTGTGAGGACTGAGACGAGCACAACGTGCCCCAACCTAATGGGCTCTTCAGGTCTGTCCCCTCTGTGGGGAAAGAACCCTGCTCGCACAGCAGCCCAGCCAGGTGTGCTGCCCTGTAGTCGTTAGTATCCATCTGGATCCTCAGGATCCTAGAGCAGGTTGAACCTATTATCACCCTCATTTCACAGCTGTGATCATCGAGGCCAGAGAGGTTGAGAAACTTGTCCAGTGTCACATAGCTGGTAGGCAGCCGAGTCAGGATCTGAACCCAGACAGCCAACCTTCACCCTGTCCAAAGACACCACCTGCATCTGGAGCACAGGCCATGCTAACTGAAGGAGTCTACAAGAAGGAAGCTGTAAGAAGACAACGTGGACCTTGGAAGGGAGAAGGGTCGCTGATCAGACACGTGGGTCTGCAGGTGCGAAGCCTGTAACCGACGGTTTTGCCAGAGGCAGACGACGTCTGCGGCCTCGTCCAGGCCCCACCCTGCCTCAGCTCTGGGCTCAGTGACTCACTTGTTAGCAGGACTCTGTTACTTTCCTGATTGGTAGCTCCAACGCCCTCTGTGGAAATGCCCTGAGGGAAGTCAGCCCTCAAGTAGCAAACACGTAGGGAGAAACAGCAATTTTGTCAGTCACCTCCCTGAACCTTCATCTCCTTGCTGAAAACCAGGTCCTACCTAATACAACCCAAAGTGGGACATGTTTTAAGCAACCTCCCCCTCCCACCCCCTCTGGAGGCATTCCCCTCTGCCTCCCAACCTGGTTTCCAGATTCTCAGGTAGCTGGCACGGCCTGATCCCTGATCCATAGGTTATTATAGGTGCTCAGTCTATAATGCAGAACCGCCCCCCCAACCCGCCCCTTTGGCCACCAGGAAGATCTCACTTGGACTGCTTTTTCCACTTTGACCAGCATCTAGCACCGAAATATTTGTTGAATGGATGAGTGAATTGATAAGGATTAAAGAATATATCAACCAAGCTTAGAAAATAAATCTCAATCTCATCCAAAAAGATACCTTTACAGAAACTTCCACACTGGTGTTTGACCCTAATATCTGGATATCATGGCCTAACCCAAGCTGACACATAAAATTAACTGTCACAGTACCCATCTCATCCAGGTGTGGGGATTTTCTATAATGCACCTGACAGAACAGTCTAGGCACCAGGGAACTGAGAAGCAAGGCGGCATGTATGTATGTATGTGCTTAAGTTCTTTACCAATGGCATGATTTTAAAGTTGCTTGAGGGAGTAGGGAAACACTTTCGAAATTTTCATTTAATCAATAAGGGAGTTTGAGATACCTAATGTTAGTTCTCCCTATGGTCTTTAAGATGACATGATTCAGTATGGTATTATGTATGTTACAAAAATTATACATAAAAGCATTTTCTTTTTCTGAGACTTTATATATATATATATATATGAATGACCTCATCTTTTACATAGCAAATATTATATAATGCCCTTTACTTTCCTAAAATAAAATTCATATAGAATATAACCTACTTCCACACATAATTTATAACACACCAATATAATGCCCTAGATGTACTATTTAAAAAGTAACCTATTAAAATATATTTTAATACACAGACATTGAAACACTAGATTAGAACAGGAAATGTAACGGAGCAGGCAGATCTTACATCTATATGCCGTCTGCAGGAATGCTACAATTACAAAGGAAGACGGATGCAGATGTACAAATGACTCAAATTCATGAATACAGTAGCGGTCGGTAAGGTTGTTTTCCAAATTTATGTTAATTCTTGTAAAAATTCTGAATCTTACAAAGTAAAGTCTTCCCTCGATTTATACAACAGTGGCATTCCTGGAAAATTCAGCATATATTAAAATCATGTGAGAAACACATTGTGCTTTTACGTAAAGCAGAATTAAATTCTCAGTCTAGATAATTATAAACAGGTTTTTCACCCACAGGACTGTCCGGCAGAACATTTATAAAAGTCATGCAGGAGGTGGGACAAGCTCTCCTTCCGTGGGGTGTCCCGTACATTACACGACCTTTCTCTTACCATCTTCGGCCCCCATCCACTATGTGCCAGTAACTGTCACCCACCATTATGCTAACCAAAAATGTCCCTACATTTCCCAAACACCCCTGCTGAAAATCACTGACATATATTACCAACTTGTTTCAGCATGAACTAATGGAAATGAGACCTCTAGGTTTTTAAGTTCCGAGATTAAATGTAACAAACCACATGCAGTACCAGGAAAATGTTCAAGATAAATTCAAAAGGTTTATTGCACCAAATGCCACAGAAAAATGGATCAAAATAATACATGAACAAGTTTTAAGAAAAAATTTCTATACATTGACACTGATATCTATTTACCTGATCAAAAATATAAAGACCTATCAATTTGTCTTACCGGAGCTTCAATAATAACAAATCCCAGAATTTTCTCCTTTTTTAAACACCACTTAAATGTAAGCATATTGCAACCTTGCTCCCAAGATATATAGTCACCAAACTTCTGACATTTAAAAATTAACACTCAGATGGGGGCTGCTTGATTTAGGTAAATATTATATTAAAATATCCCCTCCCCCACAGCACAATAAAAAAACAAATGGTTCACATTTACCAAGAGAAGCTAAAGACTTTTTCAATTTAATGGTGAAAGTATGCATGAACAAAATACTTTCAAAAGTACATATTAGTGGGAAAATCCAGACATTTAAAAGAATTTTAGGGCCGCTTTATATTCTTTATTTTTATGTACAACCAACTCTAGTGAAGAACCTAAAAAGCTACAGACTAAATTTTTATAAAATCTCAGGACCTAATTATAAGAGCCTAAACGACAGTTTAGTGTCACTTAGCAAGCAGGGACTTTCCTCCCTCCAAAAAAGTTACTTTTGAAAAATATGGTTAAGTTTAAAAAGTTGCGATGTGTAAACGGCAGTTCCATGGGATGTGAAAAGATTATAGTTACTTTTATTAAAAAACAGCACACTTCAGAAAAATGGATTGAAGCCTGTACAAAAAGCTATTTAACACTGATAAAAATAAAATACTTTGGAATTATGCACAAGTATGGAAGCTACATTTTAAATTTTCATTGTCATGTTTAAACGTACACAATTATCTTTACATTCATATCACTCGTCGATCTATTAAAAATAAAACTGCAACATGCTAGAAAGAGGTCCATCACAGTAACATTTACACACTTCTGCTCTGTCATGCCTCACTAGCTTGCTTAAAAAAGCAAGATGCTACAAAAGTTACACTCAACAGGTAAGACTTAAAAGTTGAAGAAACCCTAAAGGTGGAATCCTGTCAACTGAGGTAGTTTTCTTTTTTTTTTTTCTTTTTTTTGTTTTTTAATTTTAATTTTTTCTTGAAGTGGGCATTGGGAGAGGGTGGGATCCCTTTCTTGCCTCTTGGGCTAAGACAGAATGAAGCCACTGGGTGTGTGAGTGGGTGTATCTCAACACAATTCCATGAGAGTTTTTTCTTTTCCACTTTTGGGAAGAGGCTGAATTTAAGACAAAGAAAACTTGAATGTTATTTAGAGGAGGATTATAAAAGAGCAGCAACATTCTTGGTCTGTTTTTGTAGGCAATAGATGTGAGGATTAGGTTCTGACTGGAATCCTGAGTGTCACTGAGACAACCCCCACATGTGACCCACCTGTAGTTTCCAACAGACATTTTCCAAGAGAGAGTTTTAGAACAGTAGATTAAGAGGCAAATTAAATTTTCTCAGGCTTTGAGACAACTGGGCTAAATTTTTATGTATGGAGTTTAGAATCAGCCATTTAAAGCCCAATTTCCCCCTATGTGGGTCTAATTTTCAACATGCCACTACGTACACATTTTGAATGAAACTGGTTCTGTATCTAGTTATTTTCTACGAAACCGTAGAAGGTGGTGGATGAGGGAAAGTGCTCAAAACGTGTAAACAAGGAAAAGGGAAACAGAGATGAGGGGAATGCTCTATACTGGTGCAGATGGAAATGATACAATGTCAGCTATTATAATTTATTCACACATAACGGGAAACAAATGATGAGTGAGCTGAGCCACAGGTGAGGTTCATTCTCTGGGTAACATAACAACAAGCAGTGACATCATGGATAGAGACTTTAGAACACCAAACTCAGATGTTAGACGAAAGGGATGAGAAAAACATAAAAAGGCTGGAAAACTTCAATCTTACGAAAGAAAGATATAAAATAAAAATTAAAGATCTTATTAAGAGCCTTAATGCACCCACCTACATTTCACATCATAAAAAAGAGAGAGAGAAGAAAAGGTAGCAGTTCTGACGTATTCCTAAAGAATTATTACACCCATTTTTCTCCATTGGTACTTGCATAATGAACTTGCATTTGTAAAAGAAGAAACAAATTTATGTCACTTGGTGTTCAGAATCAGGACTGTATCAAATAAAAAATCTGAAGTCATTCTAAGCCCTAGAAGGAAAGTTACTTCATAATCTTGGGTACAAATGGATGCATGAAAAAGACTGGAATTAATTTATAAAATAGTGTTAAGGAAATGAGAGCCTGGTTATAATCAACTGTATTCAAGATCTGCAAGGTGCTGACAATCTTCTGATTGGCTAGATTAGCACCGGTCTTTTAACAATCAATATTTTTAAACTCTCCTCCTTTACCTTGGATGTTGGGACACACTCTGACATGGTCAGAGTTCATGACCAGTACACTAAGTAAAGTTCCTTTTACATTAACAAAAAATTAAGGTGTTTTTTTTTTTTTTAAAGTGAACTATGCTAATAAACAATCCTTCATTTTGACAGATTTTATAATGGGTAAGTTAGTTTCTGGAGAGGTGTTTTGAAAAGGGCTTAGGCATTAGAAGGCACAGAGATGATAATGTAAAAATTTAGATCATTTATGGATTGTTTATAAATGTACAAACTAATTACTTTCATTAGTCATCCTGAACTGTTGCAGGTTTCATTTCCCACCAGGCCAGCTGTGCCTTTTAAAGTAGAAATAGTCATTTGTATTAACTATTTAGGAAGAAAGTGGCTTCGGCTGGAAGAATTTAGCAACAGAAACTCTTGAGCTCATAGGAATAACTTTGGTAAATGGCCTCTCTTAAAAAGGCCGCTGAAAGCTCTAAAGTATGAGGATAAAATATATGGTATCAGACTGTGCACTCTGCAGCTATGAACTACATCTTGATGAGATTAAGATGCTACATTGATTCCTGGGTTTATTGCACCAACAGTCCATCTCTAACCTACCTGTGGCTGCATCTGCAACAAGGTAAACTCCAAGAAGATGTGAAAACAGTGGGTCCCTAAAGCACTCTCTTCCCAACGGTCGATCCTCTTTCCTGTTTGGCGTCAGGCGGTAACTCCTATGGCCACCAGACGGGAAGACAGCACAATGCGGCTTGCTTTCTTTCACCTTTTGTAAAAAGCAAACCCTGCCCTGGAATCCAGACACCTTGTTCTGACTGTCTTAGGATAGCAAGTTACACTTTCTCCCGTTTGGAGAGCTCACGCCTAAACTCTGAAACATTCTCCTACTGGAATGGTACGTACACTGGTTACCCCTGCTCCAAAGTCGTTTGTCGTTATTCTGCCCAAACACACAGGCGCTCTGGACCGACAGCTTAGTGTTTAGTGTAGTGTTTATGTCTTCTCCTACCAAAAAAGTCACTCTCTCTGTTGATTCATGGGTAACAAAAGGCCAAAAGTATTCGTGAAAAACACAAATGTCATTATGTCAAGTAAACCTAAGTCGTCCAACGAGGCATCCACTTGAAGCAACGGAACGAAACAAAACAAAACAAAAGCAGTGGAATGACGGTTTCTGTTTGCTCTTCTCATGCTTTTGACGTCACAGAGAGCTTTCTCCTTTCGCCTTCGGTTGAGAATCTGATTTTTTTTTTTCTTCCAAGGAAGAACTGTCCTGAGCTTTAGCTTATAAGAGTATCTGAGCGACGTAAGGAGAATGAGTACTGGCAATAGCAGTCAACAGAGGCAGGTCGTTTGATTCAATCCTGAATATTGAAAAAAAGAAAAGAATATTAAAGTAGCATGATTTTACAGTAAAGTATTATTGCTAGGTACCAAGTTTGCCAGATCATTGCTTAAAACTAACGATAAAGTAAGAGATGGAAAGACAATAAACTTGTTCTTTTATTGTGATCTCCCAGTGGATGCCGCCCAAGGAGGCAGAGGAAGATGCTGGTGTGCTATGCCTAAGTGTGGACACAAGGCTGTTCTTCCCAAGGCAGAGGTCACTCAATCTTAAGCCCATAACTTTTCTATATTCCCCGACAATTAATGTTTTCTCCAGTGGCTCATCATTCTTCTACCCAACACTGCTGAGCGCATACTGAGATTCTGCACCTGGGCTCAAATCAGTCTTAGGATAATGATGAAGGTGGGAGCTTTTTCAAAACACTTGAGGATTTGTTCAACAGGTTACACGATTTAGATCCTCACTAGGCATCTGAGCCACAGCATTCTGACAGCAAAGTGACACTAACAGATACTGAATCAAGAGACATCACAGCATCAAATGGACGTGGCTTCGGCTGCCTCTCTTACAGCAGAAGCGGCTACAGTGTGGTCACTGGCTAAATGCTGCCAAATGTCCTGAAAAAAATTAGGACTGCTTCAGTCTGTGGAATATGTCCTATTTTTTCCCCTTGAATTCCAAAAATGAAAAATTAAAAATAAAATTTAAAAAGGTAGCTGCCATTACTTCATGGAATGTTCTATGCTTTCTCCAGTAACGCTCCCTACAGATCTCCTTTCAGGCTACATAAGAAGTTCCTCAGTACCTTTTGTGCTGCTGGCTCTGACTAGGAGGGGAAGGGGCTAGAGAGGCTGCAGGTGACCCCCACTAATCACGCACTAAGAGGACCTAGCGATAAGAGGGGTAAATAAATCCTTCTGGTCTTTCTAATAGTGCCCATGGACACCTGCCAGCCAGGGAAAGATCCTAGAAATACAAGTCACACATCTGGCAGTGGGGAGCCTAGTAAGCAGGATCAAAGTGTGAAGCCGGTAAAGAGAGCTAAACAAAAACTAGGAACAATAACAACAACAACAACAACAACAACAACAAAGAGATATGTTGCAAGTTAACTGCAAAAGCAAACGCCTAAAAAGGGAAAAATATTTTTTGAATAAAGTATGGAAAAAAAATGTATGACAGGAAATGCCAGAGTCACAGTACTGTAAGTCACATCCTGGGTGTGAAAGATGAAAAAGTCTGACAAGAATGCAAAGACCCGAGCCTTGAAATAATACTTTGATTAGTAGGCTTGATGGAGAATTTCAAGGCTGACATCATATATGCAATTTTTTCTTCCTCAAACTTAGGGGAATCCTCGTCATAGTTAAGGGGGTCAATTCCCCATAAACACAGTGTCTTCTTGTTAGTTCTTTGTTGAAAAATTAAGCAGAGACTAACAAAGGTCATAATTTCTTCTCTGAGAGAAGTTCTGGCAAAGACCCTGTGGAGGACAATGTACATTATCAGTAACATCAATATGCCTCCTCTTCCAAAGGGCCTGTAATGGAGGAGGGGCAAGTGCTGTCACCCTGCAAACATGCAGGTGGCCCCTGAAGGTCCAGGATCATGGCCTTTCTTCCCTCCTCCAGGGAGCAAAAGGCAGGCCTGAGAGGCTGCGCCTTTGACATCTTACTGAAATGACTAGAAATGGGCAGGTCGAGTAGGGTTAAATTTTTCACTTTCAAGCATAAAATAATCCAGGGAGAAGACTAACATAAAGTACCACTAGCTTAAAGTTCTGCGCTCGTTTCCAGGTCCGGAACTCCAGTGTCAGAGCTACGAAGATGGGAAGCAGCAGGGGCACACGTCTGATGACGTTTCAGCGGGGTGCCAGGGCCCGCAGGTTGTGGGCGACACAGGCTACGTGGTTGGTGGGAGCAGCGTTAGGGTCAGCCCCATCACAGGGAGAAACGGCGGCACGTCACACAACTCACCCCAGGACGACACCTAATTCTTTCACGTGGACTCGTGTGTGACCACGCAGATACTCAGACAGCATCTTACTTTTCAGGTACATCTCCTGTAGTCTGTCTTCAAGATGCATGATGCACTGGGGAGCCAACAACATTCAGGATGAGGGGCAGCATTCAAACCTCTGCCAGTATTCTAAGAGCTGGAATTCTCTTAATTCCTTTCTAAGTACACACCTATAACCTCATTCCTTTCAAATACACATAAATATTACAGACCGCATCAAACCCTACCACTGGTAGGTATAAGGAAAGGTTTATATAAAACAACAGTTTACTTTTTCTAATGACTATTAAGATTTTCATACATATCTGCTAGTCTTTTTTAAAAACATTTTTAACATAGATGAAATCATTCCGTTAAGTGCATTTATTTCCAACTTTTAAAAAACTTTATAATAATCCTTTCCCTATGTTATTAACAAATCTTTATCAAAGTAATTTTTATGGCAAAATAATTTCTGAGAATGTAAATTATCATTATTTGCTTATCCACATGGCAATCTGAGTTTTTGTTGCTATAATTTTTTAAAGAACATCTTTGTTGTCGTTTTCCTATATCTCAGATTATTTTGGCGAAATACATCCCCAAAAGTAGAGTGAATGGAACAAGGTTACTTTAAATTTTTTGTTTTTGTTTTTGCTCTCAAGAGTGCATTTTAACTAGGTCTTTAATAACAATAAAGAAAAGGCAATTATTCTCAGGACATCTCTACCCTTGGAATTGTGTCCAACTTCATTTTTTAGAGAATAGCAACCATCTGTGTCTTTCACCAGAGGCAAATGCTTTTGCGTTTGGCAGGCAGAGCCATCCAAGCATCTTCAGTAAGACACCTGACGGCTTTGGCAAGGGTAATTCCATCATACATAATTTTCTTCTAGACCATTACGCCTGTTATTTTCAAGGTAAAAAGATTAACAGATGCATTTGAAAATGTTGATCTTGACCATCTGGGCTGATCAGTGACATAGAAAAAGTATTCAAGATGCAATCTTACAGTTTTTCATTGGCTTAAAATCTTTTAAATGTATTGTGCTGAGGAAAAACAACTGGTAAGTGTCTAATAAGAGTAATAATTAAAGCAAGGAAGGTTTCACCAATCCTCGTGGAAATGCTTCTCCAAATAAGCAGAGTTAAGCGGTAAAAGGAGCTCCCGTTAAGTTTCAATTTCTTATAAACACAAAGTTTTTAATAAGAGCGTTATAAAATATTAAAAAGAACATTCACATTATGTTGAATCCTTTGTTTTAAATGGTTAATTTATGGTGTTTTCATAGTCCCCATGAAAGCTGTATGTTGTAATGTGGAAATAAAGAGAACATTGGTCTATATGGAATGTATACTAAACTCAAAATCAAATCATTTAGAATTTTTTTATAAAAGGTCTGATTATCATATAGAACCACTTTGGGCTCTGCCCTCCCCTTTTTCTGGGATTTTATTCCTGAGATAGATTTGTTTAATTTTTAACTTCTGAAATTTTAAATAGCTACTTTCATTTTTTTATACTGAAGGCTCTAATAGCCATTTACTCATGTGTTTCAGTCAAGTGATTTTTAGGGAGAATTTTAAACTACAAATGAAATTTTCTTTCAGCTTGGTTTTGTCAGGTTAAATAAGTCATTCCATTCATACTACTGAGTGGCTAAACATGCTTCTGTCAAAAACAAACCAAAAAACATACTTTAGCCCAAATGAAGTAAAAAGAATTAATTATAGTGATTTATTACTTGGATAACTAAGATGTCAAATGTAATAAGAGCTATATATTACAGAAAAAAATATGAAAACATGGTAAATACTTAAAATAGTAAAAAAAAAAAAAAGTATAAAATCGAATATATCTTTCTTTCCTTATAGAAAAGCAAAGTTCGGCCACTAAATCAGCATGATGCAGCTTGCTATTAGAAAGAAAAACTGCCCGCAAATATAGAACAAAAGTAAGGCCGTCATAACCCGTAAGTGCTTCTCACATCACCCCTGGGACAGAGGTCCTGCGAGAGTATGCTTCAGTATAAAGCCCAAATAAAGATTTTGGTGAAAAGGTGTTGTCAGTCATTAATATTATTCATGAAACGGATTATTATCAGTAGTCACACTAATAGTACCTGCTTCCTGAGAACTTATCACATGTAACACTATTCCAAGTGCTTTACCTGAATCCTCTAATTTCACTTTCATAACCATATGAGATAAGTTCTCTTACTTCCTCAGCTTTACAGATGGAGAAATGCAGACCTTGAGAAGTCACACATTTAGGAAGTAGCGGAGCTTGGATATGACCCTAGACTACTGGATCCCAAAGGCCATGCACTGGCCACTGCTGTACCCTGACTGGTAAAGCATGTCACATGGGCATGGTGCTTTGGAAGTTTAAAAAGCAGTATCTCAGACCGAATTTTCAGAGCATTCTCACAACATGCTTGTTGAATGGATTCTACCTTTGTTTTACAAGTGAGACGGCTGAGGTTCAGACATGCTCAGGACTGTCCACTGTCACAACTCAACAATGGCAAAGCCTAGGCTTCACCTGGCTGCACTGCAGGGTCTCCCTGTCATGCCACACTGCCACAACAACCACACAGTACTTCAAATCACCTTCTTGAAGGCCATGAAAGTCTTGACACTCTGAGGACTGTGGTGCAACGGTAGGTCACAAGATCTCAGAGAAATTGCCACCCCATTCATGGTTAGTGTGGGTAATTCATATTCAGCTTCTCACTTTGTGATTAAATAGCTCTGTACCTCGTGCGGAGGTAACGGATGCTCTGGTCTGGGAGTATGCTGCAGAGGGCAGCCGAGTGTAGGGGTAACAGCAGAGAAGGTGGGCTCACTTTCATTCTTCCCAGCTATGTGCCCGTAAGCCTCTCTTCCACTTTTAAGACCTTTCTCCCTGCCTCCTTCCCTCTCAAACTACATTTTCTCAGTCTCTCTGCACATACACACATATATTTTTTATATATTCATTCCAGTGACTGGGGGAGAGCTGTTGATCATTTTCTAGGAGTTTATGGGCTCTATTTATTGCCTTTAATATAATGTTATGAAATCGATTTTAAAATCCCACCTGAAAAGGAACACAACTGATACCATCTTCTATGGGTATGGTACTTCAAAATTTTAAATGTTTACACAAATGATATTCTGTTTTATCCTTAACAATTTTATGAGAATGGTCCCTGAACAAAAGGAACTACAATCCCTTCAGTGACTGGTTTGCTTGATGTTGATCCAAAAAAAGGAAAACTAATGAGTTCTCTAAAGGAAGAATTTAAATTTCCTTTTATGTTTGATCCCTTCCCCCATACCTTATTTCCTTTACCGTATACCTTATCCAAAAAGATTTCAGTGTCACTCCGTGTTGTTTTAACTATTGTTACTGAAATCTATCCTGTTTGCTGGTTTTATGTTGCATGTTCCATTTTTACTTAGGCTAACGTCCAATTATACTAAAAACAATACATTTCAGTCGTGAATTTATAATAAAAATATTGTTAAAAGTGTTTTTTTAACTATATTTCTTTGGTAATACGAGAACAAGTACTTACAAAATCAGCAGGGAGGTGAAGCTTGTAAAGCTGTAAAATGGAGTGAAGTAAACTGGACACCTGACTAGAGACCAAGACCTCCTGGCCCAGTTTCATGCTGTCCGTCACTTTCCTCTGACTTGTGGCTACCTGGACACTCCACTTATCCGTGTCTGCGATAATACAGACAGCTTCGGCTATCGGCTCATCAAGCACTGGATGCTGGAAGAGAAACACAGTGGGTCAACTTTCCACAACACTGCCAAGGGGCACTCAAAACGTTCAGAATGCTTCCAGGTAGCATTAGCCTAAAAGTTCAGAAGTTGCTAGCAGGAGCTACAGAAATTTAGGGTATTAGAGTGACTAAAATAGTAGGAGTGTCCTCAACTCAACATTTAAACTTAATGTGATAAAAACTGCATTCAATCAATATTTCTTTCTTACACCCAGGAGTTACACCGTAAATGTTGTTAATGTTCACAGGAAAGCCAAAGGGTATGTGCCCTCTCTATATTCCAAGATATTAAAATTCCTTTCCTTTTGAAAGACTAAACTCTCCTTTTAAGATGGAGACAATCAGAATAAGGTATAGGATTCTATTGCCATTTCTCCAAAAGAAGGTTAGGCAGGGTAACTTAAATATTCCCTTAAAGTTACAGCTTTAATGATTAAGCAGTATTTATTTAGTGACCACGTGCTACATACATAAATCAACTCGCACAACCAACTATCTAGATGAGGCCAAAAGGCCAAAGGATGGCTACAGATGAATAACTTAAAATGCAAAATTCTCGGTAACTATGTAGTGATGGATAAAGCAGGCTGGCAACTAGTAAACTGTGCCACAGGGCAAACAGGGTCAAGCGGTCAAGGAAAGAAATAAAAAATCTAAGGTCTTGAAACTGGTCAAAGTGTAACTGCTTCATCACCAGCCCCTGGAATCACCAGCCCCTGGAATCAGGGCAATGTGGCTCATTGGGGGAGGTCATGGATGGAAGATTCTCCAAGCATGAGTTACTTTAGAAGGGCTGCAGATCCAGGTATGATAACAAAAAGGGACAGAGAAGTTGGCTCAATTATTCTAAAAGGAGATACTTAATGGGTATGAGAAATATATTTAAAAAAATCAAACATGAAAAATGATCATGAGCCTATTTATTTATTTATTTATTTATTTATTTATTTAAGAGAAAGAGAGAGCATGTGAGCAGGGGAGAAGGGCAGAGGGAGAGAGAGAGGAAAAGAGAAAATCCCAAGCAGGCTCCATGCTCAGTAAGGAGCCTGACATGGGGCTCAATCCCATGACCCTGGGATCATGACCTGAGCCGAAATCAAGAGTCAGACACTCAAAAGACTGAGCCACCCAGGCAGCCCACCATGAGTCATTTTTAAATCACTGGATCAAACAGGCAGAATCGGAGGTGGAAATCAGAGGAAAGACTAAAGACAAAGTGTCCAAGGGTTGGGACAAACTGACAGGAACTGGTGGGCCCATTCCTTGAAGGAGGGGACTAAATCTTTTCTGCCTGTATTCTTAGCCCCTAGCACAGGACCTGGCATTTGAGAAATGTTACTAAATTAAAATGAGACAGGTTAGGGGCATTTGGGTGGCACGGTTGGCTGAGCGTCTGACTTCAGCTCAGGTCATGATCTCACAGTTGGTGGATTCCAGCCCTGTGTCGGGCCCTGTGCTGACAGCTCAGGGCCTGGAGCCTGCTTCGGATTCTGTGTCTCCCTCTCTCTCTACCCCTCCCCCGCTCACATTCTGTCTCTCTCTCTCTCTCAAAATAAATAAACATTAAAAAAATAAATAAAATGAGACAGGTTATACAAGCAGATGAGGGAGTTGATGAGCATCCCGTACCCCCTAGCACAGCACGGTATTGCTGACTTTTATGTTTACAGGTTCCAGAACAGAGAAGAACCAGCCGAACAGTTACAGAAGAGCACCTTAAAAGAAATACTGAAGCATTACACATTCTCAGACTACTAAATGTCTAACACAGAGCTCCCTGAATATATCCACCAGACAACCCAATGTCTCCATCTAACTATATCATTTAGTAGCTACTCAATTATTTACTGAATAAACACTTTTTAAAGTAAATGGAAATAGAGGAAAATGTAAATAGTCAAGAAAAAAAAAAGAAATGCTGAAATGATAAAAATATCACGAGCAACTACTTTAGCTACAATATAAGGAGCTCCAGGGCTACTGGCTCTCAATCACTGACCTTGTCTACACTTCTGTGGGGTCAGAGAGTTGAAGCTTAAGTTTCGATAATTCTGGAGGTTTCTGATACACATCTTTCCAAAGAAAACACAACCTCACTAAAGACAAGGCAGTTTAAACATATTACGATTTGGCTTATTAGTCAATCTCTAAGCTTTTAGAATTTAAAGAACTCTAAGATCCAGAAGACCATGTTTGGATTCATCACAGAAATACACACCCACACACACCCTATGCACTGGTATTCAATTTAAAATTCCTCTTACAACAGGCTCTACTTTAAAGGCATATGTAGAAGTACAATAAACAAACAAAAAATTACATGTATCCTTCTTTTCAACACTAATTTCTTAGCCATATCTTAATCATAGAAGTAATTAATAATGAAATCTGTCAGGGAGATTTTTTTTTAATGTTTATTTATTTCTTGAGAAAGAATGAGAGGCAGAGTGCGAGCTGAGGAGGGGCAGAGAGAGAAGGAGACACAGAATCCGAAGCAGGCTCCAGGCTCTGAGCTTTCAGCACAGAGCCCTACGCTTGAACTCATGGATCACGAGATCATGACCTGAGCTGAAGCCAGATGCTTAACCGACTGGGCCACCCAGGCACCCCCAAACACTTTTTAAAAATGTTTTATTTATTTTTTGAGAGAAGGGAGGGGGAGAGAGAGTGAGAGCACAAGCAGGGGAGGGGCAGAGAGAGAGAGTGGGGGACAGAGGATCTGAAGCAGGCTCTGAACTGTCAGGCTGACAGCAGTGAGCCTGATGTGGGGCTCAAACTCACGAACCGTGAGATCATGACCTGAGCCAAAGTCGGACGCTCAACTGACTGATCCATCCAGGCACCTCTGAAAGATTCAAACACTTATTAAAAGCCTGACCCACCCATATACTATTCTTAGGGTTTGGAGTTTGGGCATGGAGACTAGAAAAAAAAGAAATGGGCAGGAGAGGTAAGGCATGGCTGCATCCTGATGGAGACTTTGGCTTCGTATGGATCTTAAGAGAAGGAACACATAATATGAATAGCTATCAGCAAGTATGATTACTTAGTAAGATTCCTCTTCTTAGTATTAAAAAACCCTTTAAGGGGTGGGGGGGCGCTTTGTCAATTTGACTAAATATCATCAGAACACCCATCATACATTTACCCTTTTAAAAGTTCTCCTCCCAACCACTGTGTCTGAGATCAAACGAGACCTCTGATGTTTGAGTTTTGAATGAAAATCTGAAGCAAATATTAATATTAAAAACAGTCATTTCCCCTTAAAATGTTTGTTTGGTTGAAAACTTCATAAACCTTAGAGACACTGTTACTATCAATTTTCTTTTTCTCTCTCGAACTGAAGAAAAGCAAATTCAAAGTAAGTTTCTAAACCACAGGGTTTGTTAAATTCTCTTATCAGGATAAGCCTGCAATGTTTCTATATTCTCCATAATCTGAGATGTCCAAAACCGCTGCCTTAGGCCTGCCCCCCCCTGCCCCCCCAGCCCATGAGTGCCCACACTCCAGATGGCACTGCAGAGCGGCCGGCCCTCTGATCCCTAATGCCCTCCCGCCACGTCTTCCAGGCAGCTGCCCACCGTTCCTGTGCCTCTCTCGGAAATGTGACCAGACAATTCAGAAACTACAGACAGGGACTGGAGGATGTGAGAGCATTGCAGATCAGTAGAGCTGCAGGCGACTGTGAGGCTGGATGGCCAATCTCCGTCGCAGGAATGAGGCAGTGGCAATAAGCCATTGCCTTTTGTGCCTTACTCTGCTCTGTGAGTTAGAAACAGTCTTTAGGGGCGCCTGGGTGGCTCAGTCGGTTAAGCGGCCGACTTCGGCTCAGGTCATGATTTCGCAGTCTGTGAGTTCGAGCCCCGCGTCGGGCTCTGTGCTGACAGCTCAGAGCCTGGAGCCTGTTTCAGATTCTGTGTCTCCCTCTCTCTGACCCTCCCCCGTTCATGCTCTGTCTCTCTCTGTCTCAAAAATAAACGTTAAAAAAAATTTTTTTTTTTTAAAAAGAAACAGTCTTTATTTAGCTCCACGTTGTCAATATCTCATTTATCCAATCTACTCTCCTGTGAAGATTTCTTAAGATACAGTGACAAATGAAATGCTTTATATTATATAGATCTTTAAAGGTTTCTCAAATATTCTTTGGCTATTACATTTTGTTGAATCAACAGGTTAAGCCTGGTTAATTCACAGCCACTAAGGATGTGTGGGTCTGTTTCCCAGGAGTGTAGATGGCTGCGACAAACCAACTTTAGCATTCTGGAGTCGATCTCTGAGTACGCAAATATGCTGCCTTGACCTACAAACGCGTGACTTCTGCCTAACTTAAACTTGCAGAAACAAGAAATGTCTATAAGGTTTGAGTCATCAGAAGAGCCATGGTTCTGTATTTCAGTGAAGGGCAATGATAAGACAACTGCAAAGGCTCTGAAGGAAGACAGGGCTGGGCTTGACCACCGCCTCTGTCACACACTAGCTGCAGGACCCTAGCAGCTCATTAACCGGGGCTTCAGTTTCTACATCTGTTGTAAAAGATGACCTACTTCACAGTTTCTGTGAGGTTAAATTCATGGAGGTTTTCTGTGAGAAAAACGTATATGACACTTGTAGCACAGATACTAATTCGACATGTTCGATTTGCTCTCTTACCCCACCCCCTGTCTCTATTAGTCATGGCCACTGAACCCTCAAACTTCCTAAAACACCACGTTATCATTTCCCTCACCAACTCAGAAACGTACTCTAGTCCCTATCACCCAAATACCTAAGTTCAAACTTTTCTTTTTCCATACTTAAAGCTCTTCACGATCTGGGCCAGATCTACCCACAAATATTTACTTCCAGGACTTTCTAAGGATCCCCTGCTCCAGGCTGAGAGGACTCCTGCCTCTTACCTCAAGCTGTGCCCAGAATGTTTCTTTCCCCTGCTACCTTCTAAATGTTTCAACCTTTCAAGGACCCAACTTGGGTCCCATCCCCATGCCCCACCTCACCCCACAGCAAGACGTCTTTCCCATATTCACTGCTCTTCCTTTAACTTCTGAGAGCTTTTGCAATCTACATTTTGACATTTAACCACTGTCTTAACTGGTTCTCAGTTTCACATCTGTTTGCCTCCTCAGTGATTATGTAAGTAACTCAAAGAAAGAAATCACATTTTATTTTTCTTCTGTAGCCTCTGAAATGAGCATAACAAAATGCTAGGCACGTGCTAAGTATCTAATACATGCTGGTGCTGTTGAACAATTCTCTATTCAGATTTCTTTTTTTTAATGTTTATTTATTTATTTTTGAGAGCGAGGAAGAGAGAGAGTGTGTGTGTACACGAGCAGTGGAAGGGCAGAGAGAGGGAAAGAGAGAATCCCAAGTAGCCTCTGCGCTCTCAGCACAGAGGGCAACATGGTGCTGGACTCCTCCAGCCTTACACCTGGACTGTGCCTATAAAAACAGCACCCAGCACACAAAAAGTACTAAATATTTTCTGATAGAAAGTAAATCTCCAAGGCATGACTCTCCTCCTCTTCCCCAAAAGCCATCTCCAGCCTCCTGCCTCATTTTTGGCCAAACAAGTCAGCCAGATCAATGACATGCCACCATCAGAGACTTCTAGTTTATACCCAGCATACTGTTAACATATAAAAATACGAGAAAAGGTAATAAGTAGTATTATAAATAATAAAAAATATATATAATTGTAACATATAAAAACATAAGCAATTTGTTTATCAGAATATTTTTCTCTTGGAAACAGACTCAATGGCAGTCACGAAAGGCTTAAGAATTGTAATGAGGTGGAGAAGAAGAGAAAATCAATCATTATGGACCATGGACATTGCTGAGGGATCCTGGTAGGTATATCAAGGAGGGGGCTCTGGGAAGCCCAAAGACATCATTAAGACATAAGGACCTGGTGGCAGAGGGAAGGAGGGGAGGGTCTGGTGAGGTGGTCTGGGAGAGGCAGCAAAGGAAACATCTGACCTTCTGTGGGTTTGTGCCTGCGGCTGTGATCACCAGGCTCACTGGGCTGACACCCAAGTTCGGCCTACAGATTTATAGATACAGTGTGCAATGTTGGGCACAGCTTATATCAGGCCTGTCACTTGCTTAGAAAAGAAACAGTTGAAAGTCTAGGAAAGGTGCTCAAGGTCAAAAAGAGTTATCAGACTAAAGTTATGTGATGATGTACATGCCTCCAAAATAAAATGCAAGAAAGTTGGTAGCTTTTTTTACAAAGAATGGCATAGATGTTCAGAGACTTTGTACACAGTGAAAAAAATTTCAGAAAAGTTTGAAAATAGCCATGTGTCTAACATTTACAAAATGTAAGAGAATTAAAGCCTGAGAGACCTATAATAAGCTTTTTATTCTCGTTCAGGTAAAGGGCCAAAAGCATCATGTCTAAACATGTTACTCTTCCCTTCAATTTTTAAAAGACTATCTTCCACTTCTCTTTACTTCAGAAGAAGACACACTAATCATCATAGTTTTAGCAGTAAACACACACTCCTAAATCCAGTTCTGTAGGAAACAGTCAACTACCATCACTGAGCACTTTCTATGTACACTGGGTGAGGTGCTGGGAACATGAAAGGAACTAAGGCTCCCTTCTCTTCTCAAGGGCCTGCAGCCCTAGTGGTAGAAAGATGCTGGAAACCGAACAAAGGTGTGGTGCAATGTGCTAAGGCGCCCGCAGGTGTCAAGTTCTATCTGGGGGGCAATTCCAGCAAAGGAGTTAAAATAATGGAAAACTATTAGAGCAGAAGAGTAAATGATCACATTCAGGATGGGCAAGGGCCCTCCGTGGCACTGTATGAGACGACTGAAAGGGGCAGAGATTGGATGCAAAGACTTCTAGTTGGGAAGGTTAAGGGGAGCTTAAATAAGATTATATTGTAGTCACTGTGAGAAGGAGAGAGAATCACGAAGATTTCAGATTGGAGTTGACAATACCCAAAATGATATATTTTTCAAATATTAAAAAAACCACAATCCACAATAAAATGTACATTTTGCCATCATAACCCTACATACACACTTACACATGTGTGAACATGTGTGTCCATACACAAATGTGCGTGTGCACATGCACACACACACACACACACACACACACACATATATATAAAGATTTCTCGACACAGTAAGACAGTGCTGTAGGCCCAAGGCACTGTCATTCTCATTATGCAACTTAGGAAAATGAAAGCAACAAGAGGTGTTCTCAAATAGCAGATTTGCCCTACATGGATGTTTCTTTTGCAACACTATTGATTTTAAGGTTGTTGTTGACTTGAGGCACCTTAATGCTGTCTGTATTACTTAGGTAATGATTTACCATTTGATGTGACTTTCTGTTCTTTTGTAGTCTCCCTGGTTGATTACACTGCATGGCATAATTAGGTATTCATGAGCATATATCACAGCCAAGCTCTTAGCAAAGCTCCTTATCTGTGCTACTGATTTCTGCATGGTATTTCTGGAGTCAATCTGTTGCTACTCTTAAAATTAAATGAAAGAGCCTGCAATATCCAACTGTTAATTTTGTTTTCTAGATTATTCTGTAAAATGCCTGAAGCCCTGGAACATAGTTTTCAAAAAAGCATTACAATGTAATGTTAATTTTGGTCTTGATGACCCTACCCTGCAGTTAGCCGCCTGGCCTGCTCCTTGTGATGTCACCAGCAAAGAGAAGTGGACGCTTTTAGCAAGGAATGAATGTGTGCATGTGTTCTGTTCCGTTATCTCCAGTAGGAGTGTCCCAGGAAACTCATTTACAAAGCACTTTCACATATATTATTTTAATAGCTAACATTTATTGGGCATTAGTAATGTGCCAGGCACTGCGCTAAACACTTGATAGCATTATCTCAGAGTTTTCAAACCAGACCTGTAAGTACTATTCATTTTTCAAAAGCTGAAACTGATGCTTAGAAGAGTAAAGAAACTGCCCGAGGCCACAAAGCCACTAAGTAGCAAGCCATGATTCAAATTCAGGTTTGTCTGTCCTTAGAAGCCAAACTTTTAACCACTGGATTATATTTCATCTGTTCCTCCAAATACATTTTTTTTTTTTTTTTGAGGCTTAGTGATGCCAACTGATTTACCTATCGGCAAATGAGTGCTAACACTAAAACGTGAATCCAGCATCAAAGTTAAGTCAGTGCTCCTCCCCTACTATGCCATAATTTAATACCCCTAACATTGCCCTGGACAGCAGTATTCACAGGCAGACAAACACACCAGAGGAAAAAAGGGGAGAGATAAAGCTACTTGAGGGTCATAGGTACAGCATGAAGCTGGCTCTCTCACTCTGTCTCTCCCACTTTAACATCTAAAGTCAAAAGGAAAACAGAGAAAGAATGCACATTTAGGTATGGCAGGAAAAAAATGAAGCTAAATATTACTTTAGCCTAATTTAAGGCAGCTGTATAATCTACATGCTAGGAGACGGAGAAATAGTTCAAATGACAGAAAAGAGGTAGTGTATGGATTAAACAAGAACATGTGTTTAAATATTTAAAGACCATCACAAGCTTGATATGGAAAAGCCAATAGTAAAAATGGAAATAAAATAAAGCTAATATGTCTTTCTTTACTGAGACTGGAATAAGGAAGAACATAAAAAGAAATTCGTAGTATTGGAAGCTCTAGAATGCAATCCCTCGATGAGAGAAGAAATTCCACAAACTAGTTTATCATAGTTATAAAAGTGCACATTTACATAAGACAGATTTTACAATCCACTCATGCATAGGTCTAGAAAATAGATCAATAACTTAAATCAATTGCTTTCAAACAGTTAATAAAAATCCTTTGCTAAAAACGATTATGAATATCAAAGCCCAATGAAGTCTTGCATGAACACTAAAAATTATTAACGTCCAAAAAATAGGTTTTTGAACACAAGTTAAGTAAAGCAACTTATCCCAATCTTTTATTCCTTAACAAATTATTATTCCAGCTCTAACTGTGGTCATGAACATTTGCTCTTGGATCTTTGCTTCTTTCTCTGGCAACATACCCAAGAATTTAAATAATTACTAGACTTACAGAGCAGTAAATTCAATATAATGTTAAAACCCTAATTTATTTTTCAACAAATATTTGTAAATGGCAGTTGAGAGTAAGGCTATTTTTATTTAAACACTGTCCCAGACCAGAGTCCCCATGTGAGAGGCAGTTTAAATGGAACACTACTTCAAAAACAAAATTCATTATGATGAATGTGCCAAGTGAAATTAGAAATCTACTAATGCTAATTGGATGCACTCTGAATGCATTAAACTTCGAAGATATTTTTATGAACCCTTTGCAATTTCCTATTAACACCCATGCATGGCTGCACTTTGGATGTACCCACAATTTGACACAATATAGGTTATTATGCTTAATAACTTTCGATCTCTCGGGGTGATTGCATAGTCTGAAAAAATGAGAAAATCTACAGTGTGAAAACACTACTTCTCAAAGGAAGGGAAAATAATATATGAAAAACCTTTAAGAGTACAAATAGAGAAAACATGGATTTGTTTTTTTCAAATGTCAGAATTACAGAGCTCACTGGTCACCATTAACACCTAATATACACAAAACACTGGAACTTGTCAGCCTGTGGAAAATAGTAAAAAAAAAAAAAAAAGTCATGAATGGTTTTCCAGATAAGCTCAAGGACGGTTATCAATCAATTATATTTCCAGAGTGGTAAGTGAGCCAGTCCAGGGCATTTGGGCCACACACACCCCCTGGTAAAATCAATGGCACTGAAGACAACCCAGCCAGATCATACTCGCTCTCTTGGCGCCTCTGTCAGAAGCAGGACACCGGGCTTCATGCAAGAAGGGTCCAGCAAGCAATACCGATGTTCTTACAGATCAAACTGATGGCAGAACAGAGAGGAAATCCCCACAGGTTTTGCATATATGGATATAAACACATAGGCAGCCGACAGAAAAGGAAAAGAGGGCCTCTACCTCCCTGCCTTCATGCTACCAATAGCTACAAAATGTACGTGAGTCTAAAATCACGGAGGCTTCCGTGGTATGAGACAACCTAGACAGATAGTATCACACAATAAGGGCACTGTTCTTACCCTAATGTCACTGACGTAGGGATCACTGACATGATAAACAAGTATATGGTGTTCATTACAACTCTGAAAATAAAATGTTACGACATTTTTTTTACAGAAGACGAAAGTAACCTCATAGCTTCATTCCTGGAATATCCTGGTGCAGGGTGGTATCTGACCACAGAGCAGGGTGGGGTTAGGAATGTTCGGGTATAAATGTGTACCCTGGGCTGGCCTCCCCAGCTTCCAATGACCCCCTCCCCATCTCTCCTCCCTCCCCATTCAGGGGGGTTATGAAGACATCTGCTTCACTACTGAGCTTTTCTTCCCATTTGACACAAATATCTTTAGCCTGTTTAGCCTGTGTCTGATGTATGTTTAGTCTTCACAGAGGAGATGCTCAAGGCCAAAGATAACACGCGGTGCCTTCTGTTCCACCTTTCAAAAACTACTTGTTGGTCGAGGAGGTAGGTAACAAGCCAAATTCCAATTTTCTTAATGCAGTGAGGACTTTCCCTATTGCACAAGATACATTATGTTTCCGGTGCAAAACATCTATTTTTGCACATCTGCCCAATAGCAGCTCAATTAAAACCAGGCCCATCAGATTGACACAGTTTCCTTAACTGCTCAGTTCCTGTCATGCTGCAGATAGCAGAAAAGCACTTAACGGCAGCCACAAGGCAATTTTCCAGTAAGACTTGTTAATCTTTATACAGTCATCTTCATGCCGCCATCAAAGTGAACTTAATGACAAATCAGTTAAAATAAATTACTTTTAGGAACTTGTAAGGATCGGATAAAAAGCAAACCATATGTGACATCTCTTCGGTCCTCCCCGTGACGGCATATAATTGTCACCATCTGTGCTGTTTATTCTATTTGCTGGGCCCATCCGCCCTCCAGATCCACTCTTTGCCCTTGTCTGTCTTGTGCAGGCCCCAGGAGGCCGACCTCTGTGGACCTCGGGACTATATCTGCATCAGTTTTGACCTTGCTCTCTGGCTTCCAGCTGGACTCAGCCAGTGAGAGGTACAGAAGAGCTCAGAGGCTGAAGGGAAAGGGTGTCAGGGAGTTATTCTTCACCCTCCCCAGAGCTCGTGCAGCCAGGTGGCTGCTCTTCCAGCTCCAGCTCTCCACCGTTCTGGTGTCACTGCCCCCCCCCCCACCCCCCCAGCCACTTATCCCTCAGGCCCACGTGTGCCCAAAGCTCCCAGCTGCTGCTACTCCCTGGGTGCTTCACCAACCCTTGTTGATTGCTGTAATCTCGCCCACATCTCTATAAACAATCCTGTAACCGCACCCCCTTCAGTCTAGACACCTGCTGCTGGCCCAGACCCTGGCGGACATATTGTCAGCAGCCAGAAGCTCCAAGTTGAGATTACTTACATGGACTGTGTGGACCAGATCGGCCACCAGACACTGCTTCAGCTTCTCATCGCTGCTGGTCCCGTGAAGCACCAGATCAGGCATGTACGTGGGGCAATAACCCGCCAGAAGTGAGCGGCCAAAGTTTCTTACGTTTGTGTTGCTAATGCTCTGAGACCTAAAACAATATTGGCCCATTAGAATACACAATTAAAAACGTACCCCCTTCTCGCATCACCATTGGCACAAAACCCCCAATAACACAGATGCAAAAAACAGATTCATGGGGGTCCGTCTCACCAATCCGCCAGTAAGTGGATCATTGACATGGGAAAAGCAAGGGGGTGGGAGGAGAAAAATAATTTCTTTTTTGATGGAAGGGTAGAAGAAACAGTATTTTCTGTCACATATTGACATGATGCACCTCATATCAAACATCCACCAGGCAGTCTGTGTCAAGAGAGTGAAGAAAGAGAAAGTCTACTGGGGGGAGGCGGGGAGGCACTTGCCAAAAACCTGGCTTTAGGAACGCGACACATCTGCACAGGGTGGTGCCCACACCAGGGCAGAAGAACAGCAGAAATCTCTAATTACTGCTTTCAGTCATCACAGCCCAAATAATCGACCTGATGGAGTGTTAAGGAAGAGGTGTTGTTTCCCAACCCCGTCATGCTGCTCTGAGCTGCAGGAGAGAAGCCACACGGTGAGGGCAATCCACCGCCTCCGATGCAAGGCATCTGCTGCCAGCCATACAACTTCCGTGCGGATGACAGAAAATTAAAATACCTGCTCACCTCCACCATATCCTCGAGCTTCCCAAAATGTCACAAGAGCTACAAAGGCAACGGCGTGCCTCGTCACTCAGAGAGCTCAGAGGCACCACGCCACTGTCATCCCCCTTGGAGAAAGGGCAGCCTCGAAACCCTGTGCAGCGGTGTGATTAACACTAACGCTCCGAGAAAAAAGCCATCATGTGTAACATGGCCAACGGCAGCTAATGTGATCATGCGTGTTAAGTCAGAAAACCAGTATTTGAACCCAGTTCCTTCTGCTTCCCAGCCTGCCGGTGTTACCTGGGCAGAGGCAGCTCCACTTCCAAGGCTCCTTCAGTCCAGTCATCGCTGTGCTCTAGATTCAGCGAGGCTGAAGCACACGCCTCCTCGTCACTGTCTCCAAGAGCGCTATCTGAGCTTTCGTTCCTGGGAATGTCTCCTTCCATCCTGAAGTTGGCCTTCCTGTCAGCATCCCCACAGGGGACATCTGCAGCGCCTGAGAAGCCAGAGTCCTGCTGTGCACACCTGCTTGGAACAGGCTGTATCAAAGGTCCCTCGGCAGCCTTCAGATACAAACCTCTTGTTTTCTCCAGAATCCTCGTTCCGGCTCCTGCGGCACCGCCATCAGGTGCCAACGTGTCAGCACACTGGCCGGGCTGCCCAGCGGCATCTGCCACAAGCTCGCTTCTGACGCCTCTGTCCTCAGCAAAACCCCTCTCAAGTTCACCTTCATCCCTCTCAGAAGATGGGTTCTGAGGACAGGGGATGTTCTTTTGGAAGCCAGGTGTAAAGGAGCACCGAGAAGCCTGCTGGTCCTGAGCCAGGTCAGCGGCCATCCCAGACTCCGCTGAGGGATGGCAGGCTAACTCTGGATACTGTCTACAGGCCATTAGCCGCTTCTCCATTTTTTGTGTGCGGCTTTCGAAGTCAGACTCTGGAGATACGGAACTTCCAATTTGGAAAGTGACCTTTTCTAAGGGAGGCTTCTCCCAGGAATGTCTGTCAGGGCAAGGCCAGGCTGCTGACCGGTCTGAGAGTTTCTTGGGCATCTCCCCTTTCAACTCTTCACTGACAGTTCGCTGGCCGATCTTCACTCCTGCTCCCAACCCTTCACAGTTGGAGAGTCTTGAAGAGTCATCTCGTGGTGCCTCTTTTTCACTTTCTTCCTCCCCACAAAATGCACCCTGAGACTTCCAGGAGCTGCCCGATGCTGGCTCTTGGAATTCCACGCCGCAGACTTGAGAACTCTGCTCTGCCCTTTTGTTTCCTTCTTTGTCAGGTTTGGGACACAGGTCTCTAATGTCAGTGCCCTCTGGGGACACACCCAGCCCCTCAGGCCTGGGGCTCCTTCCCTCAGCCATCGAGGGTGGCAGGATGGGGGGAAGCAGAGCAGGCTCACTTCTCACTGTGACAACCACATACTCAGACTCCTCTACTTCTCCCCTCTCCAAGGCTGTGGTGATGTTGCTCCCATTTAACACTTGGTCTCCTTCACTGTGACTCCCACTCCAGGTCAGCTGATTCTCTTGTAGCTCAGAGCAACGGAGAAAGTAGGTCAGGACATAAAGTATGCGTTGGACCAGATCCTTCTGCTTCCCCAGCACCACCGTGCGAGTCAGCCTCACTGGAGAGCCAATGGCTCCGTAAAGATCGCCTGGAGAGCAAAACACACACCAAGTTGTTTGGGGCAAGCATGTCATGGATATGTCAACCTTTACAAGAGAAAAACAGAAGACTTACACTCCCAAATTAGGATTGCTTCTTCACACACCTGACTGGGGCAAAGAGGTAATTCCTACTAATGACCATGTTTTAGCTGTGCCTCTGGAAGGGAAAGCGTAAGGCTGCGGCTCACCGCTCCTGGTGCACGGACACAGTGCTGGTGTACAGGGCCCCTCTCCGTGCTCGTTAGGACTTCCCACACAGCTCGCTGGGCAGGCCAGCCCCCACTAGAGCTGGCTCCCTCAGCTCACTACACAAATCAAATACTGTTATCTTGGAAACAAGAATGATGGGATTTTTTTCAGAACAATCCCAGGACAATAGACCTTGGGGTAAAATCCAAATTCAGGGATCTCTGAACAGAAGTGTAGTGAATCAATTCAAAATACTTAATGAAATGGCCTGCTCAGAATTCCCTCAATACACACACACACACACACCAAGTAGAACCAATGTGATTAACAAGAAGAAATCACTTAGTCATGAATAATGAATCTGAATTTATTTTCCATTACTTCACCTGAAAATCCTACTGGAAGAAAACACGTCCCATAAGTTATATCCTGACAAATTGATTAAAAACTATGTAATGAACCACAAAAATTTAGCTTAAAGGTGGAAGAAGGGCTAATAAGAGCAAATATGTCAATGAGCCCAGCAGTATAAGCTTTCCATCAAAAGTATTTGTTAAACGCCTATTGAAAGTATTGCCATTTGACAATCTGATTACTGTTTGAAATGCTTTGATAATAATGATACTGACAATTGCAACAAACAGCCAACATTTACTGAGTGTGCAGGCAGAGTGCTAAGTGATTTGCGTGGATTTATCCTGTTTATATCCTTGTATAACCAACCCTGAGTTAGAAACCATTAAGAGAATAATCAGAATGATGGAATAAATCAAAACTTGCAAAGCTACTAAATAAAGGAGAGGAGGTACATGGTAACAGTTATAAATAAGAGCTCAGGAAGTTAGAACTCATCTGAGGAATGCATCTAGAGAGAG
The DNA here is from genome assembly GCF_027475565.1 of Acinonyx jubatus. Taxonomy (NCBI): domain Eukaryota; kingdom Metazoa; phylum Chordata; class Mammalia; order Carnivora; family Felidae; genus Acinonyx; species Acinonyx jubatus. Next base: position 67,407,244 of record NC_069382.1, read on the forward strand.
AAGGGAATGCATTTTTATTAGAGCACATACTAGATAAAACTAATTATACCAACAGATTGAGACAGGAAAAAGTTATGGGAACCATCAGGAAGTACTTGCCCCTGGGAACCATCAGGAAATACCCCCTCTGGAGAGTATTCCCTAGTGTAAAGCTACTGCTCCTGAAAACATTTAAAGGGCAGGACACAAATGACTTTAAAGAATCCTCTCTATAAAAAGACTACAGGCTAATAAAGCTTTATCTTTGAGGCTTTTGAAACTGACAGATCATTCAGGAATTCAAAAGAATAACTCAAGACTGTAGTCTGATGCTAGGACGAGTATTTCTGTTTGAGAAAACTTTCTAGACCTCTCATTGCTGCAGGGGGATCAGTCATTTCAGGAATTCAAGGGATGTTCTTGTTAAATCAGTCTCAATGTTAATAAAGAGGATAACCATTACATATCTGAAATCTGGTACAAAAAAAAAAAACACAGAGGAAAGGCAGGCCACTCAGAATGACAATATTTTTTAGCAATGCATTGAACATTTGGCATTGCACATTTTAATAACTAATAAATGGGGAAAAAAGAAAGCAAGGAAAGCTACTAAAAATACAATTTATGATGTTTCCCGCTTCGGTTTTCTTCTTCAATATTAGTTTGGCTACTCGGGGTCTTTTGTGGTTGCATAGCCTCTACTACAAAGCTGTAATCATCAAAACAGTATGGTACTGGCACAAAAACGGACACTCAGATCAATGGAATAGAATAGACAACCGGGAATTGGACCCACAAATGTATGGCCAACTAATCTTTGACAAAGCAGGAAAGAGTATCCAATGGAAAAAAGATAGTCTCTTTAGCAAATGGGGCTGGGAGAACTGGACAGCAACATGCAGAAGAATGAAACTAGACCACTTTCTTACACCATACACAAAAATAAACTCAAAATGGATAAAAGGCCTAAATGTGAGACAGGAAACCATCAAAACCCTAGAGGAGAAAGCAGGCAACAACCTCTCTGACCTCAGCCGCAGCAATTTCTTACTCGACACATCTCCAAAGGCAAGGGAAATAAAAGCAAAAATGAACTACTGGGACCTCATCAAGATAAAAAGCTTCTGCACTGCAAAGGAAACAATCAACAAAAACAACAATCAACCCAACAGAATGGGAAAAGATATCTGCAAATGACCTGTCGGATAAAGGGCTAGTATCCAAAATCTACAAAGAATTTACCAAACTCAACACCTGAAAAACAAATAATCCAGCGAAGAAATGGGCAGAAAGATGAATAGACACTTTTCCAAAGAAGACAGCCAGATGGCCAACAGACACATGAAAAGATGCTCAATGTCACTCATCATCAGGGAAATACAAATCAAAGTCACACTAAGATACCACCTCACACTGGTCAGAGTGCTAAAATGAACAACTCAGGAAACTACAGATGCTGGCGAGGATGTGGAGAAATGGGAACCCTCTTGCACTGTTGGTGGGAATGCACACTGGTGCAGCCACTCTGGAAAATAGTGTGGAGGTTCCTCAAAAGATTAAAAATAAATCTACCCTATGAGCCAGCAACAGCACTGCTAGGAATTTTCCCAAGGGATACAGGAGTGCTGATGCATAGGGGCACGTTTACCCCATTGGTTATAGCAGCGCTTTCAACAATAGCCAAATTATAGAAACAGCCTCAATATCCATCAACTGATGAATGGATAAAGAAGATGTGGTTTATACATACAATGGAATACTACTTGGCAATGAGAAAGAATGAAATCATGCCATTTGTAGCAACGTGGATGGAACTAGAGGGTATTATGCTAAGTGAAATAAGTCAGTCAGAGAAGGACAGATATCATATGTTTTCACTCATATATGGATCTTGAGAAACTTAACAGAAGACCATGGGGGAAGGGAAAAGGAAAAAAAAAAGTTACAAACAGAGAGAGAGGGAGGCAAACCACAAGAGACTCTTAAATACAGAGAATAAACTGAGGGTGGATGGGAGGGTGGGAGAGAGGGGAAAATGGGTGATGGGCACTGAGGAGGGCACTTGGGATGAACACTGGGTATTGTATGTAAGCCAATTTGACAATAAATTGTATTCATAAAAAAATAAAAAATAAAAATAAAATAAAAATACAATTTATCAGGTGCCTGGATGGCTCAGTCAGTTAAGTGTCTGACTCTTGATTTTGGCTCAGGTCATGATCTCATGGTTTGTGGGTTTGAACCCTGAGTCAGGCTCTGCACTGACAGCAGCGCCTGCTTGAGAATCTCTCTCTCCTGCCCCTCCGCCACTCACTCTCTCTCGCTTTCTCTCAAAATAAATAAACATTTCTGAAAAATCTAAAAAAATACGATCTACAATAATTAAAGCTGTATAAAGTAATGACAGCAATTGTGTGTGGAAACAGTGCCTTTATTTTAGGGTCAGTCTTCATAAAATAATGCATCATGAAAATAAGAGACCTGTAACATTACAGATTTACTGGATCTTCAACTGGAAGACAATTTTTTGAGCCCTGGACTGACAAAGCCACTAATTTTAGAGTAGATTCCTTTGTTTTCATGAGTAGTATTTTATAAAATGAAGTTGCACAACAATGTGAATAGACTTAACATTACTGAACTGTACACTTAGAAATGGTTGAGATGGTAAATGCTATGTTCTGGGCTTTTTTTAAACCACAATTTAAAATACAAATTTAAGGATGCCCGGGTGGCTCAGTCACTTGAGCGTCCGACTTCATTTCGGCTCAGGTCATGATCTCACGGTTTGTGTGTTCAAGTCCCATTTAGGGCTGTGCACTGACAGCACGGGGCCTACTTGGGATTCTCTCCCTCTGCCTTTCCCTCTCTCTCTCAAAATCAATAAATATTAAAAAGGGGCGCCTGGGTGGCTCAGTTAAGCTTCCGACTTTGGCTCGGGTCATGATCTCACAGTCTGTGGGTCTGAGCCCCGTGTCAGGCTCTGTGCTGACAGCTCAGAGCCTGGAGCCTGCTTCAGATTCTGTGTCTCCCCTCTCTTTGCCCCTCCCCCGCTTGTACACGCTCTCTCGCTCTTAAAAAGAAACATTAAAAAATATATTCAAAAGAAAAAATATATAAAATTTAAACTTAAAAAAAGCAAGAAAACGAGAGAAGGTAAAGGAGACAGACGAAAGGCAGAGAGTGCATAAAGCAGGAAGGGAGCCGGGTGCAGGGAGAGGTGACGCCCACAGAGGGGGACATGAAAAACTATCAAGGGGACAGTGAATAGACAGAAACCAGAAAGCTGAGAAACTGAGAACGTAGGAGCGCTATAAGGGGAGGACAGAGAAAGGGTGGGAAAGGTAGGGGGAATATGGAGGGAGAAACCAAAACAGAGGGAGGAACTGAAAGAAAATGTTTTTAAAAAGAGACGAGGAGAGAAGCCAAGGATCTTAAAGGGCCACTTTCTCCTAGATTACATTCTAATAAATGTGTATGCTACAAAGTTCCCCTCTACAGTGTTTCCCCAGGCCCACACATTGTAATTTATTCTATCTTTATTATCATTTAATTCAAAATATTTTCTAATTTCCCTTGTGAAGTATTATCTGCCTTTTGGGTTATTTAAAATGGGTTAATTTCTGAGCAGGTGGGAATTTTCTCTGTATCATTTTTTAAAGTTATTTTCATTATAATTTCAGTGGTGAAAGAAATTGCCTTTCAAACTATGCGTACCCATCCCACGACAGAAATACATTTTATACTGCAACCTCACTCATCCCCTGAAACAAACATTTTACAAAACAGTACCTGTGTCACTCTGATATTTTCTATTGTACTGACCCTTTTAAATGCTTTTCTGACCCACAAAATTGCTTCCACAAGCCACTAATGGCTGGTGATCCAGCTTTGGAAAGTCCTTGTGTAGAGTGCTCATGTTAGGCAGGGTGAGGATGGCTGAGCTCCTGGAGAGCAGGCCAGTGAGGGTGTGATAGACCCCAAGGGCTGGTTGCTTTCAGCTTCTCTCCCCACTTTCCTGAGAATGCCAAGGAGCCAGGCAGAGGTGGGCACAGCAGTGGTACCCGCTCTGGCAAGCATTCAGATAAGCCTTTGAAATAATTCAAAATAAGAGTCTTTTCTACAACTTAGGAACCTGGAATAAAATTACCTCCGCACCATTGCATATTCCCAGAAATTTGTATTTTCCTATTTACTGGGACTTGGTAAATATTTAATAAAAATAATAATAATTGGAAGTGGCTCCCCCACTGAAGCTGCTTGATTTTTTGTAATGATGGAAACTCAACCACCATTTACACTTGGCTTTACAAAGCTATCACAAGACTCTGCTCTGTCAACCGCCAGACCCCTGCTGGATGATCTGGGGGAGGGGAGGGCAATAATACATGACCTACTACACGACTATGAGCTCATAGGAAGGGACGTTGCCTTGTAATGCCAAACACAGGCTCTCAATTATTTAAATTTCAAATGGGAAGCGTGTCTAATTATAAATACATTCATCTAATTAAATGCACAATGTTTAATTAGCATTGTTTTTAAATGGGTGACCCGGTAGCATGAAACACCATGTTTCCTTAATATCTAGCCCCCTTCCCTTTGCCACTTAACGATACTGCATTTTTTCAAGACTATTGTTCCATAACAACAACAATAATGCTCTGTCCTCCCCAGAACTGTATAACCCAGAGTGAGGCATACTCTGAGTTCTTCTGAGCTCGGTACTGATTGGTTGTATTAAGTCCATTTTTAACATCCATAAATTCTTTAATTAATTCATTTAACATGTACCTATTATCCCCCTAACTGTGAGACATGTATTCTCTTTCTTAAATCCGGGTCACAAGGGCAAGACATCTTTATTATCTATAATGTGAGGACAAATAATAATAGGTTTGGAATGAGAATCTAATTAATTAACACATGCAAAAAGCACTTAAAACAATGCTTGGTTCACAGTGTCAAGTTTTCATTATTGTTATTATAACATGCCATTTTCTAAGATTAGAGTGCACTTCCCTAGTCCGTACTTCTGGAAAATGCCATTTTAACATTTCCTTAAGCAAGCCTTCCTTGAAAATCCCCTCCATCCCCTCACTTTGTCTCCCAGTGCCTCTCTAACATTAATATTTTCATCAGGAGCATAAATAACAAAAGTGCTTTATATAGAAGTAAATCCCACAGCAACCATTAACTATTATCATCCCATTTTATAGATAAAGAAACTGAGACACAGAGAGGTTAAGGCACTTGCCCATGGAGACTGGATTTGATCTATGTAGTCTGGCTGTGGCACCTATACCCTTAACCTTCACACTATACTGTCTCTGTCTTGCATCCTTCTCCTATCAAAGGAGTAATCAGGATGTTTTGAGATCATCTGAATACAAATCTGCCACCTCCATTAGGCAGCTAGCTTCCCCAAGCTAAGCAGTGTGTGTTAACCCCATATCCCTGGCATCTAGCATAGGATCTGGATCAGCGTGGGCAGCAAGTTTAACTGTGTTACTCTACATGATTGATGAGTGAGAGGTCCAAGAGTAGACCTCTTGTCCACATGAACCCAAATATGCCACTTTGAACTCACAAGTCCCAAACTTTATAACCAACTATGCCAAAGCATTAGATTTCTGTACCATGCCTACGTGCAAAGCTTTGAGGAAATAAATGCCACCATCTAATTGCAAGGAAGTGGTATAGAGAAAGACAAGGTTCCTAACTCAAGCTAAAGTTGTAAAGGTAGTAAAATTATAGTATGTTACTTTCTTTTTCTCCTATTTTTCTCCAACCAAGTCCATCCTTGAGGGCAGTGGTTCTTAGCCAGAGAGTGTCTTGCCACCCAGGAACAATGTTCGGAGACATTTTTGATTGTCACAACTCTGAAGGGGGTTTTTCACTGGTAGCTAGTGAACAAAGGCCACTGATGCTGTTAACACCCTAAATGCACAAGACAGCCCTCCCAAACCCCACCCCACAAAGAATTATCTGGTCCAAATATCAATAATGCTGAGGTTAAGAAACCCTGCTCTAGGGTGAACTGCCACTGTGGTATGGGAGAACGATTTACCTGTTCCGCTTCAGAAGAGCACAACAAAGCTGCCAGCGGCGGGGAAGGAGAGGAAGGGGTTGCCCTACAACTAGACCCTGTGGGCCAGTCTCCTATCATCTGCCTGTCCAGGGACAACTCCTGAATCTCCGGGATGGAGAGCCAATATCAACAAAAAATTCTAGCATTTTCTCCATTCCATCCCATAGAGTCTCTGAATAGTCAAATTAGGTACTAACCCAGCTGTGCCCAGAGAGGATTATATGGATGTGTTTTGGCCAGCGTGTTCACTGACTGAGAGGTGCGTTTCTCTGAGAAGGCTTTAATGGGAGGGTGATCAACAGGCATGACAGTCGGTACCCAGGCCAGGTGGTAGGTTAACACTGCAGTCAGTAAGGCAGCAAAAAACCTTGGAGAAATGGAAGAAAATACAACCAGATGAGTCAAGGCAGGAAGAGGCATGTCACATACACCACAGACACTGGCCATGGAAGTTGCAAAAAGGCTTCAGATATTTGAAGCTTACTGATTTTTGTTGATCTGTTCTATCAGAAGTGTAAACTCCTTGAGAAAGCGCTGGCAGAGCTGGGTTTTTTCCAAGGTGCTGGACATCATGGTAAGCCATACGGGTTCAGCTATCCTTGGAACGGAATATAAGTTCCAGATAGTTCCTCTATAGAAAAGAGAAGGGAGACATAAAACTGTCACACATATTATTTTGGATAATCTCTGTATAAAGGAATAAAGAAGAAAACAATAATCTGGATCTATGTAGCCCTTAAGGGATTCAAACAGTATATAAAACAGAGATCAGCAAACTATGATCCAGAGGCCAAACCTGCCACCTTTTTTGTAAATAATATTTTATTGGAACGCTGCCAAGCTCATTCATTTATACATTATCTATTGCTGCTTTTTGCAGAATGGCAAAGTTGAGGAGCAATGACAGAGACTCTTTATGGAAAAGGCATACTAACCCTTGATATAAAATATCCATTTTTTAAATGATTTGTTTTCACAATGCCTATTATCAAAATTTGCGTTTGTTTTTACAGTAAAGAAATAAAGGAAGAAAGAAAGTACATGCTATTTAAAAATGTGGCCAAAGGCAACTCAGCTCTCCCAAGTGCTAGTTAGTGCTTAGTTCTCTAAGCCAAAGCACCCTATTGATTTCAGATGAAAAAACTACATAAATGGCTCTTCTTCATGATATATACTGAGTTTCTATATGGACTAACAGAATCAAATTCTTAGAACTATAATCTATTAGCAAAACTGACTAATGTAGCTCTATCACTTTACAGATATAGAAACTGAGGCCTAGAGAAATTAAGTTACTTATATAAGACATTGAATGACAAGGTCAGGATAAGACTTCAGGTTTCCCAACACCTGGTGCCAAGGCCTTACTCTAAGCTTCATGACTCATAAATGTTTTTCCAAAGAGCACACTAACTTAGCTTAGGACCCCCACTGGAGGACATATTCACTCCAAATAAAGATGGTAAGACATATTCTGATTTTCTAGCTATGTGCCTAAATGAACGGAGATACAAGAGAACGTCACCTTGGCCAAAACACATCTGCTGAGTTAGGTAGCAATGACAGATTACAGTCACACAGAACTGGGAATTATTTACTAAAACTAGGTCTCCCATTGGTAACACTACATTTTGTCACCATTTCTGGAAGGGTAGGTTGTTGAAGTAAGAATAAGACGTGTCTTTGAATAAGTGAGGCTTTCTGGTTCTGTACTTTCAGATTCTTGACCTCTGAAAAATTAATACTTTAATCAAACTAGCACAACTCCACACTATTTCTCAAATATATGACTTAGGTCTTGACAGTAACCAGATAATGACAAATGTGCTATCTGAGTACTTTATACATAACACAAGGTTCAAAGACCACTGGGGATATTGTTTCAAGTAGCCATATAGAATTCACCAGCATATACCTTAATCATCAAAAAAATGTTCTAGGGATGCCTGGGTGGCTCAGTCTGTTAAGCATCCGACTTTGGCTCAGGTTACGATCTTGAGATTCATGGGTTTGAGATCTGCATGGGGCTCCGTGCTGATGGTGTGAAACCTGCTTGGGATTCTCTCTCTCTCTCTCTCTCTCTCTCTCTCTCTGTCCCTTCCCCAAGTGTGTGTGCCCTCTCTCTCTCTCTGTCTCTCTCTCAAAATAAACTAAAAAAAAAAAAAAAAACAACAACAAAAACAAAAACAAAAAAGCCCCAATGTTCTAAAATTCTAAAAACTGTAAAGAATTTTTTTTCATGTTCATTTATTTATTTTGAGAGAGAAAGAGAACACGAGTTGGGGAGAGAGAGAGAGAGAGAGGAAGAGGAAGAATTCCAAGCAGTCTCCACACTGTCACACTGGTGTGGGTGTGGGTGTCAGCGTGGAGCCCAAGGCAGGGCTCGATCTCATGAACTGTGAGATCATGACCTGAGATGAAATCAAGAGTTGGACGCTTAACCAACTGAGCCTCCCAGGCACCCCTGTAAAAATTCTTTTATCTTTTAGCTACAGAATAACAGTTTGACTTATTAGTTCATGACGGCTTCGGAATATGATTCCACTCCCCATTGAGAAACTGGCTCAAAGAAATGGTGCAAGAACCCCAGGTTAGCATGGTGAAGGAGAGTCCTACCCTCTACACTACACCTTCCTACCCAGATATTAGGAGCAAAGACTAGAGAAAACCAGTCTCCAGAGTACAAAGATCATGAATTAAAAACTGATAATGAAGACACACTAATTTAATGTTCAGACCAGGATACTTATGAGAGGGCACTGGGTATAAACAAGGACTGTCCTGGTAAGCTGGAAGGTATATCTGCCTGACACATATACGCTCTCCAGCTATGCTGTACTCTTTTTATTTTTGTTTCTTTTTAAATTTAAAAAAAAAAATTTTTTTTTTAACGTTTATTTATTTTTGAGACAGAGAGAGACAGAGCATGAACGGGGGAGGGTCAGAGAGAGAGGGAGACACAGAATCGGAAGCAGGCTCCTGGCTCTGGGCCATCATCAGCCCAGAGCCCAACGCGGGGCTCGAACTCACGGACCGTGAGATCGTGACCTGAGCTGAAGTTGGACGCTTAACCGACTGAGCCACCCAGGCGCCCCTTAAATTTTTTTTTTAAGGGGGCTCCACTCCCAGTGTGGAGCCCAACATGGGGCTTACACTCACGACTCCGAGATCAAGAGTCAGACACTTAACCGACTGAGCCACCCAGGTGCCCCTCTCCAGCTATGCTCTGGATGAGTGTCCCTGAACTCAAGCCTTCACAACTGTAAAGTGGGGTCAGTTAATAGTGTTTACTCGTAGGGCTTTTGTGAGGATGACATGAAATAATGAACAGGCTTATAAGAGACACATAAATATTAGTTTTCTCCATTCATCTCATTAAAAGCAATCAAAGACTGTCAGGCAGCAGTGTGGATTATGTGGTGCTGTGTGACTTAAACATTCTGCTCTATTTGATCTGGGTTTCCATCTTGAAGGAAGGAGCTGCTAAAGTGACCAGTAATTGCCAGCCCCTAAATTCTTCCAAGTAATGTCTCCATGTATCCCCAGATCCATGGCTGCCACCGCTACTGCCACTTATAAATTTATCCTGTTGGATTTGCCAGACTTTGTCAACGTACCTGAATTCTCCCAGAGCTTCCATCAGACGGCTGACATAAAACTGGACACGGAGACTTGATTCTGCTATCTTCCTGCAGGAGATCATGGCCTTCATTGAAGAGAGAAAAAAATTTACTTTCTGAGAAGAAACTCCTTTATAACTGTTTACCACTGGGCATTTATTAATAAAATACTAGTATAATGAAAACACTCACTGTAGTAATGACTTAAGTCATCAGAAAGCAGTCATTTCCTTTCCTAAAACAATCTAATGTCTGATATCTAATATCAATGTATTAAAGGATCTATTACTGTTGCAGGTGATTTAAGTTCTCTAAAAAAGGGATCTGATCATAATCCATGAGAGTCTACCATCTTAAGCCCTATAATCACTTCTCTATTTGACACAAGATTACAGTCTTTTTTTTTAAAGATATTATTTTTAAGTAATTTCTACATGCAACATGGGGCTTGAACTCACAATGCTGAGATCAAGAGTTGCATGCTCTATTGACTGACACAGCCAGGTGCCCCTAGATTACATTCCTATTACCTTTTCAATTGCACTCTTCAGCCTGTTCATGTGAGACTCAAAAAGGGGGAAATGAGAAAAAAAGAAGTCCTGGAAATTCCTTTGTGCTTCTTCTTTCTCACACAGAGAAAAGATGATGCTTATGGCAATTTTCTTCCTCCGAACCATGGCCGGATTAGAACTACAGGTTTCTTCAGCCAGGCTGAATGTTTCATCAGTTGACCTGCAGGAACAGTAAGTTTGAAAAGTTGCCATACATCAAATAATCACACTGAAGATAAACTGCAGTGCCAGGGGATGCCATTCAGAAATTCAGAAAGCTAATGTGAACACTCAGGAGTCTGAACCAAGAGTTTCATCTACTTGGAATTCATTCTTTTCTCTAATTCTGTCATGAAAAATGAAAACCTCAACTTACCACAGCGTATTTAACACAAAAAGAAACTTAAATAAAAATTAAAAGTAACCTTAAATATCCTCTTGTTAGACTCTTAGTCTTTTTCCCTTGGATAATTTTACATCAGATTGGTGGTATTTAGGAAGGGGCGAGACACATCTGGTCACTCAAAACAGAGGCCCTTTGTTTTGGTTGATAGATAGCAAAAGATAAGAACATTAGAAGGGAAATGATCCTGTGGTATTCTGTTTAACCAATGCATCATGTTTGAAACTACTGGTAGTTGAGGCTGACTTTCCCAAGGCTATTAAATCCATTACATGAAGTTACTCCAGTAAATGCTCAGATTAAGCCACGCAATTGATTAAGCTCTCTGGGAAATCCCCCAAGCAGAAAGACTTCTCTCTCTTCTGTGTAAATTCTTAAAAAAACTTACGGTTCTTTTGAGAGACTCCGTGTCTATGATAAGAGAATCATGAAGCCAATAAATTATGAATATATTTGTCTTAAGGGGGAAGACTCACAAATATGGCCTAACCCTCTTATTTAGCTATTCTGAAAAAAACAGCATAACTAGCATATAGTTACTAACAGCAAAAGCGAAAATAATTTTTTTTCTACAAAGATACCAAAAGGAAAGGACATAATATATTGCAAATGAAAGCACCTTGCCTGGCACACCGTAAGTATGCAATTAACTTTCTCTTTCTCACTGACTTCACCATTTAGTCTTGTATATCTGCAGAATATGGGACAGGACTGCTTCCTCTATTTTCTTTACCACAAATTACAATAAAGCAATTACTTATGCTTGGCAGGATTCAAGGCAGCTGGCCTCCATACTCTTGATCTTAAACTTGTTTAGTGCTCCACTCATAGCCTATAATGTTCCTGTGATTTTGAATATATCCATACCTCTGAAAACATGCATGCATAAAAAGTGTTTTGGTCAGGAAAGCCATTTTACTTTTAAAGGAAAGGGGACAGACATCTTGTTCTAACCTCAGGAAAGATATGCTACTGCTTCTGTCAACTTCAAGCAAGATCCCAGAGATGTAGATGTGGTTGATAAGCCAGTAACAGGCGCTAACAGACATGCCACTGGCAAGGCATGATCTCCAGGTAGTGTTGTAAATGCTGTGCATTATAATAAATCATCAACTGTTTTCTCTGAAAAATCCCTAGATCCTAATCATCTGCTCATTTAAAAAAAAAAAAAAAGACCCTGAGCCTATCTTAGAATTTTAATTTCATACAAAGAAATTCCATACAGTAAATATTCTCCTTTTCCAAAGTACCCGTACTATAACTTTGTTTTTTGCACCAGTTTATTTCTATTTTATAGGAAGTTCTGAGATTATATTTATCAACACTTTCTCGCAACCTTTTCTTTTTTTTTTGTCTGGCATCTCCTACTTCTCTTCTTTGCCCAAAGTAAAATGACCATCTCAGTCCATTTATCTTTGGCCAATATGGTCCTTAATAATGAAATTGTAATAAACACTTAACCCTATGCGTTTTTATGCATCGTCTTCATCTCTACTGTATAAACAATAGCCAACTCTGTCTTAACACAGCACAGAGTGCCACCTACTGAATTTCTGAAAAACTTCCACAGCTACAATAGCCCTGCATAGCTCTTACTTGCTTCACTGTGTCTGTCTAATGCATTCTATTTTTGGGTGGGGGGAGAGGTGGGGAAGAGTAGAGGGAGAGAGAGAATCTTAAGCAGGCTCCATGCCCAGTGCAGAGCCCTACTCGGGCTTGATTTCATGACCCTGAGGTCATGACCCGAGCCTAAATCAAGAATCAGATGCTTGGGGCTCCTGGGTGGCTCAGTCAGTTTAAGTGTCCAACTTCAGCTCAGGTCATGATCTCACAGTTTCAAGAGTTCGAGCCCCACGTTGGGCTCTGTGCTGACAGCTCAGAGCCTGGAGCCTGCTTTGGATTGTGTGTCTCCCTCCCTCTCTCTGCCCTTCCCCGCTCATGCTTGCTCACTCACTCTCTCTCTCTCTCAAAAATAAATAAAAATATTTTTTTAATGTAAAAAAAAAATAAAAAAGAATCAGATGCTTAACCAACTGAGCCACCCAGATGCCCCTCTCTCCACTGGATTCCTGGATTCTAACGCAACAGAGCTTCATTCTGAAGTCTTAGATCAACTGTGCAAATCAGATCATATAGTACTGTAATTGTATTTTTAAAATTATTCCACAATGAAAGAACATTTCAGAATGTTTTAAAACATTTGAGTATGTACCCAAATACTTCACCGTATCTTCTCACCCTCAAATCACCCTGTAAGGTACACAGATCTTTTTGCAAATGTGGAAACTGAGGCAGGGTGATTCATCAACCTGCTTCAGGAACAGAAAGCTTCTTAGAGACAATGCTGGCACTAGAACCCCGGGTTTCTGTCTTCTAGTCTGGGCTCATTTCCTAGACTCTGGAAAGGAGCAGGGACTCTGCCCCATGCCTGATCCGTCTGCTGCTGTTCACGCCTTCAGGTGCATCCTGCCAGCTGGAGCACGGACAGCAAATAGCTGGGAGAAATCCCATCAGCTGACAGGACTTCAAGTCAAGGAAAACCCACTGCTATACTCTTAATCTTCTCCTTACAAAAAAATCAAGTAGAATTTTGTTGACACTTATGAATAAGCACTTACATACATTATTTTTACTTCAAGATCATAAATAAAGCAAAAACTATGATTATGTAAGTGCATCTCAATCATCTATAATTAATATCACCACTGCTTAGTTTGTTTTTGTCAGCTTTGAATTTAATTTGAATGTATGTATTATATTGGAACATATGAAACTGCCATTTTTATAGGTCAAAGAACAAACCTCTATCAACTTTATATGGTTGGTTCAATTTAATAATTCGAATCAAAAGCCCTTCTGGGAAATTTAATACCTCAGTCCTTTAAGGTTTCAGTAGCTTCACTAAGGGATGGAATCTCTGCAGTTTCTCTTCTATTACAGGCAGTACTTCCCCACCAGCTGGTAAAGGTCCAAGCCCAACTCCCCAACCAGTAACCAAAAGTTACCGCCTGGCACAGCAGGAGGCCTGGAGACATGAGTATCCAGCGTGGAACCAACTGCTAAGGACTGTGAAATCATCCTTTCCATCTTTATCTGTTAGGAAGTTTTTGATTACTGTGAATTTTCTCTCAAAGCCAGATGCAATTGTGTTTTTGGTACCCACTGTTCTCTTGTCTAACATAAAAAAACTAATTTTCCTACCTCCATTCCTGCCAAAAGTAAGAAATCAACTGCAGCAACTTTAAATGAAGGGATCTTCATAGGTACAGTGATCAATTCAAAACGTCAGCCACATTTATATTCTGTGTGTGCCAGATTCATGGGCATGAGACCCCACTCACACAGAGCCCTGTTCCCAGATGGGCCCCAGGTTTGATTTAATGTTTTGCGGTTGCCATCTTGAATTCTTGGTAATTTTATCTTTGAGCCTGTATTCTGTAGGTAAAGTCTGATGGGACAATGAAACATGTGAGCGAGCAGTGAAGACACCAGGCTGCAGAGTGCACAGTGGGCTCCGGCCTAAGGGCATGCAACCCAGCCGCTGAGCAACTAGCTAGGCAGTCAGGCACACGCTCACGTGTCTGAGCAGTCCAGGGTAGCAGGAGGCCCCAAGGCAGCAAGCCTGGGACCTGGGCCCAGACTGGTGGCTGTGAGAGGAGCAGCAACCACAGCCATGGGAGAGAGCAAAGACCTGGGTAGTGCCATGACCCACAGTGCGAGGCCAGCTAGCCCATCCATCATCAGAACCTGTCCCTGTAGAGTCTGCACAAATATTTAACTCTGACCCAAGACCCAAGACACTGAATTATCACAAAGCGCCCACAGTGGACACTGCAATAAAGCACATCCAGGAGTAATCAGAATTCTTCAGAGTTTACCATCTACAGTTTTGAAAAGCACTGCAACATTACAAAGTATATATCTACAGGCATAGAAATAGAAATTTTTAAAAAATTTTTTTTTAAAGTTTATTTATTTTTGAGAGAGACAGAGACAGAGCATGAGGTGGGGAGGGGCAGAGAGAGAGGGAGACACAGAATCTGAAACAGGCTCCAGGCTCTTGAGTTGTCAGCACAGAGCCCGATGTGGGGCTCGAACCCACGGACCGTGGGATCATGACCTGAGCTGAAGCCGGGCGCTCAACTGACTGAGCCACCCAGGCGCCCCATAGAAATTAAATGTAAAGATTGTTGCACCGGACAGAGAAAAAAACCCATTGTTTTCATTTGAAGCTTCAGATAAACAAATTATTAATAAGAAAGCCCATTTAAAATTAATTTTCCTGGAGCGCCTGGGTGGCTCAGTTGGTTAAGCGTCTGACTTTGGTTCAGGTCATGATCTCATACTTTGTGGGTTTAAGCCTCGTATTGGGCTCTGAGCTGACAGCTCGGAGCCTAGAAGTCTGCTTCAGATTCTGTGTCTCCCTCTCTCTCTGCCCCTCCCCCACTTGTGTTCTGTCTCTCTCTGTCTCTCAAAAATAAATAAATGTTAACAAATTTTTTAAATAAAATAAAACAAATTTTCCTTACAATTGAAGATACAGTGATAGAATGAAAAAACAGGCATTTTGAATTATATACAACTCATGAAGAAACTCAGTTGCTTGTAAGACTTTCATGAGTTACAGTAAATGTCAGAGGAGACATTAAAATAACTTTGTATAAATTTACATTTAAAATTAAATTCAGTCTTATACAAAAATGGATTTGTGTGAAGAATTAAATTTTTTTAGAAAAACTGTTCCACAAGAATCATCAGATCTGGATGCAATGAAATTTATATTTTGAAAGTTTATCAAAAACTTAATCCAATGTTTTCATAACACATAAAGTTCCAGTAACAGTTACATCAGCAGAAAGATCTTTCTCAAAACGAAAAATTGTCAAAAATCATTTGCCATCTCGCATTTGCCAAGACTGACTAATGGCTGCTTTCAATTATATCAATTGAAAGCAAAGTTGCTAAAAAGTATAAATTTTGATAACCTGACAAAGGAATATAGAAAAATGAGCCAGAAAAGACTTATGATGAATCGAGATATAGCATTATTATGTAAAATTATGATGCTGAAATATTAATTTTGCAATCTATAGTTTTTCTTCATATTTCACTATTATTCCTATTATATTTTGTAAGTAAAATATTTTTTTAAATCTTTACCTTTTAGTACCTTTAATAGTACTTTTCCTTACTTTTTGAACAAAGGGGCTCCGCATTTTTTTTTTTTATTGTATTTTGAGAGAGAGAGAGAGAGAGAAGGCAAGCAGAGGAGAGGGGAAAGGGAGAGGGAGAGAGAGAATCCCAAGTAAACTCCATGCTCAGCACACAGCCTGTTGCAGGGCTCGACTCCATGACCCTGGGATCATGACCTGAACGAAAATCAAGAGTTGGATGCTCAAGCCACTAAGCCACAGAGGCGCCCCTGGGGGCATTGTCATTTTTGAACTAAAAATACTTATTTTAGTTGTAAGTTCATTAGAGATTCTTTAGTTTCTAAAGCCAGATCTCAATTCAAATTAGAATGTTGAAGAATTTTTAGAGGAGTGAGTTGGAGAATGCTATTCAACTTGAGATTTAATCCTGAAGGGATGGAAAAACATTTTTAGTAAAGAGAAGCATAGTGGCGCCTGGGTGACTCAGTTGAGTGTCCGACTTCAGCTCAGGTCATGATCTCACAGTCTGTGAGTTCAAGCCCCACGTCAGGCTCTGTGCTGACAGCTCAGAGCCTGAAGCCTGCTTCGGATTCTGTCTCTCTCTCCCTCTCTCTCTGGCCCTCCTCCACCCATGCTCTGTCTCTCTCTCAAAAATAAATAAATGTTAAAAAAATTAAGAAAAAAAAAGAGATGCATAAAGCGGAAGATTTCTCAAGACCCGTCATTCTCTTCAATCACAGAAGCTGCTGTAATGGCAGGGAGGGAGGTGGGATGCCTTCTTTTGACAACTGTAGTGATGGTAATGATAATGATGGCAATAAGTGCAAATAAGTCATCCTGACTAGTATTTTCTTTCCCATGTCTTGTCTTAGCTTGACTTGACTTGCTGTATCTCATTTAATTCTCCCAACAACACCATGAGGCTGGTACTAGCACAAATAAGGCAGATGCCGAAGCAACACTTTGAATCCAGACTAATTCACTGTCACGTACACCTAGTGAGTGGCAGAGCTAGGACTTGTCCTCACACCAAAGTCCGCCATTCCACTCAAAGTCCACCAACCACCAAACAGTTTCTCAGCGAGTGAAGCAGCTATATGTTTTTCTCTTGGCTGAGCTTGCTAGGATTGTGAGAATAACAGAAGAGAGGCAAGCAGCCTGACATGTGCTATACACACACCCTAACCCTTGTTTCTCAGCTTGTTCTTTAAGTGCCATCTCCTCCATGCATGGCTCTGCCATGCCCCCCATGACCACCAGCAGGTATTCTCTCCCTCCTCTGAGTCCCAAAGTGCTTTATGCCCTGCCCATGGCATTTATAGTTTAACATCTTTATTAAAAAATTTTGATGTCTATTTATTTATTTTGAGAGAGGGAGCATGCACAAGCAGGGTAGGGGCAGAGAAAGAGAGAGAGAGAGAAAGAGAAAGAGAGAGACAGGGAGGGAGGGAGGGAGGGAGAGAAAATGCCACGCAGGCTCCATGCTGTCAGCACAGAGTCCAAAGTGGAGCTCAAACTCAAGAACCGTGAGATCATGACCTGAGCCAAAATCAAGAGTCGGACACTTAACTGACTAAGCCACCCAAGAGCCCCTACAGTTTAACGTCTTTATGCCATTATTTATGTGCATATCGCCTTCCCTACCAGTCAACAAACTATACTAGTAGTTCACAAATGCAGGCATGTAACTGAATCATCTTTACACCTTCACAGATCCCTACACATGGTGATTACTAGCGAACTCACTAAATCAACCAATTTACATGTGAATTTTTATAGGTACAATCTATACTAATTCCCTTTAAGGTTTTGGGTTGTAGGAAGAAGAAAGTGGAAGCTATTGATGTAACATCATAACGAGCCAACAATGTGTATTTTGCAAAACAACTAAACTTCAGAACTAAAATTCAACTGCAATGAAGGCAGAATATACCTCGAGGCCATCTTTATAATCAGAGTCGTGACCACTCAGTTTAAGAACTTAAGTTTTATGAAAAGAGTATGTCCCAATCCTTGAGTTCACAGGTTTCCAAAGACCACACTGGTGTCACAGTAAGCCAAGGAAGAGATTTATTCCACCCCTCTAGCTCCCAAAAGCTGTATCTGGAAGGGAGCCAATTCAAAGAGAGAGCACACTCACCTTAAATAACACCAAGTCTAGCTCGTACACGGCACAATGACCCAGATTATTCCCCAGTGTCTTCCAAACCAGATTGCTGTTTGGCTTCTATATTTATTCTTTTTATAAAACTTATCACTTGCAAATTTTCAGCCTAAGCTGAAGCTAACCAAGAGGTCTTAGTTCTTTTTCCACTGACAACAGGTGAGTACTGCCAGTTTGTTCGAGCTGCCTGCAACTAGTACCTTTCTCGGCAAGAGCAAACTTGCAACTCACCTCCTTGGAATGATGCCATTTTCCAAACTTGTCGTCTGACTTCGAAGCCAGCGGCGCTGGTAACTACTGGAAGAGGATGTGGAGGAGCTTGGAGATGGAAAAGGCGTAATCAAAAGGCTGCTAAGTGAGGCTGTGGGGAAGAAAATTTGAAAGTTCAAAGTCCAGGTAAATGAATCCTCTCGTAGCTACACAACATACATGCCAAGTGACCTAAATTTTCGGGTTCTACCAGCCATATCCAGCAGGGGGAGACTATGACTTCTCTCTTACAAAGAAAACATCCTTTAAAAAGGAAAATAAATTTAAAAAATAGGGATTACAGACATAGCAACTGCATCAATCACGAGGCCCCACATTAAAAAGGCAACATAATTAATACTAACTTCATAATGTAAATGCAGATTTCCAGGACAACGGTTCACACAGCATCATTGTTATACACCTGATAACTAATGTCATATACAATGTTTATGGACATATATTTTCTCCTCTTAACTACTTCTTCATTCTCTATTTTGAGGTGAAATCTAGGCAAATAAGTGGTTCCTCCACATAGTATCCTCTCTCCAATCCCCTATCTCCAAATACACAATACATATTTATGCTCCTTCCCTCCAGCAACCAGCTCCCCATTGCCACTTCCTTGGCTGTGAAAAAGCAACCTCTAGTCTTAAATATATTTTCTGCTTGGATTACTTTTTTGCCTCAGAGCCTCTCTCTGCTTCTTTCGTCTACAAAGTATTAAATGCCTGCACTTAGGCTCTCAGTGTGAGCTGACATGCCAGCCCAGACTTCTTTAACAGGCAGGGAGGGACCCGTCCCTTTCAGGGTAGGCAAAGGCATTCTTACAAAGCAGAGCTGCTTGATGGAGGTCTACTCGTTTGGAAGAATGAAAGAAGATAGACTCTTTTACTTTCCTTGGGCTAAGGAATTAGACACTGAAAAGTCAGTCCAGTGGAAAAGAAAATGGGGTGCTATGTTGAAAGCTGGTCAATGTTTTCAGAAGCAGATCACAGGACAAAGGAAATTGATTTCAGGACACATAATATATTATGCTCATGGATATCACTTGATAAGGCAATTTCCCATATAAAGTTTTACATTTTAATTTATGCTTTCATAGGCAGATGTAAATAACCTGACTCCCTGACCCGATTTCTTAAATACCCCAGGAGTTACTTGGCTGTTAGTCAATAATCAGTCAGCAAATGCTGGAGTGTGTACAATGTGCCAGGTGTTGCGTGTAGCAACTGGGATACACTGGTGGACAAGACAGACACACATCCGCCTGCGTGGAGCTTCAAACCTACATGAATAGCAATGAACTTGCCAGGCTACAGAATTAGATGCAAAACAACTCAAGGTTCTTTGCACAGCAGAGGTGCGTGACATGGTTTTCTTCTAATTTAGTCACTACTCATAACAAATGTGTTTGGTACATCTAAATCAGCTTTGCATCCCTGTATCCAGCCAGGACAGCTCCTTGAACACAACAGGCAATAAATCGTTAGTGAACGTATGGCACTTCTTCACTAAAGTATCACCCAGATGTGGCTGGCCCCAACAGGCTTGCCTCTGTTCTGACCTGGTTTCACCCTGAGGCTGGACTTAACTGCCCAAAGTCAAATCCTTATTTGAAATATCAGTGGTGGGTAATTTTCCTGACAATGTCGAAGGGAGATAGAAGAGAGTTTTTCCTCAAAATCACACAAAACTACTTAATAAAAAAGTCCCAATTAGACATTTGTGCCACATCCTCAAGCTCTAAAAGTCCCCCATAAGGTACACAAACTCTTCATTCCCTATTCCTAAATCTTCAGGGTCCCCTGTCTCTCCCTGACTTATGCTGATCAATTCAACTTCTTGGCAGGTGGAGGACAGGGCTGAGGGGCAGTACTTGTTTCATAAACATTTTTTTCCCTGTCACAGAGGCAAGATGGAGATGACTCTGAGGGCCAAATTTATTCTGGAAATTAAAGGTATAGCTATACAATTCAGTTTAGTAAACTGAGTAAAAGCCCAGGCTCCTGGTTCAAATCCTACCTCTGCTACTCACCAGTTGTTACATGTAACACTTGGGCAGTTTACTTAAACTGTTAGCTTTCTCATGTGTAAAATGAGGACAGTAAAATACCACACCTCAGTATTTTCCATGAGAACTACAATCTGCTAGTGAATTGTGAATTATTTAGTGAACTGACACCACCATTAAAAAAAAAAAAAAGTGGGCGCCTGAGTGGCTCATTTGGTTAAGCATCTGGCTCTTGATTTCAACTCAGGTCATGATCTCACAGTTCGTGAGATGGAACCCCACACTGGGCTCTGTACTGACAGCGCGAAGCCTGCTTGGGGTTCTCTCTCTCTCTCTCTCTCTCTCTCTCTCTCTCTCTCTCTCTCTCTCTCCCCTGCTTGTGCATTCTCCCTCAAAATAAATATACTTAAAAAAGATAAAAAATTAAAAAGAAAAAACACAAGAGTATATTGCAGTGCTATTAACTGATGAAACTTTTGTTACGTATAAAGATGTTTGTTACTGGATCATAACATAAAATGCATTAATTAGCATGAACTTCAGACAAAAGAGAAGTTTGAAAAGCAGTGACCTATTTCATAAGGTTCCTGTGAGGATTAAACAAATCAATACATGCAAAATACTTATTAGCCCCCACAATAAATGCTGGCTATTTACTCCCTCTGATAATTCTTGGAACAGGAAAGCTAAGTATACAACATTTTGGAGTACTAAAATGTTATTAGTTCTGATTAGTTGATTATGAAAACAACCTAGGATTTGTAATAGACATGTGAAAGGGAAGGGAAACAATTAAAAAAATAAAACACAGAAGAGAATAATCCTTTCTCATAAAATACCGAATAAAATTTTTTATGGTATATAAGTGAAATATTAAGCTAAAGTGCTGGCTTAGTGCTATCAAGCATTTCCTTATCAAAATATGTTAATACTATTTAATATGATTTTTATGTTAAAGTACTATGGTATATCATTGTCGATCACACACAATAGGAAGCTATTAATATAGTTAATAACTCTCAAATGGAAGAACAGCCCTAATTTTGGTCTACAACTCATTGCCATTTTCATGAGAAAAGGGTGGATTCAGATAACTGTTTCATTAACGTTTAATGCATTTGGTAGTTGGCTAGCTAGACTCTTCTGTCTCTTCTGCAGCTTGGACTGGCACGGGTCTATGTGTATTTGGAAACAATCCCATCATAGTGAGAAGACTAAGTTAATGTGATTAGGCCCCTTATTTCCTCTCCAAGTGCATCTTATACCACCCGCCCTTACTACATTCCAGCCTCCTTGCTATTCCTTATACACAAAGCTCCAAAGCCTGTTTCCACTCTCGGTTTCTGCACTAGCTGTTCCATGCCCAAAATGCTCTTTGCTCTGATCTTCATGGCAATCCAGTCAGCTGAACATTTCACCTTCTTGGAGAGGCCTCCCACGAGCACCCCATATGTTCTACTTTTCCTCAGTGTAAGTGCTTGTCTACATTTTACTATCTATTATCTGTGTTTCCTCTATTAAATATAAACTCCATGAGATCATGGATCAAGATGATCCCTGATCTATCCCCATATCCTACGAAAACGCCTGGCACGTAAGTTGCTCAAGAAATATTGCTGCATGAAGAGTGAGCAAATGGTTATGGGAAGAACAACGATGTCTGTCTCAATTGGTAATTATGACAGAAACAAAGCATTAGGGAGGCAAATTTCTACAGAGAATTCAAAGTGTGAGTTCGTTAAAAGTTTCCTGCGGTCAAAGCTGTATGCAGAGCACATGGATTTTCTCTTTTTCCTCCCTACCCTCATTTCAAAACATTCTTTTGTTGTTGTTGTCGTTTTGTGGTGGTAGTGGAGGTGGTGATGGTGATGGACAGCAGTAGTACAGCTCTGACCCTGAACACTTTTTATATTTGGCACAGAGGGCACTACATCCAAAACATAGCAATCATCTTTTTTTGCTGTAACACTGATGGTACTTCGCTTAGAGTTTTTGCTTCAACACTTGAAAAATACAAGGTTCCTTAAAGTGTACCAGTTGTATTTCTCATTACAAAGGAACAGAAGCATTTTCAAAGGTCAATTAATAGAGCTGTGATTATTGTCGGATAGGAAAATGCCATTTTCAATAAACCAAATAAATACATTAATTGGCAAATCAAATTTTAGTTAACACATCATAGTTACCAAACCACAGAGTGATTTTAAGACTATATGGGGTCCTCAAAAGTGTCCCAGGTCTTTTAAGTTTTAATAAAATTCCTATCAAGTTCCCTCAGTGAAAAGACAAAGAAAATGTCCTCACCACCACGATTTCAAAACACCTTAATTTTTTTTGTTTGTTTGTTTTGAGAGAGAGAGTGTGTGAGCAGGGAAGGGGCAGAAAGAGAGGGGGACAAATGATCTGAAGGAGCCTCCGTGCTGCCAGCAGTGAGGCTGACGTAGGGCTCGAACTCAAGAACTGGGAGATCATGACCTGAGCCAAAGTCCAACATTCAACAGACTGAGCCACCCAGGTGCCCCCAAACACGTTAATTTTTAAAAATAGAGAATTTTTTAGGGTAGCTTTAGGTTCATAGAAAAACTTAGTGGAAGGTACAGAGCTTGGTCCATATAGCCCCTGCTGTCACATACACAGAGCCTGCCCCATGATGAATATCACACACCAGAGTGCTACACTTGATACAGCTGATGAACCAACACTCAAACAAAATCATCAGCCAGAATCCATAGTTCACCACAGACTTCACTCTTAGTGTTGTACTTTGAGTTCCAACAAACGTGTACTGACATGTACCGTCTACTACAGTATCAATGAAAGAAAATATTTTCAGTTCCCTAAAAACCCTCTGTGCTCCATCTACTCATCCCTCCCTGCCCCTGTCCCCACTCCTGGTAACCACTGATCTTTTTACTGTCTCTATAATTTTGCCTTTTCCAGATGTCACACAGTTTAACTCCTATAATAGGTAAGTCTTCTCAGCTCAGCTTCTTACACTTAGCCATATGATTTAAGTTTCTCTCATATTTTGTCCCAGTTTGATAGCTCATTCCTTTTTAGCACTGAATAATATTTCATTGAAAGCACCTTAAATTTTAATTCCTTAGTTAGGATATAAACTCTAGCCGAGCCTTGGTGATCAAGCCTCTACAATTATGTGCCAAGTTATTTAACCTTTGTATGCCTTTTAATTCATAGTCTGTAGTCTAAGAATGAAGTGCCTACAAAGACTTTTGCAAAGAATAAAAATTCTCTTGGTTCTTTGCTCTTCCATATAAGTGAGAGTTATTTTGTCTGGCTTCACAGGGGAAGGTCTTGTTTTAATAAAGTTTTAAAATCTCTCTATAACTGTATCACACATCTTTGTTTAGAATTATTCTAGATCCCTAGTTTGGGATGCTATCTGCATTACTTTTTTATTCTAATTTTTCTTAAACGGGTAATAAGAATGCAAATGTAGAAAGGGAAAAGCTAAAGCAAAAGAGTCAGCAAATTTGTGAAATGGAAAACAAACATTCATGCCAGGAG
Organism: Acinonyx jubatus; assembly: GCF_027475565.1. NCBI lineage: Eukaryota > Metazoa > Chordata > Mammalia > Carnivora > Felidae > Acinonyx > Acinonyx jubatus. The sequence goes on from NC_069382.1 coordinate 67,430,996, forward strand.
AATAACCAAAGGTCTGACTTAAAATATGAGAAGTATAAAGAAATGAAGAAATGGAGTTCTGTCCAAGCTACATTACAGACTGCCAAGTTCATATATAGAAGGCAAGGCAAAGCCCAAAGTAAAGGCTTGAGAGTAATGATGTAACAAGACATTTTTAGATTGGGACAGTTTCTTACATAGTCTGTGGAAAGAAGAATAAACCAAAAGTGCCAGTCCCCAGTGATCCCTGCCTCACACGCCAAAAAGGACAGTACTGACACAAAAGGGATCAGATGCCCACACCCTGAGTTGTAGGAGGCCCTGGTGCTGGGGAGCAGTTGGAGACCACAGCTCAGCAATTCTCTAGTCTGCACTTCTAGTCTCAGGTGGGCAGGGCAGAAAGCTCCAAACCTTATCTGAAGCCTGGAGGTGATGAGACAGTTTCACAACAATTTCCCAGGGGAGACAGAAAGTGAGTAGGAGATGATGTCCCAGCATCTCCTTGGGGCCTCCCATTCTCTTGTGTTCCCAGAGGAGCACAATCAGTACCGCCAAGACTCACATAAAGTGAGTTCAAGCCTTTGCCTACATTTATACACTCAAGGTCAATGGGATGCCACGGCCTTTCTCCCACACAGACAACAAACAAAGCAGTACCGTCCTTGACTCTTGCCACTCTTTACAAAGCACTCTATCAGTTAAATCAATGAAGAATTCAGATCCAAGTGGGATGTCATTTTGCATTATTCAATGGTGACACACGTTGTAAGAAATAGTCTGACTCCATTTTTTGATGTCTGACTGCTGATACCTTTTAAGCTTCTCCTCTCAAACCTCTTCCTTGTCTGCCCCACATCTGGGCAAGGTGAGGAGAAAGCCTAGAGGCTTTCTCCTTTGGAACCACTAGGAAGTTCAACCTGTGTGTGGAAGCCCTCACCCTGGCCCTACCCCCTAACCATCATAAAAACCTGAAGATCATCTCTTTTCCCTTTCTCTCAAGGCATTTTCTTTCTTTTATTTTTAATGTTTATTTATTTTGAGAGCAAGAATACGTGCACACGTGGGAAGGGGAGGGGCAGAGAGAGGGGCATGGAGACACAGATTCCAAAGCAGGCTCCAGGCTCCAATTTGCCAGCACAGAGCCCGACGTGGGGCTCGAACCCACAAACCATGAGATCATGACCTGAGCTGAAGTCAGACGCTTAACTGACTAAGCCACCCAGGCACCCCTCTCAAGTCATTTTCTGACCAGCTTGGGAAGCCCATCCTGCTCTCACCAGAAAGCGTCATTACGTGAGTGATAAATACTTTCATACCCTCTTGCATGTGTGTGGTGTCATTAGTCTCGACATCCAAACCAAATTTGGGGTGGGGTCCACCCTGTACCTGCAGAGTGGCCAAAACACATGTCCTAGTTGAATACTACGATGATGTGTATTCTTACACTGAAGGTTCATTTCAAAACACTTGAATAAAAATGTTTGAGAATACATGTTAAAGTTTTTCTCATACTGATCTTCTGCCTATTTTACTACTTTTTTTAAAGTCAATTTATTTATTTTGAGAGTGAAAGAGAGAGAGAAAGCATGTGCATAAGTGGGGAAGGGAAAGAGAAAGGGAGAGAGAATCTCAAGCAGGCTCTGCTCTGTTGCTCTCAGCAGGGAACCTGAGGCAGGGCTTGAACTCAAGAACTGTGAGATCATGACTTGAGCCGAAGTCAGATGCTTAACTGACTGAGCCACCCAGGTGCCCCATGAGAAATTTCTTTTTAAAAGGAAGCTTCCTTGAGCTGATTTTACTGGGAATTTGCTTGTTGAGTATTGAAAATAAAATCAGAGGAAGAAAGGTGTCTGTGGAGGTAAATCCGTCCACCTCTGCGGGAGGACCTGCCAGTCACCCTCTCTTCTGTCCTAGAGTCAGGCTGATCTAGATTTTATCTTAGCTACCCCTTCTCTCATTCCTTCAAGGCTTAAACTTTTCTAATACTGTTTTTAAGATCTCTCGGTTTCTGCCTTTGTACATGATTCCACTACGATTTTTGATTTGTGGTTTAGATCTGAGGTAGATTCTGTGCTGTAGAAGAAGGGCAGTGAAGCAGTGATCTGGAAATGGAGGCCTTGGAGGAGTGTGGGTTTTTTTGCCTGATGCACACATCAGACACGCAGCCTCTGCCTTCCACTAAAGACTAAGAGCACCCCCACTGGTTTTACCAGTGATACAGGACACCTTCACCAAACAGGCCAGCCAGCCAGTGCCTCAGATGCCTTTCTTCCTTGCCTTCCTTTCATTTCTGTGTCCATCTCTGGCCCTTAGACACACCTCAAAGGAGTCCTCATGTTCCTTTTGTGTGGTACCAGGGTCCTTCATCCCACTCGGTACAACTCTGCTCCTGAGTTATTAAATGAAATGTCATTTGTTACTGAATCCCCTTCCTTTGTTTATGTATGTCATGTATAAAGTACACCGGATTTTATTTATGATGAAATAAAAACAATTGATTGCTTTTGGTCTTCATAATCTTTTTTTGTAAACTTGAGCATTGAGCCATTGGTCAGAAATGTAACTCCTGCTGCTTAGACTTGTATCATTTTCATTTAAAGCAATTTTTGTACAAACATGAAATCTGAGAAGGTAAAGAGTAACTCATGAAATGCTAAAGAGAACACTGTTTTTAAATTTTAAATTTGATTTGTATTCAATGGTCTTAGGAGAATTTCCCCATTCCTTAGGGGGTGCTGTCAGCATTCTCTACTAGAGGAGTAGCTGAGCTTTGAGTTACATCAGTGCATCAGTACATCAGTTCCTCAAAGGCTGTGAATGTGTACTGAAGATCTTAACGTCCCAAAGCTCAGCTCCCTGCCCTGGTAGGGCCCACCTGAACAGGGCTGGCTGGCACTGGAGCTAGTTTCGTTAGGGTTGAATTTCAAGGCAAGAAGAAATGGGTACCACCATGGAACCAAAATCACTCTCAGTCAAAATTGCTGTCTTAGGGGCGCCTGGGTGGCTCAGTCAGTCTGACTGGCTCAGGTCACGATCTCAGTTTGTGGGCTCCAGTCCTGCGTCAGGCTCTGTGCTGACAGATCGGAACCTGGAGCCTGGAGCCTGCTTTGGATTCTGTGTCTCCCTCTCTTTCTGCCCCTTCCCCCATTTGCACTCTGTCTCTCTCTCAAAAATAAATAAACATTAAAAAAAATTTTTTAATTAAAAAAAAAGAAATTTCTCAAATACAATAGAGTCTCATATGAGTTTAGGTTTAGAAAAAACTAGTCCATGTTGTACAATCACTCCTAGATGCTGTATATCAACGTTCTGGATCTTCAGACACATGAGACTACCTTAGAATATGGAAAAGGAGGGGCGTCTGGGTGGCTCAATCAGGGAAGCGTCTGACTTCGGCTCAGGTCATGATCTCACAGTTGGTGGGTTTGAGCCTCACATCAGGCTCTGTGCTGACAGCTCAGAGCCTAGAGCCTGCTTCGGATTCTGTGTCTCCTTCTCTCTCTGCCCCTTCCCTGCTTGCACTCTGTCTCTCTCTCTCAAATATAAATAAATATTTAATAATTAAAAAAAAAAAAAAAAAGAATATGGCAAAGGAAAAAACCCAGAAGGCGAGACCTGTCTTCTATTTTCCCACCTACTTCATCATTACAGATAGTTCACTCTATCAACTAAACATATAAAAGGAAGTGCAAATACCTGATCTAGCAATACCGCTGTCCCGGTCTTCATTCTGTCCTCTGCTTGGCATGTCAACTGGAGTGCTATGTGCTAAGATAAAGGCAAAAGGTAACAATGTTATTGAACTTCCAAAGAAGGCCTTGTTTAAAAGCCACTACAGTAATTTTTACATTGCAAAGTAGGCTACAGATGGTTGGCATACGTGTATATATGAAAATTAACGAGAAAGCAAAATTAAATACATAAAACACAATGGTGAGAGTAAAAACAGAACCAAGTAATTACCTGTCTTTACCCTACTGTAGCATAAAAACTTGTTGGAGTGGTGCCTATTTCTAAAGCAAACTGAATAATAAACTATTCATGCAGTTGATAAAATGAACAAACATTCTCAGGCAGATACTTCCAGCCACTGTCCTCATCATTAGTAATATTTAAATAGCACTGTATTTTCAAAATGCTTTATAATCAGTTTTATTAGTAACTATAGGCAACTTAGGAAACAGAAATATCTGAATACCATTTCATAAATTTAAAAAATGTTTCTGTTTATAACCCACTCACTTGGCAGATAAAAACCCCTTCATTTTCAAATATTTCTTCCTCCATTTCTTTTCCATATACACCCAGTATCACTGTAGAGTTACTGAGAAAAATGAATATCCTGGCATGAATTTTAGAAAACACTCTAAAGTATTACAGACTTGTAGGAATGCTTCAGATTCATCATACATATTGAGCTAGAGGGTAGAGGACATATTGCTATAGGAAGCTTTACAATGTATGAGAAACCCAGGGCTCTGCCTGATTATTATACTTTCCAGATAGTTTTTGAAGACTGTTTATTTTCATAATTTTGAAGAGAGCATATAAACATGTTAGCCTCACTCTAAGTAGGTGGGAAGGTGTCACTTTCATCGGGGTGTCAGTTAACTAATAGAGCTTAGCACATTTCCAGCTACAAAGAACAGAATGAGGAATACCATTTGTCATAAACATAACCTTTAATGTTAGTAATGAAGATTCCCCACACTTGTTAATCATGCCAGACTTCAACAGACATTCAACAGTTTTAGCTAGCACGGCCAGTTAAATCTAAGAATTTACCTACCCAGAGAGACCGAGATGATTATACCTGTAAAGAACCTAGAAACTGCATTTAAACTACTTAAATGCTAGAGAGAGTAGGGGTGGAAAGTAGAGAGAGAGAGAGGGAGAGATGAGGTGGCTGAGGAAGAGAAAAAGAGAGAGAGGGAGAGAGAGAGAGAGAGGTCTTCCATGCTCTTATTAGGTGACTTTTGAAGAAACTCTGTGCAGGTGGGGATGCAGGTGACTAAATGGATAGAAGTATATACCATGGGAAAGGAAAACAGTTCAGACCTGAAGAGGCCCAGGAAAATCAGAAAATATAATCCTCTTAGAAACACTAAGGGCTCATTTCAGATCAAAATCAGCTTACACTGGGGTATTAGCAAAGACATTTACAATAGAAGTTCATTGGTGGAATTTTTCAAAACACCGTGAACTTGGCTGCATTTGAAACTATTATCTCAAGAGCCCCTTGGATTTCTAGAGAGGCACCAAACAGGATTTTTTTCTAAGAAACTGCACAGGAGTTATTACTAATGTGTGTGGGTCACACTGTTCTCAGCATTCCACACAAACCTGCAAAGAAAGAAGCGCTCCGGGTGAGCCGGAGAGGTCCTCCTTCAGCTACGCCCTGTAGCAGTTTGCTGCCGCATGCTTGCAGCAGACCTAGAGACAGAGACACACGGAAGAGGGCCAACAAAGTACACACACAAAAATAAACACAGATTAAAGATAATGCAAAAAAACAAAACAAAACAACAAACTCAAATAAAGCAAAACACACACCCACAATAGTGGTATTCAGAAAGAAAGAGCCCAGTTATGTGGCTGATTTTACCTAGGTTACTTCCAGTACGACAAGGACCCAAGTTATTCTGATTTGTGTTGAGTTTTCCCAAATTAGGATCCTGGTGGATGTATTCAAAGCTGTCTTGTAAGCTACATCCAGAGAAGGAGGGGAAAGGAGAGAGAGAAGAAAAATATCAAGAGATGAATAAGACTGTTTTCTAACAAACTCTCAAACACAGGCAACTTACCAGTTGTTCCAACTTTCCTTATAAATGAATAAAGTCTCATATCTACCAAAGGAAACTAAACTTTAGGGGAAAGGAAAAGACAAAAAAACTTTTTGAAGGCAGTCCAACCTATAAAACTAAACAACGTATTCCTAACAATTTTACATTATATAATGGGACATGGAACTCTACAAATTTGGCTTTGGTAACTGACACCTAGGATATCGCTACTCATTTCTAAATTGTGTTTTAGTAACTGACACTCAAGATGTTACTATTCATTTCAAGGGTAATTTCACATAAAACTTCAAAATGAAATTGAGCTGAACTCTCAGTTAACATCTATGAGCAATTTAGAAAGTTTTTCCAGGAGGAGGATATAACAGAAATTATGATTCCCATAGGAGTTTGACTTCACAACATCTAAGAGGTTAGAATTACTCATAGACACAAATGTGAGAGAAGCCAATTTTAATAATTTACTTGATTTATTAACAAGTAAAATAAATATCAAGACTTCAAGGAGAATACAACATTAATAGGGCCAAAATAATTTTTACTTAAATGTGAGCTCGATATTCTATCATAGGGAATTAGTGTATAACTGAAAGGGTCTGAAAAAGAGTATCTCACAAAAAAAAAAAAAAATCAATTCTCATATAGGCTTAAGTCATGCCAGACCAATGTTAAATGCTCAAACAAGTTAAATTCATTACTTTGTTGAAGAGTAAGCAGAATTACTCAAAGGTACCCAAATCTACAAAGAAAAATATTTTTAATTTCCCAAGATTATGAAAAAAGAACGGCCTTCATTTGGCCTCTAAGAATATCCCTTTAATTTATAACAAACTTCTTTCAAACTTACGAAAGTATAGCAAATGTTTTGTTTTATTCAAAAATGAAGCTTGAAATATTTCTGCTTGAAAAGTTCAAAGTGTATGAACAAATGTACCAGAATGAGAGTTAACATCAGTTTTCTTTGTCTACAAAGAAATATAAAATTAGAGGAGGAAAAAATTCAGGAGTGAAGATCAGGATATGGCCTGGTCCAGGTACCCACCAGTCATAGAGGCGACACTGACAGCTGAATAGATGGTGAGCACATATGACCCAGCCTGTCATACATGTGCCCCACAGCCTGAAAAAACTCACTATGTGCTTCATTTCCTTAGAAATAAATTAACTAGCCAACCAGTTTTTTTGTTTTTGTTTTTGTTTTTTTTAAGATAAAACAGCATTGGGAAATAAACAGTCATTTGTCTTTAAGGCCAGCTAATAAAGTCAAAGGCCTTTTCATATACATTATGTGCAGGAAAATGGCCATTTCTTTGTTAATGTGGACTCATCTCACTTCTTATTTCAAAAATATGTATGGCTCTCAAAGAACTACTCTTTCCAGAAACAGCCACTTAAAAAAATGGGGAGGGAGGGTGGATTGGTACAAAATCCCACACTTACTTATTTGTACTCCCACAGAAGCTTCCCATTCTAGCTGAGAACACCTTACTAATCATCAGTTGTGGAGGAGAACTAGAAGAAAAAAAAGAGAGAGAGAGAGAAAGTATTTTTGAATAAGAAAGCAGTTTCACCATTCCGTTTTTCACAAATAGTAGGAAAAGAAGCCCAAACTCACCGTATATAGTGTATCTTTAAAGTGGAGCCTTTGTAACTCATTGCAACCGAGCCAAACATCATTTCCCCTAGCATGTTGACATCAGAAGCGGGTCTTGTGTACTGCATACATTAAAGAAACCAAAATCAAAGTTAATATGTGGCACAACATGATGTGCGATGCAAAAGAAAATAACATTTGGGGCACCTGGGTGGCTCAGTCAGTTAAGCGTCTGACTTTGGCTCAGGTCATGATCTCATGGTTTGTGGGTTCGAGCCCTTTGCTGGGCTCTGTGCTGACAGCTCAGAGCGTGGAGCCTGCTTTGGATTCTGTGTCTCCCTCTTTCTCTGCCCCTCCCTTGCATGTGCTCTGTGTCTCAAAAATAAATAAACATAAAAAAAAAATTTTTTTTAAGAAAATAACATTTATTGATCTATGGGGTCCTTCTTTAGTTTATTAGCAGATAATTAAAACTATTTCTCAAAGCAGAAACTGATCATTTTACAGTCTTAATCCATAATGGTGATTGCCTATTTTTTCCCCATATTATTACTTATGTTCATGATTTTGTATACACAGTATCTTCATGTAGGATCCAAGTGTTTCATCAAAGATCGTTTTTAATCTTGCTATGAAAAATAAAGATTTTTATTATCTCCATTTATAAACTTTAAAGATTAAGTTCTGAAAAAAAAAGGGTAACTCTTTTCTTGGTACTATGCTAAGCAAATTAAGTCAGTCAGAGAAAGACATATCATATGATTTCACTCATATGTGGAATTTGATAAATTCAACAGATGAACATAGGGGAAGGGAGGGGAAAATAAGATAAAAACAGAGAGGGGGGGAAACCATAAGAGACTCTTAAATACAGAGAACAAACTGAGGGAGGTGGGGGGTTTGGGCTAAATGGTGATGGGCAATAAGGAGGGTGCTTTTCAGGATGAGCACTGGTGTCATATGTAAGAGATGAATCACTGGGTTCCACTCCTGAAGCCAAGACTACACTGTATGTTAACTTGAATTTAAATTTTAAAAAATAATAATTTCAAAATACATATATATATATATATATATATCTCCTGAATAAAAATACAGTTCAGCATTATTCACCTCAATAATTAATAGTGTTGAATGAAAATGCCAATTGGCAAAGGTAGGGTTTTGTGAGGGTCCAAAAGATGACAGATGGTCTGATACCTCTGAAGTTTTACAAAAAATATTTCAAAAACATCTGACCCCTGTACCTTCTGGCCAGTCTTTCTCATCCCTTTCGTCATCCAAAAGGGGGGCCTGTGCTACCTCCACTTTCCCAGGTCTCATCTGCTTGTTAACCTACCACAGCCTCATCTATTCAAACTGCTCTAGTAATGACTTCTGCCTTGCTGTCAAATCCAATGCACCCTTTCCAGTTTGCTTTCTTAAACATGTCTCATGGTATCTGGTGTTCTTATTTACCCTCCTTGTCAAATCTTCTTTCTTAGATCTTCCCTTGAACAGGATTGTTCCTCAGAGGACACTCCTACTCACCGTCTGCATTCTCAACCCCTCTTAGGATTTTGGTTATTCTTTACATAGGAATACTTCCCACATCTTTTATCTCCAGGTCCAGACCTCTCCCTGAACTCTAGAATCCTACATCCAAATGAATTCATTCAGGTATCATTATATGTATGTAAAGATAATGTAACACATATTATACAATAATGTATTATAACGATATGTGAATGAATGTATTTGGATGTAGGATTCTAGACACCTGATGAACATGATAGATGTGAATGTCAACCAAACTAGTGTGCTGCGGGCACCCCAGCACACCCTGACCAAGACAAAACAATGGTCCAGGATCCAGCCCATCCAGCCCTGCATTCTCTGCTAGCGTGCTTTCCATCCAAGCCAAAACATGGGAATCATTCTTAACACTGTCTTCTCAATCTTTTTTTTAAACTTCAAATCCACACACACACATTATATACACACAAGTACATGCACACACTAACAAACACATACACAACCTACTTATACATGTTTGCAGAGGAGGAAAGAGAAACAAATCTCTCAGCCTTGTTTAACGAGGCTCCTCTCTGTTTGGTTATAGCTCACGCCAACCTCTTCTCACTACATGCAGACAGAAACCAACTGTCTTTCACATTTTTTATTAATAACTTCCACCTACCGCCTCCATTTTATAATCTGCTTTTCCTTGGGGTACAGGGTCTATACGCCAATTGTGATTCTCAACTAGTTGAAAATTTCACTGTATACTTTTTAAATCACAAACCTCCTGGAAACTGAGGAGCACTGCGAAATAAGGGCAAATGTGTGGCACAAATCCTGAACATGAAATTAACAAAGTTCTATAGACCTGTGGCTGCTGGCAATTTACCCAGCTTTGCTTTTCCAGCAACATGGAAAATTCCACGAGTCAAAAAAGAAAAAAAAAATTGATACATTCTTCATCAGTTTATATCCTCCTGCTCTTCAGTATTTATGAAACATTTCTTCCCTTATTTCTAGTTAGCCAATATTTCTCAATAACCCACATCCCTATCCTTTACTCTCTCTCTCCCTCTCTCTCACACACACACACACACACACACACACACACACACACACACAGATGCCACTAGCCCTGTTATCCCTCACACTCAAGTTAGATCTTACCATTTCTTTCTAAACAAGATTTTCTTCCTCCTACTGGCAAGTGCTATTTTCTTAGGATGCCCATATACATTCCCAGAATCCTTAGAATTTTTATGCCAAAACTGGAAACTGTGTGTTTTAATCTAGTTCTAACAACAAAGAGAGCAAAACAAAAGCATTTACCTCATTTGCAATATGTCTTCCTCATTCATCATTATAATATAGAATTCTATATTATACTTGATCACCTCGACTCGGATACAGTTTTTATCGAGAGAGAAAAGCCAAAGTGTGAAAAGAGCACTGACAGGACACATTTAAGAGCACATTGTGGAATACTTATGCTCATGTCCCTGGAGTAGAATCCTCCAGCAGCTATTATTCCCTGTGGAGAAATCACAGTAAATGACTTCAGCCCCACGGGGCATCTGGTTGGGCAGGGATGGTTTTACCTGGTACTTTGGAAGCTGCTCCTTAGCATGTTGTAAAGATGCCCCGGAAGAACTATGGGAAGAGGTGCTGCTGCTGCTGCCACCGCCGCCGCTTCCTTGACAGCACTTGGCTGACATTTTAAGAGACACATCCTCTGTTTTCTGGGTTGACAGACAGGCAAGATAAGGGATTGCTAAGTATATCGGGCTTCCTCAGCACGCTTTTCATTGGGAACTTCTTTGTCAAATCATTCTGTTATGCTGTGCCTAAGCTGCACAGAAAACCAGAAGCTTTTTTTCCTTCTCTATGAGGACAAGAATGTGGTCCCTGGGGGTCTGAAGAAGGGTAACTAGACAGGAGATGGTGGTCTTGTAGTAGGACTATTCGCCATAAGTGATTCAACTGTTATTTACAGTTCAGTTCATAGATTTCATGGATTTCGACTCCTGAAATCGTCAGTGAGATCTGATCTCTCTGTTTGGGTCACTAGAGGACCCATTAGTACTAATGGAAAGTCCTAATCTATAAAATTCATGTGGAGAAAGACAATGCTCCAAATGTTAGCCCTGTACCAGGCAAATGCAACGAACTAGGAAAGCAGAATTACTAATTTGGAAAGCCTGGGTTTGTGTTTTTAATGACACACCTCCTCTAGCACTCCTTTAAAAGTAACAGGAGAGAGTTTGTGAAAGATAAACCAAAACTCTGAAACAGGAGCTCCTGTGAATTATACATCATGTGATGGAAAAGTGGCCTTTAAAGGTTAGGAGTAATATAAGATTATCTACTATATAGTCCCTAAACAGAGTTCACTGCTAATTTTATGACAGTGACATAAAGGTATAAAGATACACCTTTAATTCTTCCCTTCCGCCTACACCAAATTATATTGCTCCCTACAGAAGCATCCCGTGCCATCTATGGTAGGTTATTTCTATTCTGTCTGAGTCTTACTTGCCTTTTTGTGTGCAGCTTTTGCTTGGAAAAACATGAATGCAACTGCAGCTTATCTAATCTCCAATGTGACAGTCACACTGGTGGTCTAATGCAAATGCCTGCAGTCATGTGCCTGATACAAACTCATGATGTTTTGTGCTTGCCAAGGGAGTGGGGGGCTGAAAATGGGAAAAGAATGTACGGAAAACACATACTGTGCTGGTCCATAACATTAGTCACTCCAGCAGTGACAGCATTCAAAGTCGTACTTGGTAATTCCCGGGTATCAGGCACTCCTTCAACACCATCTTCAGATCTAGTTGTTACTTAATACCACTTAACCCAACACAGCCCCTCAGAGAGCCCAAAGTGACACTAAGTCCACACCTGCCTCACAGACTGCTAGACCCTCTGGCTGGGGTACAACATACTGAGCAGTCTATAATTGGAGATAGCACCTGGGACGGTGAGACGAGCACTACTTGTTTGGACTCTTTCTGTAGCCTTGGGAAAATGACAAACCTCTCTGGACCTAGCTACCTTTTTGACTAAATGAGCACTTCCAAGAAAGCTTATATTCCCGACTCCAGTGTCATCACTGCTCTGATATACCAAAATTCCAGTTGCCTTTGAAAACCAGTGAGGGGCACCTGGGTGGTTCAGTGGGTTAGGCATCTCTTGATTTTGGCTCCAGTCATGATCTCACGGTTCATGGGATCGAGCGTCACATCTAGCTCTGTGCTGACAGTGCAGAGCCTGCTTGGGATTCTCTCTTTCTCTCTCTCTGTCCCTCCCCCCAGCATGCACGCATGTACTCTCTCTAAATTAATAAATAAATAAATAAACTTTAAAAAAAGAAAAGCCAGTGAGAATTTTTTCTTCAACCTGTTACCACCATTAGGAGCCCTAGTGATGGTGTGTGGGTGTTTCAACTAAACCATCTGTGCAAGGCCTTCAGGGAAACAGGAAATGATATGGGAAATTAAGGGAGAAATCATGTCCTGTCAAGTGCTGGCTCACCTAAACTTTGATACAAATCTACCATTAAAGCCTACAGGTGAATCACCTGAGAGATTCCCCGCCCCCCCAACCCAACAAGCCCAACAACTACTGTAATGATTAGCTACCTGGCAGACTTCCACTATAAAGTACTATGGAATCTACCCAGCTAAACTGCCTTTAACCAAATGCTTCCTTCCTGCAGAAATGATCCTTATCAAAAGCAGGAAAACAGCTCCTTGGCCCTGATGAAACAAAGACTGTGATATAAACTATTCATTTACTTAGCTACACATGCGATGAACTTCCAGAATTTGGTCAGTATAGATAGCAAGCTACTGAACATGAAAAGAATGAAAAGTCTAAAGGCGACAACTTAGAAGTACCTCAGGCTGAGGTCCAGAAAACTCAGGGAGGACCAGACTCTACTCCTCACCTGGACATGTGACCTTAACCTTTCCTGTTCTGGCTCCAGGGGATCAAGGGCTGCTCTGCCCTCACTTAACCCATCCCAGATCCTGCCGTGCCCCACCCCACAACACTCCCCCTTCCCCTCCCCCTGCTTTGCACTAAAAAAAGGAAGTAAATAAAGTTTCCTTGGTCAAATGGGTTTGAGAAACACTCCCTTTTGAAGAGGACAGTGTATGTTAGCATACTGAAGCCCTATAGTAAGAAAAGCTATTTAATCTTGTTGAACCCAGTGCTATGTAATACCTCTTACTATCTATGAGAAATACCAGACAGAAGGATCTATTAACTTCCCTTCAGGCTAACACTTTCTGAATTTTAGAGTGCTCAGCTTTCCTATTACATAGCACATGTTTGGCATCAAAATCCTACTGAATTACAACTCACCAGCAAATTTACCTCTAGTAATATTTACAGTACACTGCTGAGCATCTGTCATGACTCTCTGGTAAAAGTTTCACCTGGCATATTAATAAGAATACAAATGCGGCAGGACGGGGTGGTGGAGAGCCTTTGTTTATGCTGCTTCTGAACCTTAATGACACATACAGTAGAGCTCAAAGAGAAGATTATGAACTAATAAACGACTGCTCAGAGAGGTGGTTAAAAGCACAAATTAAAAAGATGAAAGCAAATCTGCATTTCATACCTGAGTTGCTACCTCTTCAATCTTGTGAACCGCTTTAGAATCAAATAAGACTTGTCTTCCTCTTCTCTCACAGTCCTGGTAAACTATCAGGCGAATCTCATTCAGGTCAAACTCCGAACATGACCAACTGTGGATTAAAAAGAGAGAAAGAAGTTATGTTATCCACAATCCACAACACTTGGAATGGTCATGGCGAGCTAAGATTCCCAGCCAACATGCCTATGTGCCTCTGACCAGGGGCAGACAGCCTTGTCTGTGGGCTCTAATGGGCCATTGTCCATGGCAAAGGTTTGGAAGACTGCTGTAAACAATAAATCATTGGAGAGAAAGTTTCTCCTTCCAAAGCCACTTTGGGCAAAGATAGCAACCAAAAACCATAAGGATGTGTGCAGAAAGCTAAATTTGGATTCCTGGATTCTGGGAATGGTACACCTGAGGTACAGGAATGTTCCAGCTTCTGTGTTATTGGCCAGGGAACCATTTGGAGCAAGTGAGTGGAGCCTTCTCCTCTCTTCCTCTCCCACCCACCAGGCTCAGGTGAAAATGAGTGGAATTACATATCCTAAATTTTAGAACTTTATTATAGCTGGCTTGGATACAGAAGTTTTGAAAACCAAGTGCATCACTATACAGAATCTGAATTGCTAACAACAATCAGCAATGGAGGAAGCACAGCTTACTCCTGTTAAAAAGAAAACCACAGGCCCAAAATGGTGTCACTTAATCCAAGTCACCAAACCAGGACTGGCTTAACTGCTGTTTAGACCTCCCCTAGAAATAGTCTTAACCAGTCAATCAGGAATTTTCTGACTAACATGAGGTAATCTGTCACATGGGCCTACTCCTAGCCTAAAAGAAGATGAAGTAATCTGCATGATAAGACCCTTGTCCTTCCCCCTAAGGGAAAATGATCTAGCCTGAAACAATCCTTTCTTGTCTCTTGCTATTAACTCCTTGTTCCATCCTCCCCCTAAAAACCTTCCATTTTGTACAACTCTTCAGAGAGCCCCTCTACTTCCTGGATGGGATGTAGCCACATTTATGAATTGCTTAATAGAGTCAATTATAACTTCACATTAAAAGCTGCTGGGATAAAATTGCTCTAAACATAAGTTTGCTCTTGAGTAATAAATGAAATCAGAATGTGAGGACTATAAAAAAGGGCAATCATTTAAAATGCACTGCTTTGGGGCGCCAGGCTGGCTCAGTCAATAGAGCGTGCAACTCTTGATCTCAGGGTCCTATGTTCAAGCCTCATGATGGGCATACAGCTTACTTTAAAAAAGTAAATATAAAATGCACTGCTTTGGACATATTCAGTTATTACTCTGTTAATCCTGTCAACATATATTTGAGTGCCTACTATGTTTCAGGCACTGTGGTCCAGATGCTAGACATTCAGAAGTTAACTAAATAGAATTGGTCCCTGCCCTCATGGAGAACATGGTTTAGTGGGGAATACTGGGCCAATAATGATATAAATGTATAACTACAGATTGTCATAAGTGCAAAAAGGAAAAGGATATGATGAGTGTTTCTTATTTTCAGATCTGAAGAGCAGGGAAGTCCCTAAGGATTTAAGGAAGTGAAGGTGGTGCCTGGCTGGTTCAGTTGGTAGAACATGTGACTCTTGATCTTGGGGTTGTGAGTTCAAGCCCCACAATGGGGGCAGAGCTTACTTAATAAAACAACAACAACAACAACCAGACAGAGGATTTAAGAAGTGATTTTTAAATAGGACTTGAAGAAGTAAGAGCTAAAGAGATAAGGTGTGAGAATGAAGAACAGGGTAGGAAGAGAGTAGGCTGGGAAGACAGGCAGGGGTCAGGATCATGCCCTAAGTGCAATGAGAAGCCAAGATGTAAAAAGGTTGATAAACTCAAGTCTACACTTTTTAAAAATTCAACCTGGTTCCTCTAAGGAAAACATGGGTGGGGAGATTAAGACTGGAGGTAAGAAGGCCAAAGAGAATTTATTATCAGAGTTCAGGCCCTTCATCAGGAAGGTTAGAGGAACAGCAACGGAGGTGGAGGAAAGAGAACAGATATTAGGGGCAGAACTAATAAGAGTTAGTGGTAGGCTGCGAGGGTACTGGAGACAAAAGGAATGCCTCCTGCTTAGAGAAAGCTGGAGAAGTAGGAGGAGTCCCCAAGGTATGGATGATAGGAAGTCACATAGATAGATTGACAAAAGCAAACTGTTTAAACTAAGAGACAGTCAACTACAATGAAATCAGACACATCTGGATCAAATCCATACTTTGAGTTTCCTTTTTTTCATCAGCACAATGAGAATATTAATGTCAACCTCACAAGGCTGCTATAGGAATTAAATGAAATATGTAAAGTGTTTCACATAGAGGCTGACACACAGTAAGTGCTCCAAAATGTTAATAATTACTTAAGAGAATTGTTAATGGTACAATTTTTTTTTTTTTTTACCAGCCACAAACTGTGCATTATTGGCTCTTTCCTTTTTCAGGCAATAGTAGTTAATATTGAATATGTTCTTTCAGGGTAGCAGGTTAATTTTCTTAAATCCCAGCACCAAAAAATATAAAGCTCTGGTTGTACCTTCTTCTAACAACCTATATTCTGAGTTATCATGCCCAAGCATCCCTTCCTCCCAGTTTTGATAACAACATGGCAAGTTTATTTTAGAAATCATTTTCTTCTACTCTCAGTCTAGAGACAGTCTGTGATGTAGGCCTGGCTAATCAGACATGACCACACAACCTCCAGCTAGGTTATGAAAGCCAGTCCCCCAACTTAGCTGCTCAGCTAGGAAATGATAACCCTGGTGCCTATTTTTGCCAGTATGAGGTAAAAGCCTATCTCTGAAAATGAAGTCAGGGTAAAAGAAAGCAGAGGGAAGGAGTGGGATGAGGCAGATTCCTGTTGGCAATCGAAGCCAACAGCTTCTGAGTGAGCACTATTCCTGGAGTTAGTTTTCTGTCACTTACAACCAAGAAGTCCTGAAGACTGTGCCCCAAACCACTAAATTTTTAAATTACATAAAGCCATTAAAAATACCCTCTATGGGGCGCCTGGTTGGCTCAGTCGGTAAAGCATGCAACTTTTGATCTTGGGGTTGTAACTTTGAGCACTATGTTGGGTACAGAGATTACATAACAAAAATATCTGGGGGCGCCCGGGTGGCTCAGTTGGTTAAGCATCCCACTCTAGATTTCAGCTCAGGTCATGATATTACGGTTTGTAAGATTGAGCCTGGCATAGGGCTCTGTGCTAATAGCATGGGAGTCTGCTTGGGATTCTCTCTCTGGCCTTCCCTCACCCCCAAATAAATAAATAAAAAACATTTTTAAGAATCTTAAAAAAAAAAAAAAAAAAAAAAAACCTCTGAAATTATTAAGACATAGTACATAGGCTGAAGTTATTAAAAATGAAAAAGCAAAGAGGATTTGTCTTTTTTTTCTTGTTCCATCTGTTTTGCCCTAACAATTACACTTTGCCAAAATAGCTTTATAATTTACACAGCAAATTGTTCAATCCTTATTTTTGAGGAGTAACCCTGACTCAAATACCAAACTGAGGACAGCCTGACTAGAAGAGCTAAGATTTAATAAGGATCATACCACCTTATTAAATGTTTCATGCTATTTTTCAATTTTAAAGGAATGGAAATAAAAGGAGGCAGAAAGCACATACGTTGGATTGTCTAATTTTTTGACCCAAATACCTTCAAAAGGTATGCTTTATATAAGGCAAACTCCACTCTCCAGCTTCCATATGAATACTGCCTTATTTAATGCCTAATTATAATTTCATCACTAATACTAACGTAGAGGAAATTACAGTTGAGTAATTTGATGAAGAAAATACAGGCAGGACAAAGGACATTAAAAGAGTGCTTCAGAAGAAGGCAGGCCTGGGATCAAATCTCAGGTCTGCCTCCCACTGGAGTTACATCCTTAAGAAAGTCCCCCCTCAAGCAGTACTTGTAAGACCTGGTGTGAAGATTAAAGGAGATAATCTGCGGAAATCTCCCAGCGCACTGTCAGCTTTTTTCCCTGGGATCCTCCATAACACAGGGCTTCACTGAGTCATAATCACATGCCACATGCATTTTCTGCATGTTCACATTCACTTCAACATTCAACCAAAGTTATTGTGGGGCTTCTGTGAGTACAGCCATGGTTCCTGGTGTTTTACTAAGGGCAACTCTGCATGACTCAAAGAGGTATAAAAAAATAAGCCGTGGGCTTTTGCCTTAAAATATCTATTTAAGAGATATTTATTCTAATGAGAACTACCTCATTGCTTTGCCTTGGTTGAAAGTAAGGCCCCTGGTTTTATTTATCTACTCTGGTCATGGCCATCTGAGCTGAGGCACAAAAAAAGTAAGATGGTTTATCTACCTTTTCTTACTGTAAAATTTAAACAAAAGGACTTAGATGGACCCTTTTCAGTTTTAAGAGTCCATGATGGTAACATCTGCCGGCTGGAACTGAAACCAGCTGTTATTTCTGTAACTACTCATCAAGAGCAGGAAGAAAGTGACCAAAGTCTACATTACTTATCTGAAAGGTGATAAGCAATAGTTCAAATGAGTTTAAGTACAGAAAACAGAATTCTCTTTAAAATATATATAATCAGGGGCTCCTGAGTGGCTCAGTTGACTGAGTGTCCGACTTCGGCTCAGGTCTTAATCTCACAGCTCATGAGTTCGAGCCCTGCATCAGGCTCTGTGCTGACAGCTTGGAGCCTGGAGCCTGCTTCGAATTCTGGGGTTCCCTCTCTCTCTGCCCCAACCCACTCGCATTCTGTCTCTCTCAAAAATAAACAAACATTAAAATAAATAAATAAAATAAAATAAAATAAAATAAAATAAAATAAAATAAAATAAAATAAAATATAATCAGGAGTACCTGGGTGGTTCAGTCGGGTGAACATCCAACTTCAACTCAGGTCATGATCTCACAGTTTTGTGAACTTGACCTCTACATCGGGCTCTGCACTGGCAGTACAGAGCCTGCTTGAGATTCTCTCTCTCCCTCTCTCCCACTCCCACTCTCTCTCTCTCTAAATAAATAAAATAAAATAAAATAAAATAAAATAAAATAAAATAAAATAAAATAAAATATATAAAACCATGTGTTGTGGGTTTCATCGTGTCCCCCAAAACAGTATGTTCGATTCCTAATTCACAGTACCTGTCAACATGACCATGTTTGGAAAGAAGATCTTTGCAGATGTAATCGAGTTAAGATGAAATCATACTAGATGAGGGTGATTAGTGACTTCATGAGAGGAGGGAATTTTGGACATAGACACAGAGGGAAGGTGATGATGGACAGATTGTGGAGTTATGCTGCTACCAGCCAATGAAGGCCAAAGAAGCCTGGCAGTCAGGGGGATACAATAAATAAGAACTGGGTAAGTCCTTATTCTCTAGGCATTTAAAATCTACAAGATACAATCATATAGGTAACTACATGAAAATAAAAGGGTTAGGCAGAATATAGAAAGCAAAAAAAAAAAAAAAAAAAAAAAACAACAAAAAAAAAAAAAACCAACAGGAAAGGTTTCCAGAAGAAGAAATATCTGAACTGATGAAGTTAGGAAGAATGGCAAGGATTCCACATGTAACGTAAACAGGGGAGAGAGTCATTGCAGAATGAGGGCATGACATAAATACAAAAAGTCAAATGGTACAAAGTCAAAGTCTTAATTTCTTGAAACATGTCTACTATAGAAGAATTATGCAGGAGATGAGGCTGGAAAGACAGTGTAAGCCTACTTGTGGAGGACCCTGAATGTCAAGCCAAGGAATGTATGTTTGCTTCTACAAGCAGTGGTGTGCCATTCCAACTTTCTGAGATGGGAAATGACATCATCTGACTTGTGTTTTAGGAGAACTAAAGCTGTTTGACAAAGCCATTTTCAGAGCAAATGGAATGGTGGTAGTGACTTGCATACCCAGGGTTTCAAGGAGTCATGGCTAATAAGGATGAGACAAGTAGTTGTATGATTTGCCAACATCCTCCAAGACCAATTCTAGTGTTCATGCTTGACTGGTCCTTTGAACTTTTATAGGAGTCAGGCTAGAAGTGGGCTTAAGTATAGCCATGTTGAAACATGATCTATGAAAGATGAATACTTCAAAAATGTTTTCCCTTTTGCTCTCATGCAAGGAAATAACCCTTATATAGTCAACAAGTTCACAGGAAGAGTTTAAAGGGCAGTCCTGTGATCTAAGAATGTGAATATTTAAAAAGTCAGGTAGGTGGGAATGCAAGCTGGTGCAGCCATTCTGGAAAACAGTCTGGAGATTCCTCAAAAAACTAAAAATAGAACTACCCTAGGACCCAGCAATTGCACTACTAGGCATTTATCCACGGCATACAGGTGTGCTGTCTCAAAGGGACACATGCACCCCCATGTTCATAGCAGCCCTGTCAAGAATAGTCGAAGTATGGAAAGAGCCCAAATGTCCGTCGATGGTTGAATGGATAAAGAAGAGTTGGTGTATATATATACAATGGAGTATTACTCTGCAATCAAAAAGAATGAAATCTTGCCATTTGCAACTACATGGATGGAACTGGAGGGTATTATGCTAAGTGAAATTAGTCAGAGAAAGACAAAAATCCTATGACTTCACTCATATGAGGATTTTAAGAGACAAAACAGACAAACATAAGGGAAGGGAAACAAAAATAATATAAAAACAGGGAAGGGGACAAAACAGAAGAGACTCATAAATATGGAGAACAAACAGAGGGTTACTGGAGGGGATGTGGGAGGGGAGATGGGCTAAATGGGTAAGGGACATTAAGGAATCTACTCCTGAAATCATTGTTGCACTATATGCTAACTAATTTGGATGTAAATTTTTAAAAATTAAAAATAAAATTAAAAAAAAAAAGGTAGGGGGCACCTGGGTGGCTCAGCTGGTTGACCGGCTGGCTTTAGCTTAGGTGGTGATCTCAGAGTTCATGAATTCGAGTCCTACATCGGGCTCTCTATTGTTAGCACAAAGCCCACTTCAGATTCTCTATCCTCCTCTCTCTCTGCCCTTCCCCTACTCACACTTTCTCAAAAATGAATAAACATTTAAAGTAAATAAATGGTAAATAAAATATGATAGAGAAATTTAAGTGGTCCAAGAAAAAGTAAAATTAAACAAAAAAATCAACAATAACAATCACAACAGAAAATGGCAAAAACTACCCATTTAACAAGTAGCTCCCACATGCCTACTGGGTGCTTGCACTCTTCCAACCACTGGGATACAGCTGTGAACAAATCATAATTGCTGCTCTGATGAAACTTTTACTGTATTTATGACGATATTTTACTCTTAAGCCCTATTCTGTGTTTCTTCTACCAACTCTCACTGCTCCTCTTCTCTTTCTCAAAAAAGTTTCTAAAATCAAACAGAAACCCTCTAGAAAGGTTTGCTCAAGAATAGTGAGGAAGGGGGTGTCTAGGTGGTTCAGTCTGTTAAGCATCAAACTTAAAAAATATATATTTTTAATGTTTATTCATTTTTTGAGAGAGAGAGAGAGAGATGGGGTGTGAGTGGGGGAAGGGCAGAGAAAGGGAGACCCAGAATCTGAAGCAGGCTCCAGGCTCTGAGCTGTCAGCACAGAGCCACACACAGGGCTTGAACCCACGAACTGCGAAATCATGACCTGAGCCAAAGTCAGATGCGTAACAGACTGAGCCACCCAGGTGCCCTAGCCTCCAACTCTTGATTTCAGCTCAGGTCATGATCTCACAGTTCATAAACTCAAGCTCCATGCTGGGCTCTGCATTGACAGCATGGAGCCTATTTGGGATTGTCTTCTTGTCTCTCTGCCCCTCCCGTGCTTATGTTCACACTTGATCTCTCTTTCTCAAAATAAATAAATTTTGGGGAAAAAGAGTAGAGAGGAAGTCCTAATGACTCTTACCTAAAAATAAAGGAAAACTAGAAGTGGAGAAAAGGGGAAATTGTGTTTGAGATGGCAACAGCGTTCACCCTGTCAGCACAAATGTACATTATTCCCCACTCAGTACCACACTAATTATTTCAAGAAAAAAAATTATGTAAATAATGGCAGTAACAAATTTGGAATTCTGCTTTGTTTTGTTTTGTTTTGGTCTGGGTTACTACTCTCAGAAAGAAAGCAAACAGGAAAGGTAATTTGGAAATTAATTGATGTTCCTATTTTACAGTGAAACTGTCTTTGCTGTAAAACTTGCCAAGTTTACTTGCAGAGTAACTACATAAAAACTCACCACTGAATTTCTGTTCTGTGGTCAACAGTATAGTAAGAAAAGTACTTAAAGACTCCAATTCTTATCAGAAACTTTTATACATAAAGCTAGCCTAAAGATATAATTTAAAAATGATTCCAGTTAAATGTATCCCATTGTTATTTTACCAAAAAATTTTATACTGGATATTGGCTACAACTTTGTCTTTAACAAAGTAGGTGATATGTAAATCCTTTACTCCTTTTGTAGAAGAAATGTGGGGAAAGAATAAATCTCTATAATCAGCAGCATGACGTACAAAGAGCACTGTTAGTAACAAGAGCCCTAAAGCACACTCCTGCATTCGTTCCTTCCACGCCATTTTATTTTTTTATTTTTAAAAACTCTTTTTTGAAGTTCATTTATTTTGAGAGAGAGCATGTGAGCAAGAGTTGGGGAGGGGCAGAGAGCAAGGGAGAGAGAGAATCCCAAGCGCAGAGCCTGATGCTAGACTCGATCCCACAAACCATAAGATCATGACCAGAAATCAAGAGCTAGACGCTTAACCAACTGAGCCATCTAGGTGCCCCTCCTTCCATGCAATTTTAGGACCTGGCTTGACCCAGGTACCATGAAAGATATACCAGGAATAGAAATTAACTAGATCCAGTTTCCACCTCAAAATTCTTACAATTTGCTATGGGAAGGCCAACATACAAACACTTAAGTAAACTACACTGTCACAGATACTGAGATTAATGTCCATATGTCTTGTAGAACTTACAGGACAAAGAGGTCGAATCCACATTGTAGGGGAAAGAGATGGGTGCAAGTCACAGAGGACGTGATGCTTAGGACATGGATTAGTATTAACCAGGGTAAACAGAGCTTCTAATTCTAGCTCTGCAACTTTCAAGTCAGGTGACTTTAGGAAAGCACTTATCCAGGGCTTAGCTTTCCCAAAGTGTATCTATGTGCCTTATCTACCTCTCCCAAGGTTGTTGGGAAAAACAAAGACTAAGTATGAAAGTACTCTTAAAACTGTAAAGCATGAATCAAAGATAAGTTCAGATACACAATCTTTTCACTGAGATCTTTGCGGCCAGGTATTTAAGAATTCAGAATTTTTTATACTTTAGAAAGAAGGTATTATGTAATACCTCCTCCAGGGTTCAAGGTATAACCAAATCCCCAAATCAAACAAATGTAACACCAGGCCAAGTTATGAATATTTATGCTAAGCGGATTAGACAGAAACTATACATAGCTTCACAATAGTTCAGGTTAATTCTAAAAATCTTTTCAGAGATTTTAGGATTTTAGAATGGTAGGATAAGAGATTGTTGACCAATGCAATACTTACTATGTCTTAAGGAAGGTCAAAAGACTGGAATAAGTAACATTCAGTCCAACCAACATTATTCCAAATATAACTGATCCATAACAAAGATGACAATCAAGTTTATGTGTAAGTAGGTTGTAACTCAGAACTTGTTTCTCCCTCCCCCTGAAATAAGGCTATAAATGGTTGTAAGGGTCACAAGCTAAAACCACGTAAATCTTCATATAATGAGTTCACACAGCAATAACAAAACATTACGAGTCACAATATAGCCTGAGGTTTGGATGCTACGAACAGGGAACTATGAAGTACAGAGGAGGAAAAGACAGAATTCCTTCCTTTTTTCCTGAGTTCAGGGTCATGTCAGGTAAGACTCTGAAATAGGTAAAGTTTATGTGTGGCCCTCAAGTCACCATGCCCCACATCCCCACTGCCCTGGGGCCACCATGGGCATCCACAAAACTGCAAAGCACTGTACTGGGCATCAGAATGCCTGAGTTCTAGGCAAGATCGACAGTTCAATCCTGGTCACACTGCTTCATCTCTTAGTCCAGTGTTTCTTCCCCTATAAAAATGATGGGTTGGGGCTAAAATCACCTCTCAAGGTCTCATTCTTCCAACTCTAACACACTAAAATTCCAAATCATCTATAAAGTGTGTGCACAGTATAATTTGGAATAGATGACCCCAGCCAAGTACTAAGAGGAAAGCAATCTTAATTAATCCACATTACTGCACAGCATCCTTTAACCCTTCCAGATATACTCTATACTTTGACAAACATGTTTCTTAATATAAATGCATCTTTAACTGATAGAATTTTCAAAAGATGCTAACAAAATCTGCAGAGGAAAAGCACAAGTTCTTTTGAGGCAAGAGGGTCACTGAGTAGGCAGGTGACTATGCCAACCAGAATTCCACCCCTGGCTAGCTTTGCCAGATTTTATTGTTGCTATTAATAGGTTTTTCTCTTTCTGTCCTTTAAAAACTCACAGAATCTCTAAATATGGACCATATTTTCCAAAATAATTTCTTGAATTCATAAAAGAGCACTACTCATTCTTTTCTGGTATCTATAAACTGGAAGCTACCTATATTTAAAAAAAAGGTGGGGGGTGCTTGGCTGGCTCAGTCAGAAGAGCATGTGACTCAATGCCAGAGTTACGAGTTCAAGACCCATGCTGGGTGTATAGATTAAAAAAAAAAAAAAAAAAAAAAAAGCTTTGGGACACCTGGGTGGCTCAGTTGGTTGGGCATCCGACTTCGGCTCAGGTCATGTTCTCACAGTCCGTGTTTCGAGCCCCGCGTCGGGCTCTGTGCTGACAGCTCAGAGCCTGGAGCTTGCTTCTGATTCTGTGTCTCCCTCTCTCTGGCCCTCCCCTGCTCATGCTCTGTCTCACTCTCTCAAAAATAAATAAACATTAAAAAAACTTAAAAAAAAAAAAGCTTTGCTGTACACTGTACATCTCCATGCATGCTTTAATTTTAATATTCACTGAGCTAATTCTTTCACACTCTTGTCAGCATAACCCCAACAGTCAACATTCGTTACTGTATTTTAGGATTACTGAAATGCATAATGGCCCTGCTGAAAGCTAACTTGCATCAACATGATTTCATATCTTCTTTGAAGTAAGGTTTCCCCACCTTCTCCACCCACCCACGGAACTTATATGCTAATCAAAGATAAATATTCAAGACACTGGCTTATACATTAATTCTAGATCCATTTAAATTGTACACAGATAACATAATAATACTATTTTCCTAGAAGATTCCCAAGGTCTAAATCATTGTTATCTCCATAAGGTCTTTTGTTTGCAAAATGAGAAAGCCAAAATCAACAGAAACTGTACCTATCTTTGTTTGTAAAATATTAGCTCTAAAAGAGATGGGTACAGGCGAGCACGTGTGGAATGGTCAGAGGGCAGCAGTGCAGGGCCGGGCCATGGGGCAGAGGGCAGAACCAAATTAAGACGGTTGGGGGAGAGGGGGAAGAACAACATGGGTGCAAACACACATACTCTTTGACCCAGCAATTCCACTTGTAGGCATTGATCCTACAGGTCAATTTGCAAAAGTTCGAAATGATTATGTACAAAAAGATTTTCACTGTAGCACTGTTTGGAATAGCAAAGGACTGGAAACAACCATCAACACAAGACTGTTAAACTATGGTCCATCCATACAATGGAGTACTATACAGATACAATAACAAATGAGGAAGATCCTTATGATTCTATAATAAGCTAGGACATCATCTTAATAGGAAGAAAGAAGTACAAAACATTGTGTATAGAATGCTCTCATATGTATTTTTTTTTTTAAAAAGGAAAAAATGTGGGAAAAACTCTGGATTTTACTATATGTACATAGAGTATCTCTAGAAAGATAAATAATGAGTTGTAAGACTGGCTGTGTCTAAAACTATTTAATACACATCTGTTAAAACAGCATAGAATATAGACCCTGGAGCCAGGTGGCCTGGGCTCAAATCCTTACTCTGCCTCTTTCTAGTTCGTGACTTTGGGAAGTTACCTAACCTCGTTGTCCCTCAGTATCTCATCTGCAAAATGCCTACCTCATAAGTGTTTGAGGATTAACAAAGAGCCAGGCACACAGTAAGTGTGCTGTAAGTACTCACTGAGACTTTGTACCTTTTGAATATTTAACCATATGACTATACTACTTCTTGAAAAATTAAAAATAAAATAAATCATGAAACTGAGGAATACAATAGAAACATTCTGTTTTTTTTAACCCATCAAAGATTGTATTATTGCCTTAAGACAAACAACCTTAATTACTGTTTGCTTTAAAAAGCTTCTTGGTAGCTGAAGCATGAGGCAGTGGGTGAACTCCCACAGGGAAACCACCTTAATGAATTCAAGGCATTTAGATTCAGTTTCAAATATGTAGTTTGGCTTCATACAATGACATTTATTGAGCTTGTCAGTATTCATATACCACATTGTCCTGCCCTTCTTCATCCCCTGCTTCCCCAAGGACAGGACAAGTTTCTCTCTAAAAAGTAACCCCTCTTCTCATTTATTAAACCTATTTATATATAGCCTCTGAGTTTGTTATTACTGCTCTAGTACTGTATCAAATTGATTTCTATCATATTAAATGCTGACATTTTTTTACTGCACAATCTCACAGAGCCTAAAGACACAACTTCCAGAAAGTCTGACGTCTGGATATAGGCTCTGGTGATGAGAGCCACACAGCACATGCACAAATAATTACCTAACATTTTAGAGTTTGCCAAACACTTTACAGAATTCACCTGAAGTAATCTTCACAAAAGTCGCATGAGAGCGTGTATTACATGTTTTACATAGAAATTAGGAGACTTTTAAAAAGTTATAACCAGGAGCGCCTGGGTGGCTCAGTTGGTTGGGTGTTGGCCTCTTGGTTTCAGCTCAGGTCATGATCTCACGGTTCATGAGTTCGAGCCCTGCATCGGGCTCCACCCTGACAGCGCAAAGCCTGCTTGGGATTCTCTTTCTCTTTCTCTGCCTCTTCCCAGGGCTAACTTGCATGTTCTCTCTCTCTCTCTCTCTCTCTCTCTCTCTCTCTCTCTCTCTTCTTTTTCTCCCCTGCTTAGATTCTCTCTCTCAAAATTTAAAAAAAAAAAAAAAAAAAAAAGTTGTAACCAGTAAGTGGCAAAGACAGGACACAAACCAATGTTTCCTGATTCTAGATCCTGTGCTGTTCCAACTCTGCTATGTTATCACCTTAATATTAGTAGCAAACAAGTCAGGGTAACATCCTTTACATTCCAGGAGATCCCTCTGCATTTCTTTCTGAAGTATAAAAACCTGTTACATTTGAAAAATAAGAATATTTGTGATATAATGTTAAGACTGAAAAGCAGAACACAGAATTATGTATACAATATGAATTACCTCAACTATGTACAAAAACAAAAACTGCTATCAAAGAAATTTCACCAAAAATTAGTAGCTCATATCACAGACAAAAGATTAATCCCCCTACTATAAAAAGGACCAGAAACCAATGAAGAAAAGGGCTCACAAACCAATGGAAAACTGGGCAATGTATACAGATAGTTCATAGAAAAAATATTAAGATGATTTTTAAATATATGAAAAGATGTTAAATCTTACTCTTAGAGAAAAGCAAATTAAATTCATACACCTATCAGATTGGCAAAATTCCAAAAGTTAGACACCCTATGCAATTAATACGAGCAGAGGCACAAAAAAGTAGAACTACATGGTGGGGGCAGGAGAGTAAACTGTCATAGATATCAGAATTACAAGTATTTTTAACCCTGGACCCACCAATTCTATTTCTGGAACTAAACAGATATAAACATGTATGTGTGTGTGTACATATATATGTGTACATACATATACATATGTATACGTACATATACAGACATACATACATATATCTATGTATGTATACATATATGTGTATCTATGTACGTACACACATACATATATGTGTGTGTACATAGATACATATATCTTTGCAGCATGTTTGCTAAGAGCAGAAGACTGGAAACAACTGGAGAAGACATTGGTAGGGGTAAATAATATCATTTATGTCAAATTCATGCAACAAAATACCAAGCAGCTACTGTAAAGAGTGTGCAAGTATGACAGCAATGCCTGTAAGATCTCCAAATTATACTGAAAGTTCAAACAGCAAAAAGAACATGCTACCTTTTGTATAAGAAGGAAGAATACAGATTTGTTTTTGCTGATT